>NC_090438.1:888763816-889090787 GCF_031143425.1 Pleurodeles waltl
GGAGGCTGCCCTGTCAGGGTCTGTGGCCCCTTAATGGAGCGTGTTGAACTAAGATTTATATTGAAGGGGCCCGACCCGCTTTCCTCGGTGAGAACCACGGCATTTATCCGAGACAGAAGGTCAAACTGAGGTGAGCAAGGGATGGGAGAGAGGTATTTTACCTCCCTTCTAGCTGTTTGGGACCTCCTTATAACGAGATGAATATGGGCAACAACTTTTAACAAGGACACCTTTCCAGTATACATTGTAACTTTGGTGCCTTAAACGCTATTTCATGCAGTACAACGATTCAGCACCAGAGTTTAAAAATATGGAATGGTGCACCTTGGGACATTGAGTTGAGGATTATCAGGTCACATGATCAGCAATTTAAAAAGCACTGGCTTCGTGATCATTTGCATTGTCTCACCTGTGATCAAGGCAGTTGGAGCCGAAACGCGTCAGGAAAAGGAGAGTTGTTGTTCACTCTGGAATAAAGTGTTTGGATGGATCCCAAACTGGTGCCTTAGCTACTTTTTGTTCTATGTCAAGATGGGATGCTTCGCCCTCATGCGGAGGCTGCCCTGTCAGGGTCTGTGGCCCCTTAATGGAGCGTGTTGAACTAAGATTTATATTGAAGGGGCCCGACCCGCTTTCCTCGTGAGAACCACGGCATTTATCCGAGACAGAAGGTCAAACTGAGGTGAGCAAGGGATGGGAGAGAGGTATTTTACCTCCCTTCTAGCTGTTTGGGACCTCCTTATAACGAGATGAATATGGGCAACAACTTTTAACAAGGACACCTTTCCAGTATACATTGTAACTTTGGTGCCTTAAACGCTATTTCATGCAGTACAACGATTCAGCATCAGAGTTTAAAAATATGGAATGGTGCACCTTGGGACATTGAGTTCGTGATTATCAGGTCACATGATCAGCAATTTAAAAAGCACTGGCTTCGTGATCATTTGCATTGTCTCACCTGTGATCAAGGCAGTTGGAGCCGAAACGCGTCAGGAAAAGGAGAGTTGTTGTTTACTCTGGAATAAAGTGTTTGGATGGATCCCAAACTGGTGCCTTAGCTACTTTTTGTTCTATATATATATATATATATATATATATATATATATATATATATATATATATATACACACACTCATACATATAGCCTCCCAACTTTTTAAAATTATTTAGAATTTCTTTCTTTATTAGGGAGAGCACAAATACCTACACCCCTACCCACACCTAAAACCTAAATATCTCTTTACCACCCCATGCCCCTATTCACCGATAAGACATAAAAATACCCTTATCACCCTATGTCCCTGTCCCCTGAAAATACCCTTACCACTCTATAAATGTACCTGCCCTCAAACCCTATAAAATACCTTTACCACCCTATACCTCTGCCCAACCACAAAACCTACAAATACAATTACCGGCCTAAACCATTATCCACCATAAACCCAAGAAATACCCTTACCCACTCCTAAACGTTAGAAATACTCTTACCAGCCTATACACCTATACTCCCCTAAACCTTAAAAGTACCCTTGCCATCCTATGCCTTTACCCACCCCAAGCCCTAAAAACGTCCTCATCATCCTATATCTGTAGTAATCACTAAATCCTAAAAATACCCTTTCCACCCAATAGTCTTATCCTCACCTAAACACTAAAAAAGACCCTTACCACACTACAACCTTAACCACCCCTAAACCTTATAAATTATCTTTCCACCCATTACCCTTACTCACCTCTAAATTCTAAAAATACCCTTACCACCCTGTACTTCTACCCATCCCCTAAACCCTAAAAATACCCTTACCTCCATATACTCCTACCCACCTCTAAATCTTAAATTACTGTTACCACCCTATACCTTTACTCACCCCTAAACCCCAAAAATACCTTTACCACTCTATACCACTACCAACCTCAAACCCTATATATTGCCAGTGGCAGCTGGTGGAAATGAAAAGTGGTGGGCGCCCTGCTTGCTTACTTTTAACATGGGAGTGCATTTCACTTTAGTACATCAGTTTGTATCAGTATACTGAGAGGCATTTAGAAATGCCTCTCAGTATACTGATATAAACTGATGTACTAAAGGGAAACACTCCTGAATGTTGAAAGCATACAAGGCAGTGCTTTTAAATATGTGAGATTTGGATGCAGATGAAACTGAAACCAGTTGCTGTCATGGATATCTTATTTTTGCAGAAAAAAGTAAATTTACACTTACAAAGCATCTAAGCAACTGCAAAACGGGTATGTATATTGAGCAAATGTGAAGAGAGCCCTGGGTCTGGCTGGTTTGCTAATGATGATCCCAGGCCTCCTAGCAGTTGCAGGGAGTGGGGGCTGAGGGCTTCGAAGCTTCACTGTTCAAGCAGTCAGCAGCATGAGTGAGAGGAACACGTGTTATCCATTCTAAAACTATATAATTACCATTTACAACAGGTCTGGTCCTCGAATCCTGGCCTCAACGAGCTACCAGACTCCTTCACCAACACAACTCCTCAGCACCACCCACTCCTACATTGTCACCATAGGCTAGCCCTGCCCCCAGTCATTCACTTGCATTGTGCATTGCTGAATCCGCCATAGGTCACAGGAATCATATGAGGGGCTGAGGAATGACACCCTGCACCCTTCTGCGTTGGTAAGGAGGCCCAAGAGAGACACCCCCCCTGGAGCGGGGTGAGAGGGGGTTGCAAAAAAAATATCATTTCACACTTTTACTGTGAGTCTCTGTGGATCAGTGAATCTCCTGTATCTTTTTTTAAAGCACAGCCTCCCATGCTATTAAAAAACACAACCTCTGAGGGTAGACCAGTGCCGGTGGAGGCATATTAATAAATAAGGGGAGGGAAGAAAGCGGCACCCGAACCTTTATTAGGCCCTAGGTACCCCATCCCCTGTGGCCAGTAGTTTAGAAAAGGGGAGGGTGTGTGTGTTTCCAAGCTGATGATCCCCATCTCCCAAACCCTGAAACGACTGAAGTGTACCGCTGATCCCACACCCTGCCCACACTCTCCCAGGCAGAAAACTGAACTTTGCTCCAACCCAGCATGACAGGTAAATAATGGTGCTCTCTTCCGGGAGGGAGTAAAGAAATAGCGCCGCCTCCCGCAAGTGCCCAGTATGGTGCAAACCAGGGAGCTGGTTGGGGTCACAGGGGCCCTGGGCTTCCCTTCATGCCTCCAAGGCAATTGAACTGGTGGGTGCCCCAGGTGGCGAACAGGGCACTCACCAAAGATAAAGTGGCTGGCTCCTTCCACAATGGTGGCTGGGGAGCTGGCAGGGACTGAGGGGAACCTGGAACTCTCCCTGTGGTGCCCAAAATAAAAAAGTAAGGTTTGAGAGCCCTGGGTGTGCACCCAAACACCCAAAAAGCATAAACATTGAATAACAAATGAGCAGCAGGAGCCGCTCATTAATTATTAACTGCTCTGCTAAGCAGCACCTCTTAATGCCCTGCGAGGGCTTTTTGTTTATATTTTTTTAAGCTTGGTTGTTACTATAGAAGTGGTTGTCCCCGAAGGCAAACCCATGTCAAGCACTCCAGGAAGGTAATTCGAGGTGTGGAGCTGGCTCCTTGCATGGGGTTGGACGCAGGTACTGGCCATGCGCGAAGAGTGTTAATGTTTCGTATGGTAATTAAATATTACTTTATGTTAAAAAAACACTAGAAATTCACTGAAAGAAACAAAAGTTGATGGAAAATAATAGTTATGTGAAAATGTCAGTTACAACATATCTTTTTAAATGAACAAAACCACTGAAATTTGCCAGCTATATTGATCTCAAGTACCTATAACTAGTGCTCTAAAGTACCTGCAACTTTTGCCCTCGCCGTGTACTGCTTATGACCTCACAAATTACATCATTCATGACCTGTTCTTTGACATCATTGATAACATTACTGATGACAACTGAACTGACATCGTTGATAACATAACTGTGCATAGCAGGGGTGCAAGTTGTGCATACTTTAGAACATGAATTATAGTTACTTGAGATAACTACAACTGGTGAATTTCAGTGGTCTTGTTCATTTAAAATGGTAAGTTTTATCTGACATATCTATAATGTTCCTATTCCCATAAATAAATATATACATAATTATATATTTTCACTGAAAAAAACAAAGGTTACAGGGATATTGTAGTTAGGAAATAGAACTAAACCTTAGAAATTCTCTTAAAAAAAACAAGGATTGCAGGGACATTATAGTTAGGTTCTGAATTTACTCTCACAAAACCACAGAAATTCAGCAATTAGAGTTACTTCAAGAAACTACAACTCACGGCCTAAGGTAACTATAACCCGCGCTCCCACTATGCACAGTTTTGTCTTCAATAATTTGACTTCTCATGTATAATTGATATTTTTATTGATGTTATAAAAGTTGCCATGAGGGCTGTAATATCTGGGGTAATTAGCAGTGCATGGCAAGGGCGCGAGTTCCCCAAAATCGCAATTGGAATATGTGACCCCTGCTCTGTGCAGTGAGCACCGAGGCCAAGCGTGGATGACCATGTATTCTTAACACCTTTTAGACCCACTGACAGGCACGGTGAGATAGTCACACTGCCTTTAGCCTCAACTCCAGAGCTCTCGATCGTGGCCTGATTTAAACACATGTAGAAGCATCGATTCAACTATGCGCTATACATGAGTAATAAACTACACAAAAAAAAAATACAGAACACAACATCCTGATGATAGCTAACACTCATAGGAAATGCAAAATATAATAAAATGTGACAGACAAAGATGAAGTAAATCGCTTAACATGTTTTACACTCATTTTCAGAAATCAATCAGCGTTTTTGCCATTAGAGTTAAGGACATGGACATAGGATCCTAAACGGACCTGTTTTAATGTCCGTTTTTAATGACAACCAGAACTGGGACCAGGAGGGACATGGCCTACTTAAAGACCTGGCTAGTGTTTTGACCCTGTGCACGAGGATGACAGTGTGCTCTCACTGTGAATGTTCATTGTGTTTTAAAGTGAGGCTGAAGCTAAAATAAGTGATAGCCAGGGAATGGATAGGTAAATAGTGGTTGAGACTATTGTGGCCTAAGTAAGAAATGTACTAATTTCATGCATATAATGCAGAGAAAGCCATGTACCTGAATGCACGAGGCTGCACATAAGCAAGAATCTTCAGAAGGCTGTGAGAACAGATGTGAATCAGCAAGCATGGTGATGCCTGCCATTTTAATGTGATCTGCATCATACATTTAAGCTACATTGAGTGTGAGCCGAATTATGAGGGTGCATGTTTCCTGTGACTATAGTAATGTCCTGGCATTCCCATAGGAGTTAACATTAATGAACTGATTGTAGTGTATGTTCTGGCTGTTTAGACTAGAATAGGTATATGGAATGGGTATATGGCATCAGAATGCTATATGCACTTAGGAGTTTTCCCAAGAGCTCCTGGCAGGCAACCAGCCTTAATGTTGACTCAATCAATCAATCAATCAATCAGTTTTTGTAAAGTGCGGCTACTCACCCATGAGGGTCTCAAGGCGCTTGGGGGAGGGGAGGGACCTCATCCAAAGAGCCACGTCTTGAGGTTCTTCCTGAAGATGTTGAGAGACGGGCTTTGTCTGAGGTGCACGGGGAGGTTTTTCCAGCTCTTTGCTGCAATGTAGGTGAAGGATCGTGCTCCAGTGGTGTTTTTGCTGATGCGAGGTTTGGTGATCAGGGCCATCTGGGCAGAGCAGAGGGATCTGGCAAGGGTGAGGAAGGAGACGCAGTGGTTCATGTAGGTTGGTATTGCGTTGTGTATGGCCTTGTATGTGTGGGTGAGTAGCTTGAAGGTGATTTGCTTCTTGACAGGTAGCCAATGGAGGGTCCTCAGGTGCTGAGAGATGTGTTCTTGGCGAGGGAGGTCCAGAATGATTCTGGCAGCAGCATTCTGGATGAGTTGTAGTTTTCTGAGGTTTCTAGTTGAGGTGCTGGTGTAGAGGGTGTTGCCATCGTCGAGCTTGCTAGTGACTAAGGTGTGGGTGACTGTGCTGTGACAGTCCGCTGGGATCCATCTAAAGATCCTCTGAAGTTGCGGAGTGTGTGCCAGCTGGAGGAGGCGACTGAGTTAACCTGGCGGGTCATGGATGCCTCTGCCATCAGTCATATTATATCCTCTGGCTGTCAGCCCAAGAGCAGCAGAAAAGCCACACATGTGACTGTGATTTATACCATCAGCCATAGTATATACTCGCTGGTCAATCTTGGTGAGGCAGAAGAAAAAGTTTCCTCTACCTTTATGCTTTGGTGTCTATGTGGACTAGGAATTTGTATATTTGATACCCCTGCAATGTGTAGTATAGATCAACCCACTTATGCAATTTTCACACACTAGTTTTAGCAATTATCCTATCATAAATCACTCTGCATGCCATGGGTGGTGTCCCTACCAATGAGGGAAGAACCAAAATAAATTTTCTTTGAGGCTGGTCTGGTAGGTCTGGAAGCTAATGCAGTGCTTCTAAATTCAGTAAAATATAGTTACATATATGAATGTGTGGTACATCACAGTTTTGGGCTTGAATAAATGATACTCCCTGATAAAGCCTGTTTGCATATCCAAGACATGACAAAGCCTGGAGTTTCTTGCAGAATCCTAAATGAAGGAAAATACACCTACAAACATACATGGTGTAGAAGGTGCTTTTTATTTCTTGGCTTACTTGGACAGCCAGAAATAGGCTGGAGACTGTGATCAATCCTAAATTTTCACTTCAACTGATGTTGATGGTGCTTCAAGTTTCTGGGAAATAAGGAGAAACTGTAGTAATGTCGATCTCTGTATGTCAAGATACCCACTACTGATGAGCTGAGTTTAAGGTGGTTGGTCAACATCCATTGGTCAACGGCTCAGAAAAATTGTTCTAGTCTTGATCTGTCCAGATCTACTGGGGTATCTAGTTTTAGGGTGATCTGAGTGCTATCAGAATAGGAGCAGCATGGTAAGTTGAAGGACTAGATCACATCTGGCAGTGGGATGGAACAGGCACGGAAGAAAAGAGGGCCAATGTTGCTCCCTGCAATACACTTGTCCTGATTCTAAAGGATGGCAATGTCAGAGGGGGAAGTGAGTTGGGGATGCTTGATTGAACTCTTGGATAGATAGGAGGATATCTAGTCCAAAGCAATTATTTTTGAGTTTTGCATAGTTTGTTGACGTTACTTATCTTTGATGTGGCCAACAGAACCAATACAAGAGGTGCAAAACTGAGTGAATGGTGATCCTAGTACCAGGTTTACAAGGAAAAGGCTTGTTGAGATTGGTCTGTAGCAGGTCAGGTTTGTGGAGTCGAGGTTGTTCTATTGGTGTTTATTGATGTTTCTCACCATTCACCTTGCAGCACTGATTGAAAGTGGAATGTTTATTAAGGCATGAAATAGGCAGGGATCGGAAGGGAAACTCTCCGACTTACTAGCTTGACTAGCTCATGGCATTCCGAGAATGTCAACTGCTTGAAGGAACTAAGTGCCAGGTGCCTGTAGATTGGTGGAGAGCTCTTTGACATGGCTTTCGAATGGCCATGTGTTTGGTATCCTGTTGGCTAGGCATCGGTTTAGCATTTTTGCTTGGACAACAAAGTAATCTGCAAAGGAGTTATAGAAATATGCAGAGCATGCACTGACGTGAAACTTATGTTAAAGTGTAACTTTTTGCTCTGATTATTTCAAAATATTTTCGGGAAGAACCTCCCCAAAGCACCCTAGCAGAAGTCAACGTCACTCACTTCCCTTGCACTCCAAGTGTATTTTGGAAGTAACATTTGCACTCTAAAATTTGATGGATGGTCACTTGTCTCTATG
Source organism: Pleurodeles waltl (assembly GCF_031143425.1). NCBI lineage: Eukaryota > Metazoa > Chordata > Amphibia > Caudata > Salamandridae > Pleurodeles > Pleurodeles waltl. The sequence continues at coordinate 888,771,645 of NC_090438.1, forward strand.
TCTTTTGCAAATTTAGTTGATGAAAATGCTAACGTCCCCATGATTTGTGCACTATGAAAAGAGAGCAAATTTTCCATGCAAAAAGACAGTAACATTTGCTTCTAATGTTTAAGAGAATTAGAAATAACACAGTATTCTCAAGTTGTAATTCATATATTTTAATATATTTATTGCCATTTTATAACTAAATTGATTTGTTGAAAAGGGTACATATTTTCCATCAAATTCAACAGCATACTAAGTAATCATATAATTTCAAACGTTAGAACATGGCAGTCCAGAACGGTAATGCTCACTCACTAGAAAACAGTGATCCAATATCTTGAGCATGCCCTTATGAGTAAGTAAATAAGTCAATATACATAATGTCCCCCACCTGCGCTCCCTCCCGGATGTCCACATTCTCATCTCCTAGTTTGTTTCATAGTTACCAGTGCTTCTATTATTATTTGACAAATGTGTTCCAAACCCACCTGAGTTCTAGACAGATATTCCAAGGTAACATATACATTCATTGAAATGTGGTGACTATCCAGGCAGTACATCTTACTAGCAAACCCTTCCACTATTCTTCATGAAGACTTTATCTTCAGACCCCCTTTGGCAAATTGTAGCAGTAATGCATTCCTTGCTCCTGCAATGTCTGTGTTAATCATTCTCTGGCCCAAGGATCTAACGGCAGCAAATTCAGCCTGCTGCTAGTTTCTTGGTTCTTTTATCCTGCCAGCTGCTTTAGACACCGTGGGCTATTTCCAACCCTTGAACAATTGGAGTTTATCTGCCAGAAGTAATATATCCATGAATTTACATTCTATTTTAGCTTTTTTGGGTCTAAGCGTATTTCTCACTGTACATACTGCAGGGTTATACAACTTAGTTAACATTGCCACAATTACTTTCTAATAACCCATTTTACTGCACATCCACACCATATGAAGGAACTTTGCACCAGGTGTGTAGAGGAGAATGCAGTTACTTTGACTTTCAGCATCATTTGGTGACATCTCTAGAAAATCAGCTATGTCAGCTACAAGTATTTAAATTCAAACTACTTAAACCTAGCATTCCTAGATACTTTAATCTGAAATGTCTTAATCCTGTCCCACTCCTAGTCTGTGAATTATTATATATGCAGATGTTCCTGACATTTAAGTTTGGAATGCCTAGTATCCTCTGTGCCTTTCATTCCAAGGGGTCTCTCCATCCGGTTCACTGAACTGCACCATGATACCAGCGAGAGCAACAATTCTGCTGTACAGTCTGTGGAGGGCTCTTTAGACTCGTATTCACATCTGTCATACTGCATTAATTCATTTAATGAATGAGAAGTGAGATACTTCCACCCCGGCCCCCAAGGCCCTAAAATATTTTCACTTTCTTCAAAGCAAACATATCAGCCAGTATGCTAATCCCTACTGCCTCCAAGATGGTCCCTACCATTACCAGCAATAGGTTCTTCTGTTTTCCGACATCTGACTCACAATTACTAATGGCCTCTTGAATATATTTGTCTAATTCCTTCCCTCCACTGTTTCCCTGCTAAACATACACAGTCCTTCATTCTCTTCCTTATTCCTCACTTGGGTACATGATTCATTTCCATTTCCCCTCCCCATCAACCTAAGGACCTCTTTCCCATGTTGAATTCCTGCTTCTCCAGCTCCTTCTCTTAGTCTCTACTTCTTGGTTTTCTTCTGCCTTCCTTCACTTTCCTGTACTCTTGGTCTCTACCCTCCCATTTCCTTATCCATCTGTTGTGTTTTCACTCACTCATACTGTGTATTATTTAATATAAGATGTCAGGGGATCATTATGACCCTGGCGGTCGGTGGAAATGTGGCGATAGTACCACGAACAGGCTGACGGTACATACTGCCACATTATGACATTGGCGGGTTGGCTGAAGCCAACCTGCCAATGTTCCACACCGACCGCCATGGTGGTAGCAGCCGCTGGGCGGGAGATAACAATCTCCAACCCGGCGGCTGCTACTGTGCCCCCGGCAGCATTATGATCCTGCCTACCACCATGGTTTTCGTGGCATTCGTAACGCCACAAAAACCATGGCTGTAGGCCCTACCAGTGACAGGGAATTACTTCCCTGTCACTGGTAGGGGGCCCCCCAACACTCCCCATACTACCCCCACACCTCTTCCATCCACTCTCCCCGCCTTCCAATCCTCCCTCCATACACACACACTCACAGGCACACACCATGCATTCACACATTCATTCACACAGGCATACACACATACATCCATTCGTTCATGCACACATCCGTACACACATCCAAACTTACACGCAGACACGCACTCACATTTGCCTTCATACACGCATTCTCAAACATGCAAACACACGCAAGCAACACTACACACTCATGCGCGTGCATGCACACCCACATTCATGCACACACCACTCCACACACACACACCCAACACCACCCACCTCCCTCCCCTGTCGGAAACCCGACTTACCTGAATCCAGGTGGGTCTTCTGGCAGGGGATGGGACAGGGTGCTGACACCGCCAGCAGTGCCCGCCAGCAGAACACCGCCAGGACATATTATTTTTCATAATACGGCTGGCGGCGTTCTACTGGCATGGTGGGATCACCAACCGCCAGCATGGCCACAGGCGGATTTCCACCCTTCTTGTGGTGGAAATCTGGCTGTGGTCATATTATGGCAGACGGATGGTTGGTGGCATTTACCGCCAAAGTTAAAATGTGGGCCGTAGGTTCAATGATCTTGTTATATTGCAAAGTGTAGTTATAGCTCATGGTGAGTGAGTGCTGGAAATCTGCTAAAAAATATAAATACCAGAGCATGATTCAAGAGCATATGCCAATCTTGTTTTCACCTTCTTCCTATATCCAGCCCAGCAGTTTCTTGTAAACCTAACAAATTAAGGCAGGTTATTTTTTTATTGGGCGTTTCTCAAAGAGTGAAGGCTATCAAGGTCGATGCAAGAGCTTTCAAAATCGAAACAATTTCAGGTGTTTTTTCATCCATTTGGCTACCCATTGCTGCCAAAAAAGCAGCTCTAGACCGGGCACACTTTGCCAGCCTCTGCCATCAGGAGTATAACTTTTTTCCAGGGCTACCCTCCTCCAAGCTTTGCCATAAACTACTTTGGAGATAAAAGTGTTTAGTTCATTAATTAATTTATGGGGTTGCACCACTGGATGTATGTTAAGAACTATAGAAATCTCTGGACCATCATTATTTTTGTCAGTGCATCACTGCCCATCGCCAATACTGGGAGCTGACTCCAGAAAGCCAACACCACTTACTCTTCACTGTTGTTACCCCGTAGCATCCGTCACTGATCTCTCCGTCAAGCGAAATAAATGGGATTGGACTCTTTATTCTGATACGCAAGACTTAGCCAAATTGAGCAAATTATTGGAGGACAGTTTCCAATTCCCTGGTGGGTTCTGAAAGATATGCCAGTAGATCATCTGCAATGGTGATAGTTTCATTGTCCATATCTATTACACCCCACATCTCTCATAACCAGTTGTATGTGATTTCACAGAAAAACGATTTAATGGAAAACCATTACTGAGAATCTATTTTATCTAAACGGTTTAGTGGGCACTTTCAGGGTGAATGGCGTTTGCCATTTCATAGAAACCAATTAATGGAATGAATTTCTTTTTTTTTTTTAAATGGGCTTCTGCGTACTTATTTTTCATGTGTCAATTAAACGGTTGCAGATCTTACTTTCCTTAACAATTGTGTTAAAGTATTTATTTCGATCCTTTACTCCAGGGAACATTATTTTGGGTTTATATATCTTTTTAACATTGTTAAACAATTACTTTGAATGATTTCAATTCGCTGAACCCTCACCGCCTGTAACCACCATCCATCTCTGCCCCCAATAATTCCTCCCTATGCAGCTACTGTACCCATCCCTGTCCCATAAACTCCACCGATCCCAGACCTCTAAACCCCCTTTCTAAACATAAACTCCACCCACCACTTAACCCTAAAAACCCTCACCACACCTAAACTCCACCCATCACTGACTCCTAAGCTGCACCCAAACCCTTAAACCTCATTCTACTACGAAGCTCTACCCAACTCTTAACCTAAACCCCTCTCATTACTCATAAATTCTATCCTTTCCAAAAGCCCAAAAAAAACCTTGCTATGCCTAAACTCATGCATCCCTTATATCTTAAAATCTCACACTACCCCTAAACTCCACTCAAGTCTGAACCGTAAAAATCCCTCACCATCCTTGAAAATCACCCATTCATGATCCCCAAAACCTCTCACCGCTCCTAAACTTCCCCATTCCTGAACTGAAAAATGCTTTCTACGTATTTACTCTACCGATCCCTGACTCCTTAAAACCCCACACCACGTTGAACTCTCCCCACTGGCGAACACTAAAAACCCTTCAGCCTTCACCACTCCACAACATTACCCATCAGTAAAACCTAAAAATCTCCAACGTCTCTACAAGCCACCTTTCCCTAAACCCTAAAAACCCCTAACCATCCCTAAACTCCACTTACCTGTGAACCCTAAAAAGCCCTCACCAATCTAAACTGCACCCATGAATGATCCCTAAAAAATCCTCATCACCCCTAAACTACACCCATCCCTAAACCCTAGAAACTCCTCACAGCGCCTAAACATCACCCATCCCTTAACCCTAAAACCCCCACTACCCCAATCTTCTGATTTTGGCTGATTGTTTATGTTTCCTTAAAATTATCTTTCCTTTAAAATGTTTCCTGGAATTTTCGATGTATCTGCATTTCCTTAAAATTTGTTTTCCGTGATTTGGTTTCCTCTTAAGTGAATTCTCAGTTCCATTTTTCCATTGATTCACATACACCACTCCTAACCTTTCCACCAGTTCTTTCACTGAACAACTAAAACCACAGCCACAAGACAGGCCGGTGCCTAGAGACCATAGTGAAATTGCAGCAATGTAAGTGGTTAAGTTATGGATTCCAATTAGTACAACGTAATTTGCAATATACAAAAATAGTATTTTAGGTCACCCCAAAATACTTTAATGTACACACTGAATCACAATGTATGAAACAACTACTGGCATTTATCAAGCTAAATATGTGCGATCTTACAATGTAGCGCATGCCAGCAACTCATATTTCCATCATTCAGCATGCACTGAGGATTTTGCTTTTTAGCCTCCATTCTATTTCTGAAGGATTAGCTGTTTTATGTCACAGAACATCTGTCAATTAAAACAGCACAGTAAACGCAGCAGGAGAATGGTTCATTCAGCAACACTGCTCAAACGTTTAGACTGCTTCTTCTACTTTTTGATCTAAATGCTTCATACATCATTCATGTAACCTTTCTGAAAGCCTCCCAAAGAGCCCTGCACATGCACAGTATGAGCTTACCAGAGTTTACATGCACACAGCACTGTGGTTGATAGCAACAGCCTGCCTGCTGCTTTCATCTTCTAGGCCACTGGGTGTCTGGTCACCCCAATTTATTTATGTTATTTGATTTTTGTAACTTGATAACTGCTGAGTTCCTATACATGAGCGTTATGTTGTTTAGGCACGAGGAACTTATTGCAAAGTTATTTATTTATTTAAGATTTCTGATCCAATTTGCATGTATCTAATATTGGAAATGGAAAAAATTACTCTGTGAACAGGCAAATTGAAGGGAAAGGGGTGCAGTAAAGAGTAGCAGAGGCAGTGGTAGGCAGCTTATTGTCTAACAATGCATATGCTTTATTGTTACATTTGTGTTATTGTTCATAAATGCTGCCCTCATAGAAAATGACAAAGAGGATTCCATTGCTGTGATATTACCTCAGTACATACTGGACTGTGTTGTCCTACAGTGTGACATTACAGCAATGGCTCTGGAAGGTGATTTTAGTTATAATTGTTTTGCACTTTTATAAACATAACACACAAATGCATGGAGTGTGTGTATTTCTTGATTAAATTAACCATAGCTAATGCAGGCTCCATTTTAAAAATTTACTGAATTCTGATGTTAAGCCAGAGTCGGAACTAAAGAGTCACTGGTGAACATTTCATAAACCTGAATTTGCACCAAAGTATGTATGGAGAAAAGCACTCCATCACTCTGAGTCTCAACCTTTACTTACATAGAAGAGCAACACCAACTGGAAAAACGTGTTCCTCGGCCCCAAAAAATGTGTTAACAGACTTCTGTCATAAAGAACAAGTCACTTGACTTTGGTAAAGCCATATCTGCTGGAGACAATATCTAGTTGCAGATTCCTTACCTTGAATTCTCCTCAGGTGTCAGACTGAATCTGTGTTCATTGTCGGTGGCATCCTGGTGCGCCGACATCAGTTTCTTTACATGACTTTCCTCGCCAGAAGCACAGAGCAATAAAGAAACTATCTACTGCTGCATCAAAAATAAGGACCTGAAAGAGGAGTCCTTGCCCTTAGAAATCATTTAACACAGCAGGGAGGATAGGTGGGTTGGTAATGAATCTGCAACTAGATATTGTCTCTATCAGAAATGCATTACTGAAGGTAATGATTTCATTTGATAGAGACTTAAAGCTGCACAATGCTTACCTTTGAATAGATACCCAAGTGATACCATCCTCAGAGGTAGGTCTGTGAACCATGTTCATATCAGAATGTTCTGCAGGAGCGCCCAATTAGCACTGATAGTGCCAAAGGGGAGCACGGTAAACGGAAAGTGATTGTGGCTTATTGTGAATCACAAGTAACGTCTGTAGGCAGACAGGACAGGGATATGAAAATATGCATCCAGCAAGTGTAATGCTACCATCCAGTCCCTGGATCCAGGGCAGATAGAACTTGAGCCAAGGTAAGCATCTTTAACTTCTCCTTCTGGAGGAAGAGAATGAGGGACTAGGTCTAGGATAGGGAAGAGGCCCTTGTCCACTTGGGGACCAGAAAGTAGTGGGAAGAGCAACCACAACCTACTTCTGTTACGGGAACCCTCTTCTTCCCTTGGCCAAGAGAGCCATAACTTCCTCGCAGAGATGGACAAGTGATCCTCCGTCATCCGACTGTAGCATAGTGGTCTGGATGGAGGGGTAGTCTTGAAGGGTGAAGGGAAGGGAGTAGCCCTTTCTGACTATCTGTAAAACCCATCTGTCTGACATGCTGGATTGCCAGCGGAGCAGGTGATGGTGAATCCTGCTGCCAACTGTCCCATGGTGGGGCTGAGTCAGACTAGGAAGGTTTAGAAGTTGCTGCAGAGGTGGAGGGGGCTGTGGTCTAGAGCGCTGGCCGCTTGATCCACGAGGTGTGTTGATCCCACGTAGAGGCTGGGCAGCATGAGTGGCATAGTGGCTAGCCGTGAATGGACACAGGTGGAAGCCACTTTTGTAGCCACAAAAGGTGTGAAAGGCAGACTGGGGATACGAGGGCTGCTGCGAGGCCTATGGACCTGGCCATTGCCCGAGAATCCTTGAAGCGCTCAACTGCTGAGTCTGCCGAGTCTTTGAAGACATGAGTGCCATCAAATGGCATGTCCATCAAGGAAGCTTGGACATTCCCTGAAAAGCCAGACATCCTCAGCCAGGTGTGGCGCTTCAGGGCCACTGTCAATGAAACCGCTCTGCCCAGCAAGTCAATTGTGTCCAGTCCACAATGGATTGTGAACTTTAATGAGCATCTGGAGAAGTATCCAATCCGCTGGCCTCATCCAAGTTTTCATGCCAGTCCACAGCTTCATGGGGCTAGTATTCTAAAAGGTCCAGCGACCCCTCCCACTCATCCCGAGGCCTAACCCATAGCGAAAGGGCTCAGGATCCGATGTAGGAGGCAAGGTTCCTGCTGGCCTTGAAGTCGCACGACACCCATCTGGCTCCGTGTTGAAGTCGGGGATCATAACGGGGATGGAGTTGCCCGTGGGCGCGGAGGGCACCGGGAGCATCAGCGTCAGTTGTGATTGTCCAACCGATGCCGGTCTGGATCCAGGACTGGATCCTTCGGTGCCCTACAACGCTGAGGCTGAAGCCACTGGTCAGAACCCAAAGGGGCCCTCCCAACTCTGCAGGACACAAAGGCATTCCATCACTGTTGGACTGCCAAAAAATTAGGCGCATGGCCTTTGAGTTGGGCAGGAGTTTCTCCGGCCCCCAGAAACTCTGGAGGTTCAGGGTCGACACAGGCACAGGTTCAGTGAAACCAGGCCTAGAGAGTCGACGCTCCCTTATCTCGCTGGCTGATGGACGAGAAGAACAACCCTTTGACTTCTTGGACTTCTTATGCCTCGACTAGCCCGATCACCCCAGAGAGTCGGAGTGGGATGACGATGATGGAGGACTCCGTGATCGATCCTGGGATCTTACTCTCAAGTAAGATCTCAACTTGCGCAGAGTTGAGCATCAGGCTGCCATCAGCATCAGGGACCGCTCCCTCAAAGCCTTCAGATGTATGGCCCGACATTCGGAGCACGACTTTGGGTCATGGCCATATTCCAGGCACCAAAGACACACAAGATGTGGATCCATCACGGACATTGCCCGATGACAGAATCGCCAGGGCTTGAAGCTAGTCTTTCTCGAGGCCATCCTTGAAGCACCAGGAAACTCGAAAAATGCTAGACAAAAAGCCAAAAAAGTGAAAAAATGACTTAGGGGTAGCTCTCTTCCGATCAGCGCTTGCTGGTGCGGAAAGAATATAACTGACGTCAGCGTGTCAGAGTGGCACCAACATAGGAACCACAACGTCATATTGAGTGGGTATGTCGACAGGCACAGAGCTGTTAGGAATAGGGTCTCTGGTTAGCAGTGGTTTGCACCCTGTCCAAGTAGGGACCCTCACTCTAATCAGAAAAAGGGAGTCACACAGTTAAGATGAACCCTGCTTCCCACCCTTGATAGCTTTGCTCAAGTGCAATATGTAAAATATTTGTACACACACACACAGTAACACAGTGAAAACCCCACAAAAGAACTCCACACCAGTTTAGAAAAATAGCTAATATTTATGGGAGGAAAACAAAACTAAAAGAAGGAAAACCCAACATAAACAAGTAAAGATATGAATTTTCAAATATTAAATCTTAGTAAAGAGCTTACAAACACAATAGTTCCAAATGGGGCTATCACAGCAACTTGACAGAGTCGTTTTCAACAGTCGGACGCCACTCGTGAGGGCTGCGGGCCAGTCATGGACTCGCACAGACCCCACGTACAGTACCCTGGAAAACAATGAGGAAATAAAGACAATGCATGGAGTTGGGGAGGAGAGGCATCGCTGGAACTGGTGCGGCATCACTGGGGAGGTGAGTATTGGTTTCTTACAGCTAGGCAGAGGAGGTGAGGATTTGGTTCCTTATGGTTGCAGGGGAGGTGATGCGGCATCGGTGGGGAGGCACTGGTTCCTTCCGACTTGGAGGGGTTGATTAATCCAGCAGCTGAAGATGTGAGGCGTCAACTTTGCAGTGTCCCCATCACACCACAGGGTCACAGGTGCTGCGATGGAGGCTGAGTTGGGTGTCCAGGACATCAGGGCCATGACACTCAGAACTCATGCTGTGGAGGGACTTCAGAGGTGCTGCGTCACTATAAAAAAATCAGATAGCCGAGGGCGGAAGAGAAGGCGCCCCAGGACCAAATGGCCTCCCACCCGCAGTCTTCAAGCACAATAGACCCTTCTGGGAAAAGATTCTCAAATCTATCTACCTGGAAATAGGTCTGACAGGAACGATTCCGCGGTCCTGGAAGGGGTCCATAATCTCCCCCATCTTTAAAACAGGGGACAGGTTGCTCCCTGATAGCTATCGTCTGATTCCCTTGACAACTACGCAAAGTACTTTGCAGGCCTGTTATTGGATCATCTGCTCGCATGGCCTACTGAAAAGGGAATAATCCCTACGACTCAAACAGGATTCTCCAAACATACTGGCACCATTACGCACCGTTGACCTTTCAACCTACAAAGCTATAACACTGAAACGTCAGCTCCATCTGTGCTTTGTTGACTTCAAGGCCGCATTTGACCATGTGGACAGGAATCTGCTGTGGAAGAAGCTTGAAACCTGGGGGCTTCCACATCCATTCCTACGCCTGATAATAGCCCTTCACACGGACACATGGTCCAGATAAAATTGGCCACAGGCACTCATCTCTAAAGGCGGATCCCTACTACCAGAGGCCTAAAACAGGACTGTGTTTTGGCCCCCACACTGTTTAATCTATATCTAGCAGAGTTAGTGGGTGCACTCACCATCACAAACTCTGACCCTCCAAAAATTGGGGACCTTGAACTACCATGCCTCATGTACGCTGGAGACCTCTTACTGATCAGCCATCCGGAAATAGGCCTTCAGAGACTACTAAATGCCACTCAGCACTACTTAGCCACTAATGCCATGACAGCAAACTTTGGCAAAACACCCACACTGTCAATTAGATCAAAGGCACCCTCGAGAGCCTGGTTTTGGGGTGAGGCACGACTTGTTCAAACAGACAAGTATAAATATCTTGGAGTCGTTATTGACAAATCGAGGAACTTCGTGCATCAAAGGAAAAGCCTAATGGGAAAAAGCCTAGCCATAGCACTGGCTCTTAAAAGACTGAAAACCCTTCTGAATGGGGCCTCATTTACCCCCCCTTGAAAGTGCTAAAAGCCAAGCTCCTCCCCACAATAACATACAGGAGTGAAGTACAAAGAGGCAGGGAATCTGATATCTTAAACCACGCAGTGAGCAAAGTGTACTGGACGATCTTTAACATCCCCAGATTCACCTCCCCTGCCCAACTGAGACTGAAGTCTGATCTGCTGAACCAATCCCTGGCTCGACGGGTTGCCTACATAAACTTCTGGAGCAAAGCCCGTGGTGCCTCCCTGGGCACTCTTAACTACCATATGTGGCAAGAACTTGAATGTAAGAACACCTCTCCATTCAGGATCCACTTAGATGATTCACTTAAGAAGACCGGGCTCACTGACTTGTGGAGGACCCGAATCCCGCACAACACCTTCAAGAAAGCAGCTGGGAAATCACTTAGACTTCAGTCACTACTGGAGGACAAAGCAGCCTTCTCACGTAGGTCTCAAGCATGGATGACTATGCACACTTACACGTCTTTGACACCACAGTCATACCTAGGCCAGGGCTTCTCTGGATGAATAAAGGACTAATTCTTAAAGTATCAATTAGGTCTCCTACCACATGCACACCTCTGGCTGAGGGATGTAACCAACTCTATCTGCCACCTGTGTGGTGAGGACACAGAAGACCTCCTCCATGTCCTCTGCTCATGCAATCATCTTGCACTAGAACGAAAAGCCCTACTAAAGATCAAATTTAATGAAAAAGGCATACGGACATGGAGATAAGTAGTGATGGCGTGCTTTACACCTGGGGACCTGCAGTTGAACTGTGCTTTGATGAAGTTTCTATTGCAGGTGTCACAAAAGCAAGATTTAACAAATCAGCACTGCCCCCGTGATCTACAGGAGGTCAGCTCACAGCTCAATGCCTGACATTGGACGATAGTGGCATCAAGCGATGCTCTACTCACACTGGAGCAAGCAAAATCTTAAGTAGCAACACTCTATTATGCTTTAAAACAAGCTCCTATGGAGCGCAAATTGAAACAACTGGACAATGTGCAAAATCCCTCGATGGATACTCAGTAATATGTGAATTTTTTTTTTTTTTTAAGTGTTTAACTCTTTTTCACCTTTGTTATGGTTTTAAGTAACTAAACAATAAATCTTACTTGGACTTCTACTTGAGATAACAATATGGAGTCTGAGGTCTCCTAGCTCACAATTTAAAAATACATATTTTGGTGAAGTTGTTTTTTGAATGAATTGTAAGTTTGAAAATGGCACTTTTAGAAAGTGGGCATTTTCTTGCTGAACCATCCCTGCCTCTGCCTGTCTGTGGAATACACTTCTGGGTCAAGATGACAGTTAAGCTGTTCGTGTATTCACTCTAGACAGTCACACAAAGGGAGCTGAGTTGCACCCTGCATATCCTGATGGCCCATCACCAGGCTGATGGGCTATCCTCATCTACAGTGGTGGGATGAGTTGACACTTGCACCTGAATAGGGCTGCGCCTATCCTCACACAAAGCAGTCTCCAAACCCCTTAAGTGTGTCTGAGGCCAGGGTAGGGAAATGAAGGTTCTTGTGCACTGCAAAGACTTCTCTTTGAAGTTTACCTACTTCAAAGACAGAAATGGGTATAGGTACTGGACCTCTGACACTACAGAGTTAGAACGCTTCTGAACTGCAGACATCCTGCCAGAAAGAAGAGCTGGATGCTGTAGGAAGGACTGCCACTCTCCTTGTTGCTTTGTTGTGCTGGCCTGCTGCTTGCTGCTTCTGTCCTGGGAGTGGAAGGTCTGGAGTTTGCTCTGTACATCCTGCTTTTCAAGGTTCTCCAAGGGCTTGAACTGAGTTAGCCTCCTGTTAAGAAGTTTCAGGCCCATCAAAGATTTCACCTGCCAGTGCTTCGGCTCTCTTGCTGAGAGTCCTGATTTGCCAAGTGGTGCCAAATTCAGTTCCTAGGCCCTTGGAAGTGAGCTCTGGTACAACTAAGAAGAAAAAAAGGACATTGATGCCAGAGCGACATGGGAACTGACACCGCTCTCTGACTCCAGGCTGCTGCCTGTACCAGAGCCATGGTCCCTGCTGAGTGCAACTGCCATGACATGCAACACAGCCCCAATGTGAGCGTAGTCTTTGATAAGGGCCTGTGTGGAGGAAGAGTTCCTGGCTAAATCGTGCTTTGTGTGACTGTGCTAAGTGATGTCGGGCCATTGAAATGGACTCCAAGATGTTTGGCCCAGAAAGCTTCTGGGATATGCGATGTAATGGAATCATGATATGGACGTGTGAGGTTGCATATTGTACGCCAGAAGTGTGCGCTGTTGTTATTCCTTGCTTCCTAATGTAGCCTGGCCCACAAGTCTTCATTGTGCCTCCTGTTGATTGCCCATTTTAGCTTCTTCAGTGCCAGTTTGTGGTACCTTAGGATTGTCAGAAGATCTGGATTGTCCGGGTTGCCATGGAGTCGTCTTATACTGGAGTTGATTTTTCTCTTCGTATCTCGTAGTGCGGTCCAGTGGACTTGTGCCAGGTGAGTTTCAGCTGCAGGAGGTGGCAGTAGCCTGTTAGTAATTGGTTCTGCAAAAATTCCACTAAGCCTGGATGTGAGTTGATCCCATTCTGCACTTCGCTGACATTTTTTGTTTCTAGTTCGAGTGCAAGATCCATTTCGATGACATATAGACATGATCAATGCTTGATTGCCCACATTCGACACGTTTACAGTTTGTGGTGAAAGTGATAATGTGTGCAATTTTCTCCATTTTGGCCGATATCTCGCAACCACAGAGTTGCAGTACTTGACACCAGCCAATAGTTGATTCAAGTGTCATGGGGTGCTGAATGAAAAGTATACCCCAGGGTGTCTACATGGAGGAGACCCCAAGCTTCTCTCAATGCATAGGTGTCGCAGAGGGAGCGAAAAATTTGTCAGGAATGCAGTTTACCATTAGAAGTCAGGACGCTGAATTAGTTGTGGGTCCAGAAGTACATTGAAATCTCCCCCTAAAATAATGTGAATGGCATCCACACGACCTAAGAGGGTAACCAGATTGTGAAAAAAGTCAGGATCATCTATGTTTGGGGTGTTAATGTTTAGAAGAAGAATTGTCTGCCTAGCTAGTGTTCCACAAGATTCCTTACCTCTGAATTCTCCCCAGGTATCAGACTGGCTTCTTAAAAGTTTTGTGAGCAGTACCCCTGCACGCTGTTAGGTGTAGTTGATTGGCTCCTGTTGGACCTGGCTCTTTTTGCAGGATTATCCCCAAACTTTTTTTCTTCTTCCTCCTATTTTTTCTGACCTGTTTTCCTAGTTTTAAGACTCTGGGCACTTTACCACTGCTGATCAGTGCTAAAGTGCAAGTGCTCTCTGTCTAAACTGTATTGGTAATTGGCATCCATGACTGGCATATTTATTTTATTAGTAAGTCCCTAGTATAGTGCACAGTGTGTGCCCAGGACCTGTAAATCAGTGGGCCTGCAGCACTGATTGTGCCACCCACATGAGTAGTCCTGTAAATATGTCTCAGAGCTGCCACTGCACTGTATTTGTGTGCAGTTTTAAACTGCCATGCACACCTGGCAATTGCACCTACTTGCCAGACCCAAACCTTCTCTTTTACTACAAGTAAGTAACCCCTAAATAGGCCCAACAAATCTCCAAGAGCAGGGGGCAGTGTTTTTATAAGGTAGGACATGTACTGGTGTGTTTTACATGTGCCGATAGTGAAATACCGCTAAATTCGTTTTTCACTATTGCAAGGACTATCTCTCCCAGAGAGTAACATGGGGATTGTCTTGAAATATATTTTAAGTGTAATTCCCCATTGAGAGGAGATAACAATATGCAGGTGGAGAGTTGCATAAAACCATGCTGCATTAATAAAGTGCGTTTTCGGGAGCAGTGCTGGCGATGTGTGTGTGTGCTGATGTAGCAGCGTAATGCAGATAAGGACTGCGGTGCATTTTAGTGCTTCCAGCTTTCTCAGTTCCAGTCGCCAGCAGATGATCTAGGTGATTGCACTAAGGCACGGAAGGAGAAGAGCGCTGACCCTGAAACGGAAAAGAGAGCCACTGAGCCCCGAACCGAGCGACGAGCGCGGAGCACTGCCAGCCATCTATGTCTGCACCCGCGTCTGTGCCCTGCCGGGGTGCCGTGGACATGGCCAACAGGACAGGGAGAAAGAGAGGATGGTAGGAAAGGCAAGGGCGCCGAGGGACAGCATGAGGTGCTGAGAGGAGAGGAGGTGGTGAGGGGGAGGAGGCTGTCGAAGCGGCGTGCGGCATGTAGTGTGTGTGGGCAGGGGCAGGGGAGGTGCCAGGGCCAGGGTCAGGCTGGTTGGGTCGGGCCAGGGCTGTCAGTGTGGACGCAGGAGGTGTTTGAGGGGGTGTTTGAGGCCTGTGGTTCTGGGGACAGCAGCACCAGCCAAGTGGAGGCTTCACTCACTTGCCTCTAATGGCTGGCTTGCCGTCCTGCTGCTATCGGCATCTGCACCTCTCTTCCTCCCCCCTTTCCTCCGGTTCCTCCTACCTGGCTCCCCCCACTTGGTTCTGCCCTCTTCTTCCCCCCCTTCACGCGCTCTCCTGCCTTTCCTTTCACCACCCTGCGGTTGGGGACCCCCACCCCTGCTCCAGGATCTTGCCTCAGGTCTTGCTGCATGCGCCCCTAGAGCCCTCAGCTCCTGAGCACCCGGCCTCCCTGATTCTCCCGAGCCCCCCCACCCTGGTCAGGCCCCTGGTGGCACCGACAAGCAGGCAGGACCAGGCAGGACCAGGCAGAGAGGAGAGGGTGGCAAGGAGGGTCAGCGCTGGTAGGACCCCTCTGTGTGCAGGCGTCAGGCGACAGGCAAGTGAGGTGACTGTATTCAGTCACCACTAAGGGTGTGCCCCAGCATCCGCAGAAGCGGTCCTCTTAGGGTAGGTGCGGCTTGTAGACGGCCAGTGAGCCCCACTTGCCAAGTCAGCAGCAGCACCAGCATCGAGATCTCCATACTATTCAACCTACATCTAACTTTACCTCAGCGGAGCCCAGTGTCCTCACGAGTGACAGTTGAACAGCTGACTGTCAACTCCTCCACGCCACCACTTCCACTACCACAATCACCACCACAATCACCCCATCAGTAGAAACCCATGGGCTCCAGAGGAGGCAAAAATGGGAAGGAAGAGCTGGAAGGAGACCATATGACCATGCGGTCAGGCAAAACAAGAAAGACACCCCCTAACAAAATCGCAATGGGAAAAAGGAAGAGGAGACCTCAAGCTCCGGACTGCCAACATGAGGCAAAGAATGCCTCACTCCTCATTGAGATTGAGTCAGAGCCACACCAGGGAGGAGCAGAAGAGCAACCCATGCTGGGTACAGTCTAGAACTGAGAAACAGCCTGGAACAATCAAAAAAACGCTGCACCTCCAACTCCCAACCGAAAATCTACACCAAGTTCTCCTTTAAAAAAAATGGTAGACCTGTCCTCCTCTCCAATAGCAATGACACACAGGGGTTACAGTTACCATTAATCCCATTGATCCTTACATATACAGCAGAAAGCCTTCCATCAAGAAATGACTCTGTCACAATGGGGTGTTCCTCAAGTCCAACCCCTGCTCAGCCTCCCGCAACTAGTACAATCTTGACACCTTTGGGGCAACCTGCAAAATTCCTCAGGGCAGAGATGCATGAGGAGCCCAGGCTGACTCCAGTGAATTCATGGTGGGCATCCCCCCCCAACAGAGCGCGGCCCACCAAATACACCTAGCGCTCCATGGACTGAAAGCGGCACAGCCCGACTTTGTCAACAAGGTGGGACAGTTGCCCAGAGATGCTCTGGCCACACCTTCGATGGCCCCTGATGATGCTTGCCAGGAAACCGCAACAAATGATGGTCCTCAGGCCCCCTCCTCGTCATTTCTTTCAGCAAATACAAAAACAGAGGGCCTCAATACAGGGGCAGACGAAGAAACTCTATCCTACCTAAACACTCAAGAGTGGGAAGATATGCGTGTTGCATACTCTTAAAACTCCCCTTCTGCCACTCGACTTACCTCAGAACCTAGCCAGCAGTCTCCAGATGACGAAGCAAGGAACAACGTGGCCATTCCACCTCTTAGTCAACAATTTCCCAATGACGGTGTCAGGACTAGGGTAAGCACGTACACAAGCGCCACATCAACAACTGGACAGGACCCTGCCTCACACCATCTCAATCCACATACGGATGGCACCTGGGCTTCCCTGCGTAACACCATGCAGCTTCTAGTTGAAGCACTCCACTATAAATCGGTCAAAATGGACATACAGCTAACTCTTCTCAACACCATGGCAGTATTCGTAGCAGGCATTGATGAGAAATTAGGCGACCTCAAATCCCTCTTCGTGTATTCACAAGATAACTCCATGAGCCTTTCCACAAGCTGCTCATGTGGCCCCATAATAGACAAACTAGCCATATCACTTTTGACGCTAACCAACCTCTATGCATCTCTAAAGATGGCAGCCTCCAGACAGCACCCACACTTGCATCCCTCATCTGACCTTTCCACACAAGTCCTGGGAAAGATTCACTTGGATCCACTCAAGACCACAACCATCGGCCTGGAAACAAAAAGCGATGACAGATCAAACGGCCCCATCCAGGAGACTCCTGCGATAGGAAACTCTTGCAATCTGACCCCAACAGTAACCGTACCCGAACCTTCAAGGGATATACTCTCAACTGGCAGTCCTGGGAACGGCAACACCATGGTGAAACTCAATGCCAAGAGAGATATACACAGTGGAGGAAAGGCCGCAAGAAGTGAATCGCAGGGAATGGAGAGATCCCAGAAGCAGCCCCCAAGCTAACAAAACCCGACATCTGGGCCTCCATCAAAGCTATGTCTCCTGGGTCACCTGCTCCAACAACAATCTCTGTGGTCCCATCCTCGATTTTGCCCACCAAGCAGGAGAACACTGCCAAAAGCTACCACAACTGGTCTGCTGGAGGGGTGGGCAACACTGGGGAACTCCAATCTTTATCTTCCAGAAGTCACAGACAAGCTACACAAGCAACTTCCCCCAATCCCTCCTGAGTCCAGCTAACAGCCCCTCCTCCACAGGCCCTGGGAGCAACTATTATACCTCCTAGCCCCACACATCGCGCACAAGTGGGAAACTCTACAACCTGCAGATCAAACAATTGCTGGAATCTGAGAGGAGACTCCCCCCAAGGGAACTCCCTGCATCCACTGCAGATACTCAAAACTCAACCTGATTCCTCAACCACCAACTCACTAATTTTCATCCTCACTACAAATCTAAGGGATCTGGTGATATCCTGAACAGGGGGAATATTCTTTGGCTACTTTCACATATTCTCTACGAAAGTGGCCTCAACTCAACGGATTTCCTAGCAGTAGAATTTCTCCACCCAACTAACACCACGGCTCCCAAATCCAGTAAAGGCACATGGAAGACATGCCTAATCGCCCAAACAATCCTAGGAGAAAGTACAACCTTCGAACCCTGCGGTATCAGCTTTACCACGCACTGTGAGGTTGGCTACCCAACTCCTCTGCTATCACTGGATCCTGCCTTTGAATGAGGCCCCCAGTGCAGGGAAACATGCTCCTTACACAGGAGTGCTCGGGGTTGCTCTCCGGTGTTCTCAAGTTCCTCCACGACTGCTAGGGGTGAATCTCGGCCCCAAAAACCCATCACCTCAGCCAACCTCTCTTCAAACCATAATGATTTAAGGTGGTTTTCAAAAATAATCAACAACTGCAATAGGCAAGGGTGACAAACCTCAGACAAAAAGATGGGCTCTACATCGTCAAAGGAGATCCTCCACATGTGCTCATGGAACGTAAACAGCTTCCTCTCCAAAGCTCTGGACTCTGACTTCATCCAATACATCAGCACTTTTGACATTATACTAATGCAGGGAACTTGGCTGGATAAACCATTCCATTTGCAGGGCTATATGTGCTTCATCACCACAGCAACTAGGAAGGTGAGGTATGGACACCCTGCAAGGTGATCTGGCCACTTATGTCTCTTTAGCACTATTGGTTAGAGTCCCCCCTTGGCACTGCACCTGCTCCTCCATCAATATCGTGTCAATTGCCAGCACGACGAGTTTGCCCACAGCAGAGATAGTTCTCATAAGAACACCTACCTTCAACCCAAACTTAAACTCAGTGACGCTAATAATCTATTTGTTCTACTCAAGAGCTACATAAGCAGCGGCGTCAAAGCTGACGCAGCCGACATCATCGTCTCTGGTGACTTCAATTTGCATCTATTAGGATCCTCAACAGATGAAACCACAACTGCCCTTTCAAGCGCTTGGGACCTTCCCATACAAGGGGACAATAAACACAGCTGTCCCACAAAGACCAGCAGGTCCTTGCTCAATAGCTTAGAATTGTTACAGCTAAGAGCCCAGAATAGCAGATTTACTGATGACTCACCTCAGGCAGCATCATATTTTTCAACCACAGCCTCTATCACAATTGATACACGTTAATATCCCTTCCACTATTCAAGCAAGTAGCCTCTTTCCATTTAGGAAACAGGAGCGAGAGCGACCACTGCCCACAGGAATTATCCATCATCCTGGCCAGAGCCTGCCGATACAGTGAAAAGGAGCAACCCAGCCGCACCATGGCTCGGCTGATGCATCCCCTCATGGTAGTTCATATATCCAAGAACTTCTGTGAGACAATGGAACCAGAATCATCGACAATGGGAAAATCCTGGTGGAGCTATTCTATTGCTACTTCACACTCTATACTGCGCAGGAAATCCGTGACAACGCCATTTCTGATTACTTTTCTGAGATTGCAATGTTATGGTTATCTTGTCCTCAGCATCAGTTCCTTAGAGAACCTATCTCAACTGACGAGATCGTGCATGCAATTGATGGCCTCGGTGGCACAAAGGCTCCTGGCTTAGACAGTCTTACGGGCACTTTCTATAAGACTTACAGTTACTTGCCCCGCAGCTCATTGAGGTATATGCAGAATCCCTAGAAACCGACATCCTCCCCCTTCCTTGTGCGAAGCTGTTATTACGCTGATTCTCTAGCCGGGTAAGGACCCCTACACTGCATTTCCTATAGGCCATTATCTCTGATAAATTTTGACACCAAAATCTTTGAAAAGATAAAATTACTCACCTATCTCCATTACTTGAATAGATTATTTTCCCCTTACAATTAGGCTTCATTCCGGGGTGCTCCACCTCTCGTAATTCATGTACAGTGTTAATGGTGTGCCATAGGATCTCTCCAGAGCGAGCAGCTTTAGTCACACTCCTTGATGCAGAGAAAGCATTCTATTATCTCTAATAGCCCTTTTTACTTGCAACACTGCACAAAGTAGGACTCCCTCTCGGTTTCATATCGCTGGTTCAGCTACTATACACACAACCACTGGTACATATCTGTGCTAATGGCTCTCTCACTGATCCTTCTATGATTACAAGGGGGAGCAGGCAGGGTTGCCCGTTGTCACCCCTTGTCTTCATCATAGACCCCTGGTTTGTTACCTCCAGGAGAGACACCTGCACTGTGGTTTGCAGTTTCATCCTGGTCCTCTTCTCCTGTCACTCTATGCAGATGACATCCTATTATGCGTCTGCTATCCAGCTGAGAATATGGCTCCTTTCATTCAAGAATTCACCAGATTCACCGACTTCTCTGGACTCAGTATCACCTGGAACAAAACAGATCTTTTCCCTCTCACAGACACTACGTTGCATTCACTTATGCCTACCCTTTGAAATGGTGCACAGGTCCTGTTCATTACCTGGGAATTTGGTTACACAGGCATAAGACACAGATTATTCACTTCAACTATGGCCCAGCTATAAAGCAACTCACAGCACAAGTTGAGGGGTGGTGTTGACTTTCATTGTCCATGGGTTGTACAGCCATTATCAAAATGGTTGTTCTTCCTCGGTTCCTATATTTCTTTTGCAACATCCCAATCTCCCTTACCAATGCCTTTTTTTCTACACTTAAGACTTTGCTAATCTGACTAGCCTGGGCGTGACACAGGCCCAAGGTGGGCTGGAATAATCTAGTACTATCATATGATAAAGGTGGTTTTGGGGTCCCCCATTTTCAGCTCTACTACCTTGCTGCCAAATGTCACAGTGCCTACCACTGCTTTCATCCGATGCCCATCCCCCCTACGCTATGCCTGAGCGTGACCAGACTGACTCGATACCGCTAATCTCCCTATTACCGCAGGGCATCCCGTTGGACCTATTCGATATGCAGCCCCTCTCCATAAGTAGATGGGCGTGGTGTAGACTCCTTCGACTGCTTTAATGGGAACTTCTCTATTCTCCTCCTTTAGCACTTTTCAATAACCGTTGGTTGATCCTAAAACAGGACAAATTGCTCCAGCAAACTCTGACAATACGTTCGGTGACCTCTTTCCCGATGGTCATGTCCTGTCTCACGGAGATGATATCCGGTTCACAAATGCATCCATACTTGATCATTTTGCCTTAAAATGCATCCACAGTGCTCTACAAGCCCAAATGCCCTCTTACCCCTTCATCCCTGACGAATTCCTCCCCCAGAAGATGTTGATTGTGGACCCTGAGGGCAGACGTTTGATGCCTAAACTATACCACACTTCTATAGAATTACTGCATTCTCAGGATGCAAAGCTCAGAAAGACATGGTAGAGTGAGTTAGATCAACCACTGTCAGATAAATATGGCTCTTCTGCTGCAATCAAACTAAACTCATATCTCCTAACCAGAGACACAAATTGATACCCTACAAATTTCTGCGACGCACTTACTCCTCGCCTAGCACATTGGCCACAATTGATCATTCCAGGTCTTCCATTTGCCCTAAATGCAGAGCTCGATGCTGATTTTTCCCACATAACTTAGAATTGCAAACTTGTTGGCACCTATTGGAAGACAATTTTTACACTGCTATCCACGATGACTTGACCGGACTTAGTTCCTGACCCAATGCTGGTCCTTCTGGGATATGTCGCCAACATCCATCAAGGGGTTCATAGATTCACTGCTATGGAGCTTCTTTTAGTTAAATGCAAACTTGCCTTGCACTGGGGCAGCAGGCGCTGTCCCACAAATTCGGACTGGCTACATAGTATGACATACTGCGATACCCCAAGTGAAATGTACACCTTGCATCAAGCTATCTCTTCCTGACCATGTGACATAAGACAACCTCTGTTAGTGATCCATGTTGATATAAAACAATAAAATCATTGAAAAGGGTAAGAAATCTTCAGCTATAAGTCTCCATCAGACCAATTGTTCAAAACAAAATGTGTCCGACAACAGAATAAATGTGAAAAAAATAAAAAAAGATGTTATAAACAGACTTGAAATCTGGTAGCTACCATTAACGTTGGCATTTTTAGTGCAGGTTTTGAGTGGCTCCATACTCCGTCGATATCTTCAGTGAATCTGCAAGCATCTTTGCCACTCAGGACGTGGAGGTGAAAAACATCCCCATGATGATAGATACCCAACTATAAATGTATGTTATGTGTAACACACATTTTAGTGACAGGATTAGGCAGTGTTTTCTTGAAGGGACTGTTACTTAACACTTCGAAAGTGCAGTTCTTGGGAAGGAACAGTTTGTTCTAAAATTGAATGGCTGGTGGGCTCCGATGTTATGGTTTGTGACACTTCGGTTATTATTTGCGTACCACTGTCACTCTATGGTGCTGTCATAAGGTGAGTGGAAAGTAAGCCTAGTACTTGACAAACTGTCCAGGTCTAAAAAGACCTAATGCGGAGTGTGACTTTTTATTTCGCTGGTGGACATGCCCTTATTAGCTTTGTTTTTTCTTGGTAAGCTTGCATTTCTCTGTGTTTCCCTGTCATCTCCACACACAGGAGAGGGCCTGTGGAACAGAATCATAAGGCAGATGCAGGGAAAAGCCATACAGCAGCATTATGTTTCTTTGGGGTAGCAAGGTCAGGGTGCACAAGGAAATTCTTAACTTCCTTGAAACCTGGTGTTGTTAGCAGTGGAGGCTGCTGCCAATAAAAATTGTTGGGGCAGCGTTGGGGAAAATAAAATAAATAAAATAAAGAACTTCCCTGCCGCTGCATGCCACCACCTTGGTGCTTCTCTGCTCCGGACAGTCCATGGGCCACGCTGCACGAACACCCAGACTCCCCACCCAATTGAGACGCAGTATTCAATCTGGTAATACTATTACCCAGCATGAGAGAAGCACCAGGATTGGTCTGAGTGGGCTGGTTTGATGCTCGCTCAGGGACAGGGAGGCTATGCATCTACTTCACCCGTTTGTGCAACACAGCTCAGGTTGGAGAAATCTATTGTGCAAGTTGGTTTGGGCTGCCTAAGACAATGGCCAAACCGACGTGTATTTGCAGTGCCCACCACTCCACCTCCACGCTGCTGTCTGTAGAGGATGGCCCGGCCTTAGACTCAGGCCCAGATTCGGCTTTTATGTTTCATCTGTAGTCTCTCAACAGTGGTGTGAAGCTCCTCAGCCATAATGGAGGAGCTGTCGCTGATTTGTAGGTCAGCAGTTATGTGCTATTGTGGCATTTAAAAATATTTAGAGAAAAATGTACACAATGTAGTGCAGCAATATAGTGCAGCTGCGTGCCATTAACAAGAGAAAGCAGAACTGAGCCATATCTACTATAATATAGGGATGTTGTGCTCTCTCTCTCTCTGCATAGGTGATGCAGACAAACTTGCACCATAGTGCTAGGTGTCTGAACACAAACACACTTGAGTCATGGTGCAAGGATGTTTGCATTGTGTGAAGCACAGTTTTTGTACTGGAAGGGATCCCTTCCAGTAAAAAACAATGCTTTAAGGCATTTCCCACTTTGGATGTGTGCTGCAGGATGCAGCACATGCGCAAAAAAGGAATAATTAAGAGAAATGAAAACATTTCTCCTTGCAACAGCAGGCTCAATGGACACTGTATTTTGGTGTAAATCCCTGTCTACAATTCTTTGCAAATGGTGATTTACAGGGAAAAAACAAGGGGGCTGCATGTATTGGCCATGCACAACCCAAGGAACGCCCCCTTGACGCAGTGTAATGCAAGGAAGCACACTGCACAGCTTTGCATTACTTTAGGTTAAAATCCAACACAGATTGTGATTCCTGTTGATTTGTAGATCACACTACAACACTATGCACCAGTTTAGGTTAAAAAAGTAACACAAACCTGAAGCAAAGTGTTTGTAAAGATGGGCTTTAAATTATATAATATGGTATAACGTCACACCAGTGAAGAACCAGTATGATTGTTCAAGGATGCAATGTCAAAGCAGTGAAATAAATAATGGGGTATGAAAACTATATTTGAAATAGACCAGTGTTTCCCAAACTCTGGGTCAGGCTCCACTGATAGGTCCCAAAAGTACTAGCAATAAACAAAGGTTCCTTTAAATTCTGTATTTATCTTGTCACATTTGCGCCCTTCAAAGACAGAGGTCAAATGTTAGGCTATGTCTTCTGCAAATTACTACTTATGTTTTTTAACATGGAGATTTGTGTTTACAAACTCCTCCCACTCTGCAGTCACAGAAAGAAAAGTAAAGTGAATTATGTGAAATCTTTCTGGAGTACAAGGAGTGTGAAAGGAAACGCTGTAGCTTGTCATTTTTATTTTTTACACTCACAACAAAATGTTAATACCTGTGCATGAATTGACACATTCAGCAGTTCCGAAAGCTAAAATTAAGAACCTTTTTTGTAATTCTGTAGTGTGATGGAAACAAAGATTTTGATAGGATCAATACAAATTGGAACACTTTACTTGGTGATACACAAATGATAAATATTGACTGACACCCAATTTCGACACAATCATTTGTGAGCAATATAGTTTTATCAGTAAAACTGTCTCTCTGTGCAAATTTAGCAGCCATGCCAATTGAAAATTTGCTGCCTGTCAATGACAGAGCAGTACCACATGATGCTTTAGTTACATTAGAAAATAGCCTGCATCATACCCATTAAAGCTAGGCGGGTCGCAAAAGTTTGTCATTCTAAAAATTGAGTCGTGGTTCTAAAAAGTTTACGAAGCATTGAAATAGACAATTAAGTGTATGGGAGCTACAGGAGGACTGACAGTTATCCTAATTTGGCAATCATCAAACATGGTGATTTCTTTCATAGCTGTGATTCAAATCTTCAATATGCAAGCACCCTACAAGCTAATATTCAGCGACCAAATAGGAAAAGGCAGAACAGATTAATTTACAGCTTAGATAATGAAGTACATACCAATGTTCGCTAGAGATACATATAAATAAGCACTTGCAGGCTACTTTGCTACTCCCATTCCATAGCACAGTGCATCTAAGACAACAAACATGTTTTTAATATGTTCAGATTCTCAATCTGTTAAATTATCATGACCTGTTGTCTCTCAATTATCAATCAGTTCGGAAAGATAAAACAATGGGGTGCTAAGTTGCTTCAGTGCTGATGTGAAATAAAATATTACACAAATTCTTCTTACATACTCATTTTTCTCAATTGTTCTTCAGTTGCTAAAATGTTATCGTCTTTGTTGTGAATTAACAGAATAATTTTATGAGTGTGCTGAGGTTTTAGTTCTTTTTATTAGAAGGAGTTGCGATCCTTTTTAGTAGATTTAATTGGAAAATGAATCTCATTCACACAACACCCTCCCTAGGAAGAAACACGCGATGTAACGAGGACTCAGAGAATAACCCATGAAAAAGGAACCGATGGGAAATCCATATTATTAATGCAAAAATGTGAAAAAAGCCAAAGACAGCAAAAAAGTATTCTCTCATTAGGTCTGGGCTGCAGACAGCTGTAGCTGTCTGCTGGCTAGATGTATTGTTTGCACTACAAATAGAGGGGGCTTTAGAAAAGCCCCTTGTTTGGGTGACTTGGTTGTCTATCTCAGATGCCTCCAATTTATGTCATTGCTTTTCTCCATATTTCTGTGTTTGTTCTGCCTCCCTCTTCATGTGATTCTTCCTCCGTCACTATTGGTCACTTTCCATGTTGTTTACCCTTCTCTCTCCAAACATTCTCTCCTCTGTTCCCCGCACCCATATCTGCTAAGATTTTTTTTTTTTTTTTAAATATTCCCATCGAACCCTGCTCTTCTGCTTCTCTCCACCTCTCACTGCTTGATATTCAATCCCGCGCGACCACTCATTCTTTTTTTTTTATTTATTTTTACATCTGGAAACATTTTTATGGCTTGCTCACTTCTACTCCCCATGTATCTGAAAGATTCTTATTGGTGTGTGACACTTTTTCAGGGCTTGATTTAAAACAAATGTCTGTTTGGGTGATAGAACTAAGCCTTCGTGCTGTCACTTTCTCTTTATGCTTGAAATGGGGAACCCCTGCTTATTGTTGTTCACGACAGGCCCGTCTCAGGCCAGGAGATCTTCAATATAAAGAATGAGTAATTTCTTCCGAAGCAATTTTATCGACTAAAGGTACATAAACTTCTGATGGGAAGTGCCGTTGAAAAGGTACCACGTCTGGTGGAAGAAAAAGGAGATGGGACCAAAGATCTCCAGATGATGGAGCAGAAAAGGATGGGCTCAAGAACAAGACCCAAGAGCTGGAGGGCCCTGGTCCGGCAAGAAGGAAGAACTGATTGACTGCAGTAGGAAAACAACTGGTAACTCAGGAGCGTACAAGGAGCAACTAGAAACGTTACAACACATTGTCCTGCTGACCAGCGTTCCTAATAAACAAGAAAATGACCCAGAAAAGGAAGCACTGCCACAAGACTAAGCTGGTCGCCATGCTCCTTTGGAAAACGGTAGCGCATAACAAAGGAGGCCCTATCTGAGATTCGGACATATAATTAAAATCTGAGATGGTACTCGCACCCGAGATGATGGAACACAGAGGGAAAATACTGAGCCCTTCCAAGGATCCCACATCTATGTGTGATGTGCTGCTCTGGTCCAGGCTTTGTCTTTGAATTCTGGGATTTGTATTGTTGGTTAGTCAATTATAAAACAGGACTACAACTCCCAGAATTCAAAGGGAAAAACCTGAACTGGAACAGCACATCACGCATGGACCTGCAAAGCTTGGCAACTATGAACATTCCCCCTCGCAGTACACAGACCCCAAACAGCAGCCCCCAGCTCATTCATGCAATGTCCCCAAAAGCAGCCGCAATCACACTTCAAATAATCTCTGCTGTGGGCTCAGTGCTTGTGTGCTGCAACGCCCTTTGAAATCTCAGCAAGTGCAGAGCACAGGTTGCAGACCCCATAACAGTCTCATCTCTACCTGGCTAGCAGCAATATGAGTGAAACCACAAACTAAACGAGGCAAGCTTATGAAATGAAAATATTTTTTGTTAGTAGAGACAGGCTAGACTAAATCTTGATCATTGAACTTATATGTACATGTAGTGGCCATGCTAGTATGGCAGTTTTTTATTGTAAATGTGTGTGTAGACACACATCACGTTCAATGCATAGTTGCCTTGTAAAAGATACACACTGGTATTTTTTTATGTTTTCAGTAAAAAAAAAACTACCAAATTTTAGGGCTATAAACATTATTATGTGCAGCAGTGATAAATCGACATTTTCTATTATTCTTAATAGGGAAAATCTGCAACCTGGGTTCCTTAACAATAGTTCAATATGGTATACACACAAATGACTAAACTAGTCTAAACAATAAACACTGTTATAGCTACATAGTAATCACTCCGATGGACTTGTGATTTTTCTTCCATTATTTGTGCCATCTACTGGCCGTCTGTGATGTTCCTCCTTGTAACCTCCTCTAGTCCGGATGGTGACGGAGCTGGAGACTGGGTTGTTGTTCTGATTCTGTAAGTGAGCCCAACCCCAGAAAGGTATAGACAAAGAGGTGCCCACAGTCCAGAAAATGGACACCCTCAAGTACCCAGAGATGTAGGGACTGGGAACGACAGGCAGGCTAAGGCTAATCTCAAGCTGAGAGGGCTGTGGCTTATGGAGGGGGGGGGTGCTGACTGAGGGCAGAGTCCTATGCCTCTATGTCACAGTAAAAATGGAAGCAAGGGTGCTCGGGGAGACAGCAGGCCTCAAAAAATCTACTCGGCCACTCGGATATGGTGAGTCAGATTTTATCAGGTCGAGCTGTTTTTACCACCTACTCGTCTGTTTGAGTGAAATTAAGCTGGAAAGGAACAGATATTGTGTTCATCAGAAAGAGAATGAGCAATAAAGATGCCTTTAAATTGTGTTTTTATCTGGACACATTTGCTGTCTGTTCAAGGACAGAGGTCAAATGTCAGTTTGTCATTATACTAATTGTTGCTTATCTTATCCTAGAAAATAGTGTTTACTTTTCTTTCTCTCATTACAGTTAGAGGTTTTTGTCAAATGAGTTGTCTGACAATCATTGTGAAACAAAAGGCTGTAAGATGTCAGTTTATTTTTCAAACACACAACATGCAACAAGCATATGATGCAAACAAAGATTTAAATGGGAGCAAAACAAATGAGAACACTTTACTTGGTGATGTGCAAATGACAAATATTTGCAGAAACTCGATTTCCACATATTGTACACTATATAGTTTTATCAGTAAAACCACAGCAGTGGAACATTTTGTTGTCATTTCAATTGAAAATCTGCTTATTGCAAATATGTGTGCTACCAATTCATGATTCAGGTATGTAGTTATTAAAAGTGATAGCTTTTAAAGATGATATGAGAAACATTTCTGGCCCAGCCCTGATGACAATGTGGTTAATGAACTAGGAGGCAAGTTAGCGGTCATCTGTATCCTATATGTGGCTAGACTTGTATAGATTATATGGAGTAAAATTTAAGTCTATTAAATCAAAAAAAGTGCTTTCTGTAGAGGAGACATGCTGAACTTGTGCATTTGAAAGTTCTTTCATAGGTGATGAAGAAGAAAAGAGTGGTTCAGTGAATTAAATAATTTGCCCAGGATCACACAATTTGAAACCAGTTAATGGGTCAAGAACATTATAACTGGGTTGCGTAGATTATACAAGTCACTAGACCTGCAGATCTAGTAACATTTTTAGGATTTTTCGAGGCCTGTGTGTCTTTTACTTTGATCATTTGCTGGCAACTTTGGATTTAAATACTTGCCCGGAGTTGATAACCTTTGATTACATTAGGTTGCCACTTGGGTGAGATTGGATGGGAATGAGTGAGTAGGGTATTCAACTTTCAATTATTACTTCGCAGGACACTTTGCACAGCAACAAGGTACAAGGTGATGATGGAGTGGTTAAATTGATCTCAGCCACAGACAATCACTCACACTGCATCCCAATCCATTGTTTTTCAACTACTGTGCAATCTCAGTTTGGACCCAGCCATATGCAAACCAATCTTGATCCTACTCCAGTAGGAACTGTGCAGCCTGAACTGTCAGGTATCAAAAATAGAGGTATGCCCTTGCAACCAGAATATACCTGAGCAAAACCAAAATAAATATAAAGAGGTGGTATATAGTAGAGAAGAATCTTCTATAACTAACTGCAACAGTGAAAACATAAATTAATCACTGAAAATGGCCTCTATTTCTTTTTTTTACGGAAAATGTATTAATTTTGTTCTATCACACAATTTCCCTCAGCTCAAAATATTAGCACCTGAATTTGGAGTCAATCATGAAAAATAACAAAACAACAATACATACAAAATAAACATACCACAACTCTTCACAGAGCGCCAGAATGCTGGCGACAACAATAAAAAATGACAGGAAAAACTGCCTGTCTTCAGTCTTTCAAAACGTTTCTCACAATTTGGCTATAAGTCCTGTTTTGAAAGCACAGTCCACAAAAGAGGAAGTTGCACAAAGACACACACAAAGTGGACACTCTTGTCTACCGTTACTAAGTGTGGGTCCCATATATTCTTTAAGACTTATTTCTGAGTCCAAGAACTCCTCCAGAAAAAGTGTCAATGCGTTTCAGCCTCTGACGACTATGGGCCTCCTAAAGAATTTGGAAGAATAAAGAACCTTGTGGACAATTAATTAATTAACATGCAAATATGTATACGCAAACGGAAAAGTTATTTAAAATGATTAGAAATACTTCCATAGATAAGTGTGTAAAGAAAAGAGACTTTATATAAAGTCAGAGCCCTAGGGAATGGGCAGAAAGAGAAAAATGAGGAAATTTACCCAGTCGGCCAAGACACTGTATCCTGGGGCTTGCACCATGATCCTCAGGTGACAAGGTGAAAGAAGAAAACCATGCATTGAGACGTATAACACGTGAACACATGTGCCTTAAGGTAAAAGCATGAATCTCCGCTGTGCACCCAGAGAAGGCATACTTTAGGTGTGTGCGTGCTACATAGCCTTGTGTGAGCAAATAAGGTACACTAACCTTTTGCCTGGAACAGGCACCTAAAGGCAAAAGTACCACGCTGGGGCCCATAAATATACAGCACTGATTAGATAAGAGTGCCAGGCTAAAAAAGTCGAGTTGTCAGCTAGTCTCTGTAAAGATGTGGATGCTCATGACAGGGTGCTGTATGCCTGATGAACAACTGGTGGAGCCGGACCACAGTACCGGAAAACCATTAGCATGTCCATGCTGCATACACGTCTGTATAAAAAACATACCAATGTCACCTAAAGCTTAGGAAACAGCAAGGAAACCAAAACGCCAATCATTCCCGCAACAAGTGACACTTACCAATATCTGAGCTACGCTGGCGGTGGAGACGAGTCCAAGGTGAACTTTCGTAGGCCGGGGGAAGTGACACCGGTCAGGAACCCAACAATCCGTAATGTGCAGCGCAAGGAGCACGCAGGAGCTGAAGCACGACGGGACACATGATCTATTCTAGAAAGCTAGTTCCACCAGAAACAAGGTCAAACCTGTCCGGAAGGCTACCAGATGGCCATATTGGAATGTACATAATGGCTGCCAAGAATGTAGCTGGAGACCAGTGCAGCTGAAAAAAGCCCCTTTAAGGAGAGGCGAATGACTATGTCCCCATTTGTCAAAAAAACAACGTAAAGAGGGGTAATGGTGCAAAGTCTCAGGAGGGGCTAACAAA
Source organism: Pleurodeles waltl (assembly GCF_031143425.1). Classification (NCBI taxonomy): domain Eukaryota; kingdom Metazoa; phylum Chordata; class Amphibia; order Caudata; family Salamandridae; genus Pleurodeles; species Pleurodeles waltl. The sequence continues at coordinate 888,802,231 of NC_090438.1, forward strand.
CCAACAATGTTGAAACCATGGGGAAAGATATATATGCATAATGAAAAGCGCAATATTTATTACAAATTGAAAACATAAAAAACAAAGTCATCGGCACTAGAAATATATACATTGAACATAATAAAACATAATAAATGTAATGAACGATATTCTGAAGGAAACTATACAAGATTAGACAAACTCAAAAACGCTGGTCTCTAGAGCTTATATCGTATGTGTTCTAATGATACCTAAAAGGGCTGATGAGTGTGTTTATATCAGTATCTAACAATAAAAATGTCTATACGTTCAACTCTCTCGCCCCTACGACACATATATCAATTCCAGAGCCGGCTAATGAGAAAGCATATATCGAGTTTAGTATCCTCGGATAAAAGATGGTGGATAGGTTATAACAACATCTCTATGTATTAAAATGAAAGTAGCAAAAAAAAGCAGAATAAAGATGTGACATCATCGAATAAGGGACCACGTCTCATTAATATCATTAAGTCCATACCGTGCTGTACCATATTTTTTTTATCAAGATCACCGAAACTGGTGGCCCTCTTCCTTAAGTCTGCGCTACTAACAACACTGAATACCGTATGTCATCCTGTGAATGATTATGGCTCATGCAGTGTTCTACAAGGGGAGCCTCCCGCAATGCACATCTTATCCTAGACCTATGTTGAAATATACATGATTTAACAGGTTGTGTAGTTTGACCTATGAAGGTTAATGTACGTAGACACCCCACACAGTAAACTACATTTTTCGTGTTGCAATTTGAATCTGTAAGTTGTTTATATTCACCCGGTAGTTCACCGTAATGGTTTTAGTATCATTGGTAAATTGGCAAGCTGTACAGTTATTACATCTATAATGTCCACTCAATGGAGGCAGCTGAAGCATTTTCCTAAGTTCTCTTTTCTTTTCTGTCGGGAATGTGGCTTTCACTGAAAGATCTTGAAGGTCCCTGCCCTTTTTGAAAGAAAATAGAGATTTAGGACTATCCAGTGGAGTCAAAATTCTCCAGTTTCTTTCAATGATGGACCTAACCTTATTGGCCTTAAGGTTGTATGTGATGATACATGTCAAGGGGGCCTCACTAGGACAGTTCTTGGGGACCAATACTTCTTCTCTTGGGGTGTACCATTCTCTCATTAATGCTGCCTTTACAAGCTTTTTTGGTAACCCCTGTTCAATAATCTAGTGACCAGACTTTCAGCATTTGCCAACTAATCATCCTTATTCATACAATTTCTTTGAATGCGGAGAAAATGTGCATATGGAGGATTTTCTTTAAGAGTGAGTGTATGGCCACTTGAGAAGTGTAGTAAGATGTTCCTATCGGTGGGCTTAGTGTATAGACGTATTTCAATTTTTCCTTCATTGGTCACAATACATAGATCCAAGAAATTAATCCTGTTGGTGTCACAAGACATAGAAAGTTTAAAGTCTAATGTCCGCTGATTGAACAATTCAAGAAAGGCTGACAGCATGGCTCTGTCTCCAGCCTGTATCATGAATACTTTGTAAATATAGTGGCACCACTGTGCAATATATGTCTTGAAAGGATTTATACTGTTATAGAATCACTTTTGCTCAAAACAATCCATGACTAGGTTAGCTACCTCTGGAGCAATGCTACAGCCTATAGCCATGCCCTTGATCTCTAAATAAGAATTATCTTTGAATATAAAAAAGTTGTTTTTCTGACAAAGGGTGGCTAGAGTAACCAGGAAATCAGTAGGGACCTTATGTGGTGCAGTCCTTGACTCAAAGGTCCTCTTAATGACTGATAGCCTCGTCATGTGGTATGTTGGTGTAAAGGGCTTCTCTGTAAAATGTAACCAGATATTACCTTTGTTCATCAAAATCTCTTCCTTCCAGTTTTTTTATAATGTCTATTGAATATCTAACATAGACCTGAGTGTTGCTCACAAATGGTTTTAAAAACACATCTGTGTACTGGGAAAGGGGGTCTAGCACAGATCCACAGGCGTAGACGAATGGCCTACCTGGAGGACTGACAGAGTCCTTATGGATTTTGGGGAGGACATAAATCAAGGGCACTCTGCAATCGCTGTTGTTTAAAAACTAAAATTCTTTCTCACAAATCCAGCCATTGTCCAATGCTTCTGTGGTAAGTTCATTGCCAGGCCATATGGATGAGTAATTACCAGTTTCTGATATCAATTCAAGCTTTCCATCCATCACTTTTCTTTGTTTAGTTCATAAAGACACTTGGCACATGCAACAACACTCTGGGTGTGCAGAGAACTTCAGCAGACATTTGTTGGGGAGTGGGGCAGCCTGTGCTGCAGAGCACATTTTTAGGGTTAGGTTTTATTCCATAATCCCACCCTCTAAATCAGACCCTTTCCAAAATAACTTGCATCGGTACTGATCTTATAATTTGCGATTCCTGTAGCATACTGTATCTGAGTTTCGATCCCTTTACTACTTCCTGTAGTATGCCTTAGCTGCTGGCTATTGCAAACTTTTAGTAGCGAAGATAACAAAATGAATAACTGTTATTCAAATGGAATGAATCAATGTTTGTCCCAGAAACCTGAATGGCATGTGCGGCAGCTATCTACCCTGAACAAGCACAAGCAAAGACATCCGGCTGCACTGCCAAGACCTACTTAGCAATACCGCTGAGAAATAGATTTGGTCTCACCGTGTTCTCGGTTGACTGCTTTTCATGAGTATATGAATTGCAAAATTCAGCATCGCTTTAAAATAAAGACTGCAATAAGGTCCCCTCTCGCTATATTTTCTTCCAATTAACAGTAATCTGGTTTAATTAGATTTATTCTCATTAAAGCTGTGATGACGTCCAAGTAAACAGAGTGTGAAATTAGCTGCTCTTGACACACAGGAGCACAATAGTCTTAAAATTGCTTAGCTCCTCATAGTTTTTCGGTATGCCTCTTCAACACTCCTGTTCAAAAAGACAAAAGAAGTTGTCAGGTGCACACGAGGACAACAGACAACATCACCACAACAGCACATTAGTAAAAGAAGGACAGGACTAGTGCAAGGATTTCTGCGCACTAGATGAAGTGACATTTTTCAATCTCCCTTGAAACTAAAGGAGAAATCTTTTGCTGTGGATCTAGTTAGATCATCTGCGGTTTCTTAAGAATAGGCACTTACAGAAGATGATGGGCTAAGTGTGGTTTTCTAACTCGCCCACTAACAATGCACCCTGTGTCACTACCAGTGCTAAGATTAATATTCCAGGCACTACTTTTTTCTTTCACATCAAGGTGTACCAAGCATGCCTTGACATGGGTTCAGTCATTCACTGTTCCTTAGGAACTCCTGCAACAGTTCAGTGATGAGGACCAGCAAGGCAGAAACACACTTTGAGGTTGTTTGTGCTCTCATTTAAATGACACATGACCTAACCATTTGGGCTGGTGTCTGTTTTGGGTTACTTTGTCCCTGTTTGTAACAGGAGAGAGACACAAGATCATGGACTGGAAAGTGCATACAGTAATTACTTCTAGATGAAAATAATTAAATAATTTCCATTCTCCGCTTTTTAGGTTGAGCATAGCAGCTCGCAAGCACTGCGTTTCTGACATGTTGTAATCTATTTGGGCTTTAAACCACGCCCACCTCACGCCCATCACTATAGCTTGTTCATGGGCTTGTCCTTCAAAAATCCTTTGTTATCATTGGTAAATGCTTTATGTTTGTCCCTCCTTGGGGCAGTTTGGTTGCCACCTTGGACATCGACCCTATTACAAGGCTAATTGCACTTTTGCTGATATGTTTGACTGCAAGTGAACGTCTTTTTCCTTTTGTGTCTCCTTCACGCTCATGCTCATGGCGGCTGTGGTGCTTTGAATTGGCTTGCTTATGTGAAACTGTTTTACTTTTCATTTTCAATTTATGTGGCAAGAAAAGTCCAGTTAGGAGTATACAACGATAAGAGCTCTAACATTGCAAATGCTTGTTCTTTCTCGCAATCCATGGTAACGCAATTCAAGCAACCTTTCTTTACCCCACACCAGACACCAGCAATATATAACTTTGGCTACTCCACTTAAATGCGAGAACTTCAATCTCAAAGAAAGAAGTTCTATCCATTGCCAAACGAAAGGGATAACAGTTGCGAAAGCAAAGAGAGTATATGTATATGCAGACATCTTAAGAAATGTTTTGCACCTTACTTTAACTCATCTACAACGAATGAGCTGAAGAGACTATCATGGGTTCTAATTCTAACTATTACTAAATGTCCCTAATATTTACGAACTTGTGTTTAAGACAGGCAAAAAACAATTACCAATATAGGAAAAAGCGGGAAGAATGTTCCAAAGGTGAGGCATACCGGTACTGTATGGCAAGCAGCGGAAGTAATACATCAGTGAAAGTCAAGAAAGATTTTGGGGTTGGTTTACAAAAGCATTCATGTGTACAAGAAATAGTAATACGTTTCATTTACGCACTCCAACTTGCCCATGGAAATGGACCCAAACTGCCCAACTGCCTGTTAGTAAAAGTGCACATTGGGCAACCTCCTTTCCATTGCTACGACATGCATATGAACAATTCCTGAAAATTCCGAACAATTCCTGAATATTCCCATTTAAGGATTCTGTGGTCAATTCAAAAAGACGTAAATTATTATGTGAAACAAAAAGTACTAAAAGAGTAATATTTCACATATTCCAAAGTGCCTTTCTGAATAAACCCTACTACTTGTAACAGTCAATCATGTCTCCTTCCATGGTCTCTTTAAACATAGGAGACTTAAAATGGGACCATCTCTTTACACTTGGCATTGGTCCTCCAGAGCTTTATTCAGGAGGTTAGGTCTGTCATGGCATTCAGATCGATAAATCTTCAGTGCTAAAGCATAAATACACCCAGTGTTTCCTCGTCCTTTTCAAGCACCGCAGGGTGTGTAGCCCCTCCGCCACAGCAGATAACCTCACCAGGAGATGCACTATCCGCTATTCACAGCATTGCAAACATATTTAATCCCTAATTCCAAACCAAGCTAGCTACTCCTTTACTCCTCTCAACCACCAACAACATACAAGCCCCTGGCAGGATGATATTACACCTGTGGTGTTCTTGAGTATTAGGTGCGTCCTTAAAACAATTAAACAGTAGAAATTTCAGAAAATGAATAACTGTAATATTTATTACTTTTATTTATTTTGTCCGAACACATACCGTTACATATCCCTCGATAAAGGGTAGAGTCTAGTTTTCACTGCTAGAACTGACAATACATTGTCATCATTAACAGCTCATCAGTGGCTTATGTAGAGTTAGTCAACCATTACAAACAGATGAAAGGTAAACTTAAAAATACAAATAAATGTTACCTAATTGCACCACATACATTGGATTGTTGATTTGCACATGCAACTGTCACCTCTATCAATCGAATATTGAGTACGTACTAAGACTCGTAGATCGAAATGGTCAACCTCAGGCAGATAATATCCAAACATATGATGGGCAAACTGTAAACTGAAAACCTTTCTTGGGTCTCTAACTCTCAATAGTACTAAACTGACACTGAAATATCACCACAGAGTTAAATATATTTAGATATATAAAGCGCACTGTGTATGTAATAACAGCGATCTGCTTCTTCAAATGTTTTTGCAGAGTATGTGAATAGGAAATGGTGGACATTTCTCTTTTTTGGTGCTAGAGTACCTACACACTCGTTGCTTTTCCTCTGGCTTCTCCACACTTTTAGTAAAAGTGAAATAGTTAATCTTCTAATCGAAATCTGGTGTACAAAACCTTCGAATTGGTCCCTTTAAGTGGCTCAAAATATTCCACTACTCACAAAGGGTGGTGTGCTTGTTTGGTTGGCCCCCTTTACGGGTCAGTATCTTGCCAGCAAACCCTCAACACACAACCACAAATTGTATCTTTCTGTAGACTGAGTGAATCGTAGAAGAGGTGCAGCATCTTCACATCTAAAGGCATCATGGAGAAAGAGAGCAAGCATGTAGCACACCAGGTGAAATATGTGGAAGTTCAGGGAGAGAAAAACACATCCATCAGCAGCAGTGAGGCTCTTGCCGAATACTACTACAAAACACTTTGCTGTGTGCTTCTCCCAACTCAGCCTTTACCTGTTCATGAGTGTGGGTTGGGTATTTCCAAAGAAGCCAGTGAAAAATATCCAGATATGCCATCCCAGCATGACAGCCATGACCTCTGATCACACTACAGTGTCCACAAAATCCAGACCACACTTTAGCAACTGTTTAGAAGTATCCAAATAAGCACTGACCAAATCAGTGACTGGCTACTTCATGTGATTTGGTAAGCAGACTACTTTACACTTTGCAAAAGGTCACAGGGTCTAAACATTTCAGCAAAGAAAGCAAGTCACATTCACAGTGAGGAGGGCAATGGTAAAGTAAGCAAAGACTTTGCATCCCTTTCAGTTAAGTTTCTTTGACTCTGTCAGGAGGTGCCGTAGGGTAGGCATTAGGGTTTTACTTCAAAGAAGAAGCTTGGAATACAGACATTCTAAGAAAGCGAGAGTGGACATAAAGTGCAGATCACCTGGAGGAGGTCTATGGCATATGGCTATTTTTCTGTGGACAATTAGGTCTGAGAAGAGTTTCTCATATGTAGCCATGACAGGATCCAGGAAAGCCTTATCAAATTAAAACATGGGCTTTGCCACTGATGAGTATTAGTCTTTGACTCTGCACAGGGCAAGATCAAATTGACAGCTTCAGCATCTTTTAGTACTGCAGGTGTAAATTAGGAAGCATCTTCTGATGGAGAGAAGCGTAGTAGGAAAGGTCCTCTTCTGGTGAAAGGTGTTGAAGCAGATATGCTAATTAAAAAAATTATTAATTATGTTTATGTGCTTAAATAATGAAAAGTGTGTAGAGAAATGAATCGTAGAGAAAATAATGTGCACGTTGGAAAATGTGCCCTCGAGGCATGTCAGCCATGTGTACGAGATTGTACTAATATAACTGAAACTGTATGAAATAAATGTGAAAAATGTAGTAATATGTCATATTGAAATGTATAACCTATGTTTCACTTTAATTTGTAGTGTTAACTTAGCTGAATTTAAGGCCTAGTCTTCCTAGGCCTCGCACGCGGAGAGCAGAAATAATAACTGCGTTTGCAGAAGCTACGACCCGCCTTTGACTCACCCGATGTTAAAGATGCTTAGCTAGAATTTTCTGCAATGTACTGGCGGACAGGAGATGATGAAGACAATTTGATACAAATATGTGTAGAGTAGGCTAAATGTACTTTCCCAGGACTTGAACAATGAAGGCACTGACTGAAGAGGAACATGCAACAATTTTGATACCTGAAGAGCCGGATGATGAGGACATCGTATAGCAGACCAATCAGCATCTTGTGAACGGACTGATATTGAAATTGGTAGATTTGGTAAACAAATACTTTTGGTTAAAGTCATATCTTCTGACTGACTGACCAATAAGAAATTAAGCTCTCCCAGTCCCTAATAAAAAGTCATGACAAGGGGCTAAAACTTCAGATGCGAGGGGAGAATTGGTGATGTCAGGAGACGCTGTTCGAGATTCTGTCATTGGGATCATACTCTGTGAGCCTGATACGTGGCTGACTAATTGATGACCTGAAGACGAAGACTGACTTGTTGCTGATCCATCCTGGATAGGTAGCTATGAAAATGTGACTGACAAATGTGTGCCTTTTCTTCTAGGTACCAACTGTGCTGATTACAGAATTCTCACTTAGATAGATTTTTTCCAAATTAATGTTTTTCTCTAAATTGTTTTGCATGAAGCCCCACATGCTGATGCTAATCTTGGTTAGGTAAGCTTTTAGGGTGACGTTGACAGTGACAACTGACTGACGAGCTATTTGCTGAACTCTACTATTAATGCTGGTATTCTTGGCATATGTAGGTGCATTTACGCATATGGTTTTCTTCAAATTAGGTGAGGATGTTTTTCATTAACTAAATATTAATTGAGTGGATTAAATAAAGGTTAAGCTAACCAATGATTTAAATTTGTAATGAATAGGGAAATAAAAATTGTTTAACTCTTTATTAAGTTGTGGTTATTCATGAGAAGATGTTTTATTAATGGTAGTTTATGCTGAATATTCTTGTCTCCGATAGTCAATGCATGACTAGGATACTCCACGCGATTCAAAAGGTTCATCGACCTATACGCGTCCCCTCGTAAGTTTAGTTACTAAGGACCAGGCGCACTTGGAAGGATTTAGACTATTTGCATTTTTTAAATCCAGATGCAGGCCTTAAACAGTGTTATAAGGAGGAAGGAGGTTATCAGCTTCCAAATACCAATGTTTTGTGCAGTTGGAATCCTTATCAGGCATTGCCAAAGCCATGGAGTCAGAGCCAAACAACTCTTCCATGAGGGTGAATCTCAGAGCCCTAGGAAGGTTCTCTGCCAAAGGTACATCGTTAAAGTTTGCCATAGCTTTCTCTTTCACCACACAAATAATTTCTGCCAACATCAATGGCTTTAAAGGCAACATCAAAGTTGGCTCCAATTGAACACAGGAAAGAATCTCAGCAGGTGGCGGAGTCTGTGGAGGCACGGAGATAGGATGCGTTGGTATTAGAAAACCAAGTTCTAAGGATCCCCCTGTTCTTGGAGAGGCGACCCAGGGGGCACCAGAGCCTACTAGAACAGATGCATCATAGCCAGATGGAAGGACTTGACCTTTGCGGGGTCAGGCTATGCAGCTGGAAATGTTGGTCTTATCTTTTTCATCAACAGGTTACTTATCCCATTATGAGGATGTGTTTGGCATGCGGAAGTGGTGTTGAAACTCCAAACGGTCCAAGGAGCAGGGCTGCTTCCTCAAGGAAGAAGAGGATTTCTCCTTACAGCAACAATTTTTGTGTTTTTTATGAAAATATATTTTGGCATATTCCTCCCTGACAGTGGTCTTACTAGCAGGCCAGAGGGTACACAGTTTAATATCACCATGCAGGTTTGGCCAAAGCATAAGTTGACCTCCCGATATCTGAGGGTCAGGCACTGAAAGCTGGGGATCAAGTTGTGATTGTAGACCCATATGGAGATGTTATGTGAGTCCAACAAGGACATCTTGTGGCATTTGCAACAGGGTGCAAATCCCGAAATTTTGACCTATTTGCTGTCAAAGTGTTGAAGAATTCATAAGCAAGACCCCAAAAGATCGCTCTTGCCACGGAAATCAGGAACTGATGCTAGGATGCCCATTGGTGTCTAAAATATACTCTGGTGCTGGCATGTAATGAGGAGCATTCCGCAATGAAGCTACATGGTGGCATCTGGTGGCACAGAATAGATACTGCTGGGCAACTGTTTTCCAGACCAGTCTACAGTCTGGAAAAGATACTTTATATGGTGAGAAATCTCAGAGATAGATGTATCTATCCATCAGAAAGAAAAGTATCTGTTGTAGAGAGTAAACTGCAGGACTTCTCTTTAAACGTTAATGGAAACAGATCTCTGACTTGGATAGGAGAGTTGCAGTTGAAAACCAAATTACATGTGACTCGGGCAATTCGACTTATGCAGCAGTTGGAACTGTTGGAGAATACTATGATGTCCACTAAAATTTGAATACGAATACAGGGGGTCTTCTCGATCTGCAAAACAGAGATCATTGTGTCACTGTTGCAGAACTTCCTACAATCTGAGGTGTTCAGTGAGCATAGTATTACAGTGCTGTGGTTGCTAAAGGTCATCTGCCTTCCCACTTGTGCCTCACAGGTGTGGATGCCTGATTGGTGTACTATTATGCTGAAATTGAGTACTGCTGTCCTGAGCTGAGAGAGGGAATTAAAAAGATGGCCTCAAAAATTGCGCTGACATTTAGAAACAGCAGGATCTATGGGCCATATGTACGAACACATTTTCCCATTGACACAGAATGGGAAAAACCCTTTGCTACATCTGGCCCCATGTACTTTCCAATCCAAATCGGGAAAAACAAAATCGGAGAAAGGAACTGCAGACCATTAAAAAGATATGGAGTCTCTAAATTGTGAAATCTTGATTTGGCTTTCAGGACGTCTCAAAGTATATAATGAGAGCAAATCAAACGCGTTCACACAGCTTGCCATGGGCAGAGAAGCGCTTTTTCAAACTATGGAAGACTTTTGGCTTTTGAGTGCTGTTGCAACGGGCTTTGACGCTTAGCACGCTATAGTTTATTTAGAGGTACGACATCACTTAAGTATTTCTGATTTTGTGTTTAACCTCGTTCCTCATTCGTTGTTTCCCAAAAAATGATCTCTATTTCTGATAAAGTATCAGTTTAAATTTGTTAATTACGGCTTTTGATGTTTAAGAAGCTATGTTGTGGATGCTTATATTGGCCTCTGGTTATGCATTTGTGAATCAAGAGACGCTGTCATATTTTGTCTTTGTGGGCCCAATAAAATAACATGGTAAAAAAAATAATTTCCTTAATGTGCGCAGGGAAACGTCTTAGATTTAAATGGCTCACTTGTGATTCATCCTATTACATGTCAACCACCTCTCAATTAAAGCCCTTATGTGGATCTAACCAACTTGGGGATCCTTTGATTTACATCAACAATCCTTCAGCATCTCACTAAACTCCTCATCTAGAAACTGAGCCCAGACTGAGTTCTATGCTGTTTTACCACTGCCAGACACTCCCTTTTGCCTCACTATCATCGTTTACTTGAGGCTTAACACACCATGGCTGCGAAATGTGTTTGCTTCTGTGTATCTTTCACGGCTCAGCTTCTAAATCCTTTGAAATGTCCCTTCTATAATCCCACTCATAACTCCTTCATTTCTCCTTAGAGCCCACTTCACAACATGTACTAACTACCCCTGGATCACGAGGTATAAGAGCGTGAGTGAGATTTTCTGGTTTAGGGTCAAATAATTTTTAATATCACCTTGTCTATGGGAACAATCCCAACATCCTTCTTTTTAGGAGCAAGCGCAAAGCGATCCGCCCCCTGTTGTAATGTCTCTTTGGGCTGTTAACCACACCCATGTCACGTCAGTCACTTTCATTGGTTTGTGGGCTTGCTTTTAAAATCCACTTGCTTTCATTAGTGAAAGGCATGCATGCGTCATGCCTTTTCTAGTGTTTAGCCCTCCTCGATCGCACCGACCAACTACTGAAAACACACAAGGCTCGTCTGGTTTCTGTACTACTTTTTCCGCAGCGCGATCTCACAGGGCAGTAGTTGAGCTCTTTGCATGACATCGATCCTGTTATATAGGTAATTGCACTTTTGCCAGTTACATAGATAATTACACTTTTGCCGGTTGCATGAATAATTGCACTGTTGCCGATAGGTTTCACTGCAAGGAAACTTTTATTTCCCTTTGTGTGTCTGCTTTGCACTGATGGCGGCCGTTGGCTCGCTTATGTGAACTTTTTACTTTTCAGTTTATATGGCAAGAAAAGTCAAGTTAGTTATGTGAAACTGTTTTACTTAAAATTTTCAATTTATGTGGCAAGAAAAGTCCGGTTAGGAGTTTACAATGGTAACAGCTTTAACTCGAGCAAACGCGAGACCCATTGCATTGCAAATGCTTGTTTAATTTGTGACAGAATTATAATCATTGAACACAGTTTGATCCTTTTTTAGCTGCAACGTTAATGTCACCACCTTTTCAATTTGTTGTGCAGATCATTGGATTTCTGCTTTCCCAAATCCAAATTTCAGTCTAAATGTTTTACCTAGATCTTGATTTAATGAGTTCTTTGATGTACATCAAGGACAGACAGCTCCCCCCTCTAAATTGCTTCCTGTCCAAGAGTACAGCAAAAGGCTTCAAACATAATCAGGAAAAAAGTTTTCTAGCCTATCACTTTCATCTTGCTTGATCCATAAATTATCACTGGCCAACACACTCATCCCAATATCATTTACAATATGCACTTTGACTATGTGATATAACACTTGTCTACTATTTTCACTAAGGACTGGATGTCCGAAAAAGATGTACATATGTAAACCTGGAACAACAGAAAATGTCTGGGGTTGGACCCACAGTTCTGGGGATTATCATGTAAGGAAAGGCAGTGCAATGTGCAGTGTTTATTGAGAATCACAATGGTCAGGTTGTGATTGCTGGAACTTGACAAGGTAAATGAGTGTGTCCATCTATTCTTCCTCTCTTACCTCCCTTTGCAAACTGCTAGCCAATCAAAATATGCAAGAAGTCCATGGCGGGTCACTTGGGATGTACTTGGGGTACAAACTTATAAATAGGTTATTTTCTTGGGAAAGCATAAACAACACTTGCATTTGTGTATTTCCAACATAAACCCTAATATCTCACAACCAAAAGATCTGTGAAAAGTATTGAGTTCAAGACTATGTCCAAAGCAAACTTTCCATCAAAGCAATATTCCTGCTGGCTCAGTATCATTTTTTAACTGGGCCACGTTGTGATGTACTGTGTACCTCCCACCCTACTGCTGAAGCTTTCTCAAATAATGTTTTCAACTTTTCCACTTGTTTAGTGCTCTCATCTTTTTTGCAAACTACTAAGGGACAGAAGACAGATAATAGGATATTCGTCTGCACTGGTTATCTTCCTTTGGCAAAAGCGTAATTCATCAACACACAGTGAACACAGGCCACAGTCAATAGACCCATTTTACCACAATATTCCCCCTCCTAACGCTTATCTACTGATACCTTAGTAAATCGCAGACACACACACATATGATTTTTATTTAGGTTTATTTACCTTTGTTTTAACAATGTATATCTGTTCTGTCTAGGACAAACTATGATAACTAGTTGCAAGGGAACCCAAAATACCCTTTTGTCCTATTTAGTCAGTTTTCTTAAAAGGCAAATATAACCTAAGAACCAAGATGTAGAGGTAAAGAAAAAACACGTTTTCAACTTTGATCTGGGGGAAATCTTTGTATATTCTACAAATGTCTTCATTGCTACTACATGTTTATTTTCTCTTGCAGGTCACAAACGTTGCACTTCATTAAACAGTCCATAGAAACTTTTTTATCTGACAATAGGACTTAAAACACAAATAGAAGATCAAGAGATTTTTGTTACTTAATGTATGTGAATAATAAACTTTCGATATATTTTGCCTACTGCATATTTCACGAGTTTTTTATCCATGTTAACCACTTCCTAAATCTTACAAAGCAGGATACATGTACCCTTACTAATTTTGTTCAAGTCTCAGGTCTCAGCTGACCAATGACCTTGGAATTCAAGATCTTCCAGGTTTGAAAACATCATCATATTAAATCCTGGTATTCATAGTTCTAAATCTAATGCATGTGAGCATCAATCTTCAGATTTGCAAATTCAGCACCTGATTCTGAACATTTATGAATATTTATGTATGTCAAAAGAAAGTCACAGATTTCCTCTCCTCACTAAAGGTCTTCGAAGTACTTTTTTAAATTGTGTGACAACGTAATTCTCCTTGTTTCAAATATCTATATAACTTTGTAAAATGTCAAATATAGGAAGATGATAATCTTCAACATAAGAAAAAACAAACAAAATGTTCAGGAAAGAGGTATCCAAACATTTTGAAGTTGCGCATTAGTGTTTTCAGAAATCAGAATGAACACAATGACTTTATATGATGAGGGACATCCTGCAAATTAAAATCAGTCTGAGGGGATGCAAACAGCAGGAAACAAGTGAGTGTGTAATTATTTAGACCATTAAGACAAAAGCTAAACAAAAAAGCGAATCTCAACATACAATAAAAAATAAAGTTAACATCAGTTGTTGTAGCCAGAGCCAGAATCCATTACAAAGTATGGAAATATATATTTGGAACCTCATTCATTTTAACACTGAACACAAAAGAATCAAAAGAGAAATTGATTTAATCAATTTGTTGCTCAATCAGAAACAATAATAGTGAGAATGCATTTGCTTATTTTTTGCCAGATACAACCTGCATTTACACTACTGTGCAGACATCTCTTATTCGCCATTCACATTTTTCTGGTGCGTCATAAAATAAGAATCATGGCAAATTGGGGAAGGCACATGGTACTACGGCCATCGCCTTCTCCCACCAGACCACATATAAAAGTGAATTTATGACAAGATAAAAGGAGCTCTCATCACTACTGTCCCCATATAGATTACCACTAAACATGAAGTAATTCCAGGTTTGTACAAATCTAAGCTGTATTCATCCAGTACCTTACAGTGGTCTGGGATTATTTTTTTCTCGTGAAACAGTCAAATTAATTTAAACTTGGGTAATGATTTAAACAGATATGTCAACCTGACTATCCACTTGATCTTGAATGCTACTTTTCACATTCTAAAGAGGAGTTAAAACATATTTGCTTTTCAGAACGTGTACATATAGGTAACAATAAACAAGTTATTTAGATCAAAAAGATGTTTGAAAGTCTTCTGTGGGTGATGTTAAAAGACCTTTTGTTGGGATCAATCTAGAGGTGTGTGGATCTTTGCTATTATATATAACACCAGATGGTCATCCTTTTGACAAGCAGTCTGTTACCTACTCATATGATTAACCTTGCTTATACAGTTTTAAAAATCATAAGCAGTATTTTTGGAAGTCTCAGTAAAATGTGCATTTGATGTCCAATAGAAGATCTTCTCATTTATATCAGTCACTGTCCAGGATTACTACTTTGCCCTGTTTAGGATTGTTTTTGGTTAAAATATCAGTATCGCTCTTTCAGTTCCAGAGTGCAGTCAATTCTTGTTAAAACTGTAAGCATATTGCTGGTCCTTTTCTAACCAACTCTATGTACAATCGTATATAATAAGGTCTCAAGAACACATTAATTTGTTTACTCTGAGCAAACTGAGAGCTGAAAACATTCAGCACTTGTGTACTTTGTGTAGTAAGACTCTGGTAAAACCACATTTATTGTTTTAAAATTGCAAGGAATGACAGCAGGGTCTCTTCTCCCGGAAAGGTTTAGGTGCATGCAAGCTAAGTATAAGACTGAGAGAACATAAGTGCAAGACAGAATGTTTGTAATCAATCAATACTGAGTTGTTCACAATGACTTCTAGTCAAGTACTCGGTATGGAACTTCCAGAATCTCACATTTAAAGCAAAATGCCTGAATATTTACTAAAAATATGGCAACCGCAGGATTGCATGATACGCTTAGGAATTTGCTTTCAAACAGGAGTTGAATTTTCGCAGAAGAGGAGCCCATGAACAGTGTGGAAAGTGATTTATATTACAAGTGAAGGCTGATCTTGCCATGCCATTTTCTTCCTTCTTCGTCTCATGAAAATATGGATCTCTTTCTGAAATACTCATACCAATTTAGAATAAAATATTTAAAACATTAAAGCAAATGTAGAAAACATAGAAAAGAGAAGTGCAGTAAAATAGATACACTGAATGCTGATACCTGGTTTTGGCGTTTTAGTCAACCACTCATTCCCTAGGCGGTGCTGTGAAATGAACAAGCTACTCATTGTATGCAGGATATGTACTCATCATTATGCCTGTGTTATTGTATGTCATTCTGAATCCACTTGCAAAGTCAAGATGTTCTAATCATGTAGTCACAACGGCAGGCAATTAAATATATATCATTAATCTTCAGACATGAATAACTAAGTTTGCATGAATGCTTCTGGTCTTTTCCTGCCGAAAATTAGGCCTAGGAGGAGTTTGCAGAGATAACTCCACAAAGTGACCAAAAAACTAAGCTGTGCTACACAGAATTCCAGCAAGCAGTGGAGTGCATTAAGTCACGCCGTTCGTGCTGATTTTTAGCGATGGGTGTTTGTCCCGCACTGAAAAATCAGTGTCAAGGGCACCAAGTGCAACATAAGAGGGCACTGCTTCTTTTCTGCCGCTCCAGTAGATTTTCTACTTGAGCGTCAGCTTTCTCAACATGAACAAAAGGTTTCTCAACGCGAGCGGTAGCGACCATCTGCGATCACCTGTGTTAAGAAATCTCGCTAGGAAGTGGTCTGGAGTAAGATTTTCCTCGATCTCGCTCACCAACTTATCACTCTTGCTCGCCAACCTAACGTCTAAGTGGAGACAGAGTGGGAAAAACTCAGTTCACCGCCCACTCCTACAGAAAATACACGAGAAATGCACTACTCCTATGTATATAACTGTTCTTACTCATTATTATTTTCTATGCTAATACATTTTTAGCATATTTATCCAATACATTGGTTAAAATATCTTTAAGGAGTGGATATCAATGCCTTTTAAAAGGAAGTCCAGTACAGAAAACTGTAAATATGCTTCTGTAATTTATATACATATTACCAACATGCGTGTATGCACACATTTGTGGAAATGTGTTTGTCAAATGAAGTATTAAATAAAACATTGCTTACCTATGGTCAAGATGACTGAAGTCTTGTAAATTCAGTTCTCTTGTGTCTTGAGTGAGATATATGGTATCTACATCCTGCAATAAATGCATAACCATACTTCAATAAATTACATAAAATGTAAACTGTAAAAGTGGTGTGTGTTGTACCAAGCAAAACCATAAACAAATTTAAGAATTTTTTTTTTACTGTTACAATAAATCATATTTAAATGTACTAAAGGAACACCATTTGTTAATAAGGATTCACTGTTGGTTTAATTACTTTGTCACAGGATAATGTCACAAGATGATCACTGTCTGCAAATAATAAGATTATTCTGGCATTAGGAATACTCTTGTCTAAAGAGTTCACTTATATATAGGTATCACCTGCTAACTTTTAACTCTACTGGAATCCCAAGACACTTTTCCTAACCAACACAATATCCTCAGTTGGTTAACATGTTCTTTGCCAAACACGTTTGTTCAATGAAAGATTGTTTCTCATCAGTGCAATGTCATACATGGCTCTGCTGCATTGTTCTTCACTTCATATGGCACTGAGGAACAATTGGAATATGGTAGATGTTAGGAGTGTTTTAAGTATCTTAGAAAATCTGGGAGGAAATAGAACTCATTGCCAGATTTGCCCTAACATGACAATCTGGAGCAGACATGAACTGTAAATCACCTCTCTTCTTTAACCAACTGATAACAACACAAAGATACTTTGCTGGCCAGCAGTGGGCACAGGAGATGGGATTGGGATAAGAAAGAGAAACAGAGATATGGGATATCTTCACTGTGCTTGTTTTTAAAGCTGGGCTCAACCTGATCTGGAGAAGCATTGGTATCTAGAAACAGAAATAATTCTTTAAGTTTTACAACTTTCAAGTTCCACATCAAAAGCCCCAGTATAACATATGATATACCTTGTGAGAGTCACTTCATTGCCTATATTAGGTTGACACTCAGAGACTTCCTAGAGCTGAAATGTGAATTAAATCTACTTTTCATGGGGAAACTATAATACACAATGAAGTTAACTTACTGTTGTCTGACCTTATGATGGTAGGACTGCCACAATTGGTAGAAAGCCCAACATGTGTAGCCATCCACACGCTCCACACGCTCTATTTACTATTTAGTAAATCTACCCAACTTAGAGTTAATCCACCCACCCCCCTTACTTGAACAGATCATTATCTGATCAGATTCAAAATTCCTGTGACTTCCTCTCCTAAACCATGGCATAAAGAGCTGGTATGACCTGCCCCTTCTAAAAAACAAAATGTCCTGACTAATATAGGCATGTATTAACAACTTCCTGATTTGAAGAAGGCATCTGATATTGATAGGATAAATATGCACTTTCAAGAATCCCTTTTGAAGGCTATAGACATAAAGGTCCCACTTTAGACCAATTAGCAACAGGTGGGAGAAAACAAAAGGGGTATGGAACAATGAGAAACTTAAACAACAAAAACAACGTTGTAAGAAAAGTGAAAGGGCATGGGCATGGCACAGGTCTAAAACTCAGGAGGGAGTTTCTTACAAACCAGGCCTCAAAACTGATCACAGACCTTTGAAGAATGCATGCAGGAATTTTTTGACAGTTAGGATTGAAAAGTTTGGCAACTCTGCCGAACAGATAAAGATGCTGAATGAATTTATAAAGCAAAACCAGAGGCCTGCAGGACTTCAATTCCCACCTCACAGTACTTATGCAACTCTCTTGTTAGTTATTTCAGTGAGATGATTAATAGAATATGTAATGATTTTGACCACCAAAGTGTCTCTTCACTAGTTGGGGCTGGAACTTGTTCCAATCCCCTAAGTGCTTCAGGTCAACTGGACAGGTTTAAGACAGTTACCATAGATAAAGTAGAAGAGATACTAAGTCAGGATCACCAGAAGATACTTAGCAGCACACATTTTTGTTTCTTTGGCACTGCTTTTGATGTCACATCTCATTAACTTGCTTAATCTGTCCCTGGAATTGGCTTGGGTACAGCAAGCTTGGAAGATGGCATGTGTTTCTCCTATTTTAAAGTAACCCACAGCAGATCCAACTATTTTTGCCAACTTCTGCCTACTTTCGCTACTTCCGTTATCAAATAAGATGATGGAGAAATTAATTAACAATCACCTCTCACAATATGTAGTGAATAATCACATCCTGGACCCTTAGCAGTCACATTTCAGATCAGTCCACAGTATGGAAACAACCCTCCCTGCCGCCACTAATATGATTAGAATTAGTTTGGATGAGACCAGATCTGGAATTCTCAGCAGGTTTATAATAACGGTATATAATACAATCCTCATTCACAGACTGTATGATATCAGAGTGCAAGGACAGGTGTTGGCCTGGCTGAGGTACTTTCTGTCAAAGAGAACCAAATTAGTTTCCATCTCTCTTTTTAAGTCCAGAATTGTCACCATGAGGTCCCTCAAGTTTCCATATTGAGTTCCATGCTTTTTAATATATACGTGGATCCTTTGACGAAGACTGTGGAAACTTTTGGAATTGAGATTCTGTTGTAAACACACAACACTCAATTATTAATTTCATTTGGCCATGATCTTGAGGTAATGAAATCCTGGTTCTTTAACTTGTTGTGGAAAGTTGCTTCTTGGATGAGGCTAAATTGGCTAACCCCCAGACCCAAAATAGCTGCTAAAAAAACTCAGAATTCTATTAGATGGCAAGTTTACAAGGCCGATTAGCTTAAAGTAATATGTGGATCTAGTTTTGACATTTGCTGCCAGATTAGGAAAACATTCCCTTTGCTTTCTCTTAAATGTAGGAAATAACATCACTCAAGCCCCCATGACTAGCTGGTTAGATTATGGCAACGCTCTCCTGGTGGTCATCAAGGATGCATATTTGTCAAGATTGCAGATGATCTTGAATACCATAGCACACCTAGTATGCAATATTCCCCATGACTCTCCTTCAGAACCCAAGCTAGGATCCTTACAATGGCTTCTTGTCAGGAAATGTATTTTTAAACTTCCCTGCCATGCATAGAATGTTGTGGAGGGTACGTCCTACCATTTCCCCATCTACCAATCTAGAATTGTTTTTTATCATCCAGGGGGATATCCATCGGATCTGATCGACCCAGAATGGTGATAGGTCCTATTTGGACCCACATTATTGTAATATGTTGCTGAGCGATACTTGTTTTTGTCAGAACTTTTTAATCTTTAAGAAACTTTTTTAAACGTGGTTATTGTAAGATCCCCCTAGTGTAAACTTAGTGTAGGAGGCTGGCCTGGTTTATGGTACCTTGTGGTACGTACACCTTGTGCCAGGTCCAGTTATCCCTTATTAGTAGATTAGAGGTGTTCTAGCAGCTTAGGCTGATAGAGGTAGCTATAGCAGAGCAGCTTAGGCTGAACTAGGAGACATGCAAAGCTCCTACTATACCACTTATATCACTTAGCACTATATCATAAGAAAACACAATACGCAGAGTTACTAAAAATAAAGGTACTTTATTTTAGTGACAATATGCCAAAAGTATCTCAGAGGATATACTCCCTTAGGAGGTAAGTAATATACACAAAATATACACACACAAACCAAAATCAGGTAAGTAACAGTCAGAAAAGTAGTGCGACCACTGTAGAACATAATAGAATGCAATAGGGAGAAATAGGCCTAGGGGCAACACAAACCATATACTCCAAAAGTGGAATGTGAACCACGAATGGACCCCAGGCCTAGTGTAGTGTGTAGAGGGTCACTGGGAGTGTAAGAAAACACTAAGGGTGTCCAAGATAACACACCCCAAGACCCTGAAAAGTAGGAGTCAAGTCACCCTACTACCTCAGAAAGACAGTAAAGTCGAGATAGGGGATTCAGCAAGGACAACAACTGACTGCAAAACACTGAAGATGGATTTCTGGACCTGAGGACCTGTAAAGGAAGGGGACCAAGTCCAAGAGTCATGCAACTGTCCAGGGGGGGCAGGAGCCCATTAAACCCCCGTTGAAGGTGCAAAAGGGCTGCCTCCAGGTGGAAGAAGCCGAAGATTCTGCAACAGAAGGTGCCAGGAACTTCTCCTTTGGTCAGAAGATGTCCCACAACATGTTGGAGGATGCAGAGTTCTTTCCATGCAGAAAGACTGCAAACAAGCCTTGCTAACTGCAAGAGTCACGGTTGATGATTTTGGGTGCTGCTACGGCCCAGGAAGGACCAGGAGGTCGCCCCTTGGAGGAGGAGACAGAGGGGGCGCTCAGCAATATAGAGAGCCCACGCAGAAGCAGGCAGCACCCGCAGAAGCACCTGAACAGGCATTTAGAAGATCTGAGGACAATGGTCGACTCAGAGCAACAAAAGAGGGTCCCACGACGTTGGAGTCCAACTCAGCGAGTTGGGCAATGCAGGACGGAGTGCTGGGGACCTGGGCTAGGTTGTGCACAAAGAAAGTCTTGCAAAAGTGCAGAGAAGCCCTAGCAGCTGCAGTTCATGCAGTCCACAGGATTACTGTTTGGCGTGGGAAGGCAAAGACTTACCTCCACTAAATTTGGACAGAAGGGCCACTGGACTGCCGAAGACACATGGACCCAGCTCCTGTGTTCCAGGGACCACGCTCGTCAGGATGAGAGGGGACCCAGAGGACCAGTGCAGGGTGAATGCAGACAGCCCTCAAAGCATGCGCCACCAGGAAACAGTCGAGAAAGCCGGCAGGATGAGGTGCTACAATGTTGCTGTAGTCTTCTTGCTACTTTGTTGCGGCTATGCAGGAGTCCTGGAGCAGTCAGAGGTCGATCCTTGGCAGAAGTCGAAGAGGGAAGTGCAGAGGAACTCTGGTGAGCTCTTTCATTTGTTATCTGGTGAGATACCCACAGGAGAGACCCTAAATAGCCCACAGTAGAGGATTGGCTACAGAGAAAGGTAAGCACCCATCAGGAGGGGTCTCTGACATCACCTGCTGGCACTGGTCACTCAGAGCTGTCCATTGTGCCCTTACACCTCTGCATCCAAGATGGCAGAGGTCTGGGACACACTGGAGGAGCTCTAGGCACCCCCCCGGGAGGTGCTGGTCAGGGGAGTGGTCACTCCCCTTTCCTTTGTCCAGTTTCGCGCCAGAGCAGGGCTGGGGGGATCCCCAAACTGGTGTAGACTGGCTTATGCAAGGAGGGCACCATCTGTGCCCTTCAAAGCATTTCCAGAGGCCAGGAGAGGCTATTCCTCCCATGCCCTTCACACCTATTTCCAAAGGGAGAGGGTGTAACACCCTCTCTCAGAGGAAATCCTTTGTTCTGCCTTCCTGGGACCAGGCTACCCAGGCCCCAGGGGGGCAGAAACCTGTCTGAGGTGTTGGCAGCAGCGGTAGCTGCAGAGGAGGCCCCGAAAAGTTAGTTTGGCAGTACCCGGGCTCTAAGCTGGAGACCCTGGGGTGAATGGAATTGTCCCCCCGATACCAGAATGGTATTGGGGTGACAATTCCATGATCCTAGACATGTTACATGGCCATGTTCGGAGTTACTATTGTGACACTACATATTGACCTATATGTAGTGCACGCGTTTAATAGTGTCCCGGCACTCACAAAGTGCAGAGAATTTGCCCTGAACAATGTGGGGGCACCTTGGCTAGTGCAGGGTGCCCACACACTAAGTAACTTTGCACCTAACCTTCACCAAGTGAGGGTTAGACGTATAGGTGTCTTATAAGTTACTTAAGTGCAGGGTAGAATGGCTGTGAAATAACGTGGATGTTATTTCACGCAGGCTGCAGTGGCAGTCCTGTGTAAGATTTGTCTGAGCTCCCTATGGGGGGGCAAAAGAAATGCTGCAGCCCATAGGGATCTCCTGGAACCCCAATACCCTGGGTACCTCGGTACCATATATTATGGAATCATAAGGGTGTTCGAGTGTGCCAATCATAAATGGTGAAAATGGTCACTAGCCTGCAGTGACAATTTTAAAAGGAGAGAAAGCATAAACACTGAGGTTCTGGTTAGCAGAGCCTCAGTGATACAGTTAGGCACCACACAGGGAACACATACAGGGCATACTTTATGAGCACTGGGATCCTGATTAGCAGGATCCCAGTGACACATAGGCGAAAACAAACATGCATACAGTAAAAATGGGGGTAACATGCCAGGCAAGATGGTACTTTCCTACACTTAGTGCAACTAAATCAGCCTTTCTTACAGCCATGGATGAATTTAGAATGCAGGGTGGATAGTGGTCAATTAATGGTTCTGATTCTGTTAGACCTATCGGCCACATTCGAAAAGGTCAGACACAACATGCTTCTGACTGACTCAACTCGCTTTGATTGAGTCTGCAGCACTGTACTGGACTGGATACATTCGTAGCTGTCAGACTGATGTCAGGCACGTGCCCTTCCCTTTTCCGCTCTGATTTCACAACTATCAAACATGGTGTCCCGCAGGACGCGGCACTTACACCAATCATTTTTAATAGCTATATGAGGTCCCTAATAACAATTATTAAATCTCATAATGTTAGTCTAATCAATTATGCAGATGACACCCATCTTAATTTGTCACTCGAAGCCAACAAGCAGGGGAAAGTTAATGATTTTCACGATTGAATGAATTATATTATCGGCTGGTTGAACTCCAGCTCACTTAAGTTTAACAGTGACAAAACATAGTTTTTGTGCTGCTCACCAAACAAGTCCTCGGCTTTGCTTCCCCCCAATCTCTGGCCAGAGCCAACAGATGGAATAATCTCTCAATCTGACTCAATCCGTAATTTGGGGGTTATATTTGACAACAAACTAACCTTAGAATGTCATGTGAGTAAGGTCTCTGGCACCCATTTTTCGTTACTCAGGGCCCTCTGGTAGATTTTTCCACTGCTATCCCTTTCTGCCAGAGCGCCGGTTGTGCATAGCATCATTCTAAACTGTCTGGACTATTGTAACGCTCTCTTGCTTGGAGCTCCAGAATTTCTGTTTAATAGGTTACAGAGAGTCCAAGTCTCGGATCCTAAATTAGCTCTGAATAGACCCAGGAGAGACTCAGCATCTAAGGCACTGAACGACCTTCAATGATTGCCAGTGAGGCAGGGAATCGTTTTTGAATCTCTTTGCATTGTCTTTAAAGAGCTGCGGGTCATAGGCCAGATGCACCCCTGGAAGGAGCCTCCGCTTCCCGTCAGGTAATTTTGTCCATGTTGCTAAATTAAGAAATAACATGACGAGGTGGGCGAGCCTTCATGATCAGAGCAGCCTTGCTCTGGACACATCTACCCGCCTCCCTTCGATCCTTGGTTGTCCTACTGCATTTCAGGAAGGCCCTGAAAACATGACTCTTGACGAAATAAACTTCATCTCATTCCGGCACTTTTTAAATTGAAGTTATCAGCTTTTATTCCGGTATTGGTGTAGCGCCAGGATACCAGTATGACAAATAAATACATGAATTAATTAATACAAAAAAAAATAACAGCTTTTCATCTTCTTCTGCAATAGTAGCATTGGCGCCTACAAGGGAATACACAAACTACAATACTTGTGTCTATGTTGTTAACTATCTTCAATGATTTATAAATTATATTTGGGCTTTAAACGTTTCTTCATGTATCAAGTTTATGTATTGTAAAATATGAAATACACACATTATAATTGGACCTTCTCTTGTGATAGCAAGCAATCACTTTCCCAACGCTGTCAAAACTTTAGTACCATATTGCAAGTAAAAAAACAAGTCTATGTAAGTGAGGATCCTTCTTTCTCTGCTTAGACGAAAATAGTGCAGTGTAGAGTTCATATCTTCAGCAAAGTATGACTCCCAAAAACAGTGTACAAATCATCAAAATCTAAATTATTGAAAGCAAAGTTATCCCAAATTAATTCTCTGAATATGAAAGCATTTGATATCCTCAGGCATATCGTTTGTATTCAGGTATACAGGAGTCCATGTATGTAATATGTCATATTGAAATGTATAACTTATGTTTTACTTTAACCCCTTCGCTGCCAGGCCTTTTCCCTCTTAGGTGCCAGGCCTTTCTTTGGCTATTTGCGCTTAGGCCCTCATAACAGTTTGTCCACATAAGCTACCCACGCCAAATTTGCATCCTTTTTTCCCAACATCCTAGGGATTCTAGAGGTACCCAGACTTTCTGGGTTACCCTAAAGGAGACCAAGAAATTAGCCAAAATACAGTGAAAAATTCATTTTTTCATTTTTTTTTTAAATGGGAAAAAAGGGCTGCAGAAGAAATCTTGTGTTTTTTTCCCTGAAAATGGCATTGATAAATGGTTTGCGGTGCTAAAATCACCAGCTTCCCAGCCTTCAGGAACAGGCAGATTTGACTCCAAAACCCCAATTTTTCAACAAATGGTGGCATTTTACTAGGACATACCCCATTTTTACGATTTTTTGTGCTTTCAGCCTCCTTCCAGTCAGTGACAGAAATGGGTGTGAAACCAATGCTGGATCCCAGAAACCTAAACATTTCTGAAAAGTAGACAAAGGTCTGAATTCAGCAATGGGTAATTTGTGTAGATCCTACAAGGGTTTCCTACAGAAAATAACAACTGAAATAAAAAAGTATTGAAATTGAGGTGGACAAAACAGCCATTTTTCTCCACGTTTTACTCTGTAACTTTTTCCTGCAATGTCAGTTTTTTGAAAGCAATATACTGTTACTGTTACTGTCTGCTGGACTCTTCTGGTTGCGGGGATATATAGGGCTTGTAGGTTCATCAAGAACCCTAGGCACCCAGAGCCAATAAATGAGCTGCACCTTGCAGTGGGTTTTCATTCTGTACCGGGTATACAGCAATTAATTTGCTGAAATATAAAGAGTGAAAAATAGGTATCAAGAAAACCTTTGTATTTCCAAAATGGGCACAAGATAAGGTGTTGAGGAGCAATGGTTATTTGCACATCTCTGAATTCTGGGGTGCCCATACTAGCAGGTAAATTACAGGGCATTTCTCAGATAGACGTCTTTTTTACACACTGTCTTATATTTGGAAGGAGAAAATGTAGAGAAAGACAAGGGGCAATAACAGTTGTTTCACTAGTCTGTGTTCCGCCAAGTCTCCCGATAAAAATGGTACCTCACTTGTGTGGGTAGGCCTAGCGCCGGTGAAAGGAAATACCCAAAAACACAACGTGGACACATCACACTTTCCCAAAGAAAACAGAGGTGTTTTTTGCAAAGTGCCTACCTGTGGATTT
Organism: Pleurodeles waltl; assembly: GCF_031143425.1. NCBI lineage: Eukaryota > Metazoa > Chordata > Amphibia > Caudata > Salamandridae > Pleurodeles > Pleurodeles waltl. The sequence goes on from NC_090438.1 coordinate 888,827,720, forward strand.
TGGCCTCTAGCTCAGCCGGCACCTAGGGAAACCTACCAAACCTGTGCATTTTTTAAAACAAAGGACCTAGGGGAATTTGAGATGGGGTGACTTGTGGGGCTCTCACCAAGTTCTGTTACCCAGAATCCTTTGCAAACTTCAAAATTTGGCTAAAAAAACACTTTTTCCTCACATTTCGGTGACAGAAAGTTCTGGAATCTGAGAGGAGCCACAAATTTCCTTCCACCCAGTGTTCCCCCAACTCTCCCGATAAAAATGGTACCTCACTTGTGTGGGTAGGCCTTGTGCTCACAACAGGAAATGCCCCAAAACACCATCTGGACACATAAAAATTATCAATGACAAAACTAACTGTTTTTGCTGGGGGGACCTGCGTTTTTGGTCCTGGGCTCAGCAGCCATTTAGGGAAACCTACCAAACCCAGACATTTCTGAAAACTAGACTCCCGAGGGAGTTCAGGGAGGTGTGACTTGCGTGGAACCCCCAATGTTTTCTTACCCAGAATCCTCAGCAAACCTCAAATTTAGCTAAAAAAATCTCATTTTTCCCACATTTCTGTGTGGGATCACCGCACCGGGACACATTTCCTACCACCCAATGTTCCCCTCAGTCTCCCAGTAAAAATTATACCTCACTTGTGTAGGTGGGCCAAGTGCTTATGACAGGGAACAGCCAAAAACATGTCGAAATTGAGGGGGAACCACAGTGGGTCCAAAAGGGCAGTTTAAAAAAAAACATTTTTAGGCTGACAAGTGCAGCAGAATTTTTATCGGTATAGATGAGACAATGCTGGGTGGTAGGAATTTTGTGGATTCCTGCAGATTCCGGAAGGTTCCATCACAAAAAATGTGGGAAAAATGTGTGCTTTCCAGCAAAGTTGCAGGTTTGCAGGGCATTGTGGGTAAGGAAATGGTGTGGGGTGCATGTGAAGCACACCACCCTGGAATAAACCAGATGTTTAGTTTTCAGATGTGTCTAGGTCTTGTGGTTTTTCTACATGGCAGCGTCCCAAAGTTAAAAAAGTGCACCCCTCACCATTCCAAGTGGGACGATTTTGAGAGTTACCAAGCTCTCATGGCCCAAATGTAAAACAAAACAAAAAAAATCAAATGTCCTGTTGCTTGCCATAGGATAAGATGTTTTAGTGTGCGGGGGAGAGCTGAAAGACTGTTAGCCCCTTCAGTTCGGGTGGAGGCATAACCAGGCCCATACTGATTGGTAGCCACCACCCCACTATTTTCTTTTATTTTTTTTTATTCCCTGGCATCTAGTAGACTTTCTGTCCACCCGGGGTGTGGATCGGGGGTAATTGACCAATCTGCCCACTGGTGGGCAGAACAACTTTGGCCCCATTTCTTTGGGGTGGAGGTATGGCTATACCCCCAAACCCTTATTTTGAAAAAAAAAACCTCTTCCCTGGTTTCTGGTGGGCTTTGGGGCCTTCCAAAAATAGGCCAATCTGCTCCCAAGGGGGGCAGTTATGGCCAACAGTAATGTGGCCCCATGGGGAGCGACCCTTGCCCAACAGGCTGCCTCCCCCAAACAAAACACGCACATAAACACACACAATCCATGGTGTCTAGAGGTTTATGCCCGCTTTGGGGGCAGATTGGCCTAACAAAAATAGGCCAATCTGCCCCCAAAGCGGGCAGAAAAGGCCTAAATACAATTTCCCCCCCAGCGGAGCAACCATTACGAAGGGGTCGCTCCCCATACATAAAAACATAAAGTAAATAAAAATATATATATATCCCTGGTGTCTAGAGTTTTCAGCCGCCCCTGGGGGGAGATCTGCCTAATATTATAAGGCCGATCTGCCCCTGGGGGGCAGAAATGGCCTAAAAATCGTTTGCCCCCGTGGGGAGCCGCCCTTGCCCAAGGGGCCGCTCCCCTTATGCGCAAGTATGAATAAAATAAATAATCTCTGGTGCCTAGTGGTTTCTGCCCTCCCTGGAGGCAGATCGCAAGGCCGATCTGCCCCCGGGGGCAGAAATGGCCTAATAATAATTTGGCCCCCAGGGAGCAACCCTTGCCTAAGGGGTCGCTCCCCAAACATAAAAAAACTAAAATAAACAAAAAAAATTTATCCCTGGTGTCTAGTGGTTTTCTGCCCCTCCTGGTGGCAGATCGGTCTAATAGTATTAGGCCGATCTGCCCCGCCTAGAAATCATTTGCACCCCTGGGGAGCGTCCCTTGCTCAAGGGGCCGCTGACCTTATTGAAATATACAAAACAAAAAAAAAATCCCTAGTGTCTAGAGGGCATTTCTGCTGCCCGATCGCAGAGCCGGATGATGAGGACATCGTATAGCAGACCAATCCACATCTTGTGAACGGACTGATATTGAAATTGGTAGATTTGGTAAACAAATACTATAGGTTAAAGTCATATCTGCTGACTGACAGCCCAATTAGGAATTAGGGGGATGGACTGGGAGACCCTAATAAAAAGTCATGACAAGGGGCTAAAACTTCAGATGCGAGGGGAGAATTGATGACGTCAGGAGATGCTGTCCGAGGTTCTGTCATTGGGCTCAAACTCTGTGAGCCTGATGCATGGCTGACTAATTGATGACTTGAGGACGAAGACAGACCTGTTGCTGATCCTTCCTGGATAGGAAGCTATGAAAATGTGATTGACAAATTGTGCCTTTTCTTCCAGGTACCAACTGCGCTGATTATAGAATTCTCACTTAGACAGATCTTTTTCAAATTAATGTTTTTCTCTAAAATGTTTTTGCATGAAGGCCCACATGCTGATGCTAATCTTGGTTAGGTAGGCTGTTAAGGGTGATGCTGATAGTGACAATTGACTGACGAGCCATTTGCTGAACTCTGATATTAATGCTGGTATTCTCCGCATATGTAGGTGCATTTACGCATATGGTTTTCTTTAAACTAGGTGAAGATGTTTTTTCATTAACGAATTAATAATTGAGTGAAGTGAATAAAGGTTGATCTAGCGGATGATTTTGAATTGTAATAAATAGGGAAATAAAAATTGATTAACTCTTTACTGAGTTGTGGTTATTCATGAGAAGATGTTTTATTAATGGTAGTTTATGCTGATTATTGTTATTTCCAATGGTCACTGCATGACTAGGATAATCCATGCGATTCAAAAGGTTCATCAACCTATACGCGTCCCCTTGTAAGTTTACTTACTAAGGACCAGGCGTGCTTGCACATGTCACCGAATTATAAGCAGAAACACAGTGGCAGTTACGCTGGAAGACAGAAAACACAATGGGCGTACTGGGTGAGTGTCAAAGCAGATGACTAAAACTTCACTAATAATAATATGGCAAAACAGCACCCAGTGGCCAACTTCGGGATATTTTTGTCAGCCACGTGGGAGTTTGCATGATTGCAACACTAGATAAGATAAGGAAGACCTAACTCAGTGGCCAGATGCCTCTCACAAGGACTGAATATTTAAAATCTCACATAAAACGTTCTGCTTTTCCCTTTAGGCTCAAGGCCAATGGTTCCTGTTATCAGTCGAGGGAGGATAAGGAAATCCTAAGTAGGGCTAGTAAACAGCCATGGCATCCACCCTGTGACAGCAATGTGGAGCAGCAGTCTCACATAACATAACAGACAACAATTTTAAAGATATTCAGAGCCCCAGCATGCTCACTTTAAATGAAAAAGGCCCGATTCACAAAGACTTTTATGGTATTAAGTGTGTCATACTCCAGACCGAAGCATGACTCTTGAAAGACCTCATGATTTCAGTGAATCAACTGTAACTTCTGATAAAACATTCTCTGTAAATCCGGCCTGGATATTTAGGTGAAACGCACACCTAAGCGTCTGAGTAAGACTCACCAACCAAAAATAAACTTTGTGATTTGGGCTCAAAGTGTTTTACAAAGGATGTGATATTTCACCAGGAGCCACTGGAGAATGCTGAAGGGTCGATTAGACGTTTCGTTTGAGCATAGCCCTGAGAATAATGTTTGGTGCGTTTTATTTTTTGCAAAAGACTGCGTCAACTTCTTAGAACATCAGATAGATCACTTGCAGTTGCTAAGATGATGCAGAATAACCATAGTATCCTCAAATCGTGGAGTTAAAGTTGGAATATTTTTGTACAGCATAAACAAGTAATTGGTATGCTACACAATTCACATATTACCTACTGTGGAAACTTCCTAGTCCATCACCCCTTCTCTATATGCATGAGTTAAGAGCTCCCATAAGCCTCATTCCCATTAATCCCCTGAGCCTTTTTTGACAATGATGGAAGTAACCAAAAATGTACAAAATCTGCCAAAAGCCAAGCTGTGCTGACATTCTGGATGATTTCTATTTCTTTGACTTCCCCCTTCCTCGGTTCTTCTATCTACCTATGAATGAAGTTCCCCCAGTACCAACAAGCAAAATACTTTTTTGCATTTTGATACTTTGCTGGTGTATAATTGCGTTTTCCATCTAACGTGTTCCTCCAACTATGCACATTCTGCAGATGTCTAAGAATGTTATTGCCAGAGCCACATTTCAGTACCTGAAGCTGTGTATCAGGGATATGTCATTACTGTGAATTTTAAGACTTTGCAGTAGATTCTCCCGAAAAATGTAGAAATCGTTGAAAAGACTATGGTACCTCAGAATGGGAAATATTCCATTGTCAAGTAGCAAGATATACCGCCTGCTACTGCAGAAAAGAGACTGTGCTGTGTGTATTAAAATATATGCTGATAATGCTTTTTCCATACAATGTGTGGAAATTTGCCTGCACTTGGAGATGCAATGCGTGGGACAAAGGCTACAGGCACCGTTGCCTCAATGGCTCTTTCAGAAGAGGGGTGGTGGCACGACTGGTTATACTGAAAGGCCACTCCCTCGCTGACAATGCTACGATGATGTGGTTTTTGACATGCAGTCTAAGTAACAGAGTTCTGCTGGTGCAACCAACCAAGATCTCGGTTCCTGACGCAGGTTTGAGGGTCCTCTCACAAGAATGGCGACATCACGCGAGAATCAATCAACTCTGCCTCTCACGCCCCCATATCTCCAGCCTTCCCCCAACCATGATGAAACAACTTCCTAAATGCATAGGAGAACTGGGAAAAACCACGGCCATTCATAAAATAAAACAAGATGCCAAGAGATTAGGGAGACATAACTCACACAACTAAGGAAAGCTAATGGGTATATAAGAAGGCGATATTAGTAAAGTCACGAGCACACCATCTAACAATATTCTCAATAAAGTACTTCAATACTCTGGTTATAATTGCACGCTTCATAAAAGGAGTTGTACTTACCCACTGTACTTCTTCCCTGTATGGTAATCCAAGCCAGTCGCAGACACACGCATACATTTGTGAAAAGCCCCCTTATGGGAAAAAAAAACAGTCACATTGAGTTGACAACAATTATATCATGAAAAGCACTAAAACTGGAGCAATTGAAATGAAAAGCAGAAGGACGTGGTGCAAAAAGAGCAAAATACAAATGAGAGAGATGGTCATTTGAAAGGCTGATCAGCTCCACTAAAGAGTCTGCAGATTCAGGTAACACTGGGCAATCGCTAGTAGATCTATTGTTTATGTCAGGATATACACGTTTTTTCATTAGTTATTTACAATAGTGGTAAAAGTAGTGCCTGGGTGGTTGGGAGCTTATGCACTACAACACAATTACCAGTGGATACCTAATCCATCCTTTAGACACAGTCGCTGGGGAGATATTATTCCAAATATAATTCTAAACTGGAACGGCATTCCATACCTGTTGTCCTTACCAAAAAAGGTAATCATTGTTTCTCTGCTGATAACACCGCCAAAAATCTAATTTCCCTGTGTTCTATGTTGATGAAACTGTCTGGCTCATACATATGTATGTGTATATGAAATAATGCATAGATTCATTACTCGTGCGCAGCTCCTGATCACCATAGTTACTGCTGCGTTAAAGTGAGCCAGCGACTGGGGACTGGCAACCCATCGACTGCCTAAAATGTTCAAATGTAATCTACCTTCTAAAGCATAGTAAATAAAACAACAGAACAATCTCCATTTCTTCCTTCGTACCTTTTTTATTTATTCTTTACTGGCAAGAAGACAGAATTAGGGCGGGGTGCGGGGAGTTAACAGTCGCCCCTAGTGGTTAAAAGATGGATCATTCTCCACCAGTCTAGTTCTCGATGCTTTAAAATGCGCAAAAACATCTGCACATGCTAGGGCTTACACTGCAATGTCTACACCCACTCAAGTGAGACACCAGACTATAACAAAACTTTGAATTAAAAGAAAGAGACTCTAGAAGAAGTCTGCAAAAACGTATCTCAGTTAAACCAAAAACACCAGCAAGAGGTTCCTTCATGTGTGGATGGAGTGTGTTGTCTTATGCAAGGGAAGCCTCCGAGGCTATTAAAAAGTAACAGTAAATGCTATGTAAAAACTAACCAAGGAAGTAAAAGAAGATAAACTCCACCCTATGAACAACTAGGCTGGCCAAGAATGTAGAGATGTGGTAGCAAACCCTGTCTTGGGGAAGAGAGGAAGGAAGTCTTCATGACTATGGAAAGAGAATAAGGTTCAGGTAAGGGCACAAGAAAGACTAAAGGAGGCAGTCCTTGTAAAATAACTCCAGGACATTTTGGAACCTGGTAGCCACAAAGAGTGTGTGCGTTTGTGAGATTGAGGCAGGTGTGCTAAAGCCACACTTATATGATGATAGCAGAAGAGGAATGGACATCTCTTTTTGAGCAACTCTATATGCTGACTCAAGGCGCTGTAGAAACTAAAGACAGGAAATGTCCCAAAGTAGTTTGGGGAATGTGTTCCATGCAGAAAATGGTCATGGACAAGCGTGGTAAAACACCAATCCCAAGCTGGATTTCAGCACATCTTTTCAAACACTATCCAGACTTCAGCGTTCCTCCCTTTTGCCTTAATCTTAACCTTAAATACAATACTCAAGACTAGGAGAGCTCCTTAAATCAAGGCTGGGGACAGTTATGGTTCTAGTCAAGGCAAGGGACACCAGGTACTGGCACAGAGTCTTTTGGTGCCTCGACTCCTGGGAGAGATGGAGACATTCACTGGGGTGTCCGGATTGTGAACCAACAGAGCCAAGTCTAGACGTTTCCCTCTTGGTGGTCTACAGCATGAGCTATCCCCCTGGCACTAGGGCTACAATGGGAGATGGAAAAGATGCTGTACCTTGGGATCTGGGTAACTTCTAATCCGAAGACCCAATACAACCTGAACATTAGGTGACTGCTGGACTGTTAAAAAAGGTTAGTGGAGTTTTGGACGGCTCTTCCAGGCTGAATAATGGAGAGAGTATCCTTAGCTAAAATGATATTTATATTGCCATGCCTGTATGTGGTGCAGAAGGTGCTCTGAAAGTCCCAGAGGATACGTTTCACCAGTTAAACAGAATGCTGTGCAGTCTGCTGTGGGCAAGAAAAAGTAGCTGGTGAAACTGGCCATCCTGAATCTCCCCCAGGCAGAAGAAGGACTGGGACTGCCAGATTTGTTCTTGTATTATGCTGCACTACAGCATGCTGTGAGCTAGTCTGACGATGGACCTAACTGGAAGAAGACTTTGTTGGCAGGCACCCATGACCCATGTGCCATTCCAAAGTTATGTAAAATGGGTAAAGGAGTCCTGAGGGACTTCTCATATTTGATGCGGTTGACAGCTGGAGTTTGGCAGAAAGTGGTCAGTAAAATTCTGAAAAGAGCCCTCTTCACTGAAGATCTGCCCAAATGGTTGATGCACCGCTTCGATGCCCTGGGAACTGATAATGAATAAGAAATGGAGCGAAGGCGGCTGTAATTGGGCAGGTGACCTATATATGAATAATAGGTTTATTTATTTCTCCCAGGCTCAAGAGCAGTTTGGACTGGGCCCAGGGCAGTTCCTCCAATATATGCTCTGGCTTAGCACAGGAACTGTAGGCCCCCTTTCCGGAAAAACTTTGGAAATGCGAGGTAGTGATGCAGCTCCTAGAGCTGGTTGGCATCGGCACCCGATCACACACCTGCAGGCTGCAATGGTGCAGGATAGAGGGGGCTCAACAGATGCAGAGAGGGAAAGGTGGAGTGCGACTGTCCAGAGGAGATCTCAGATCAGGTGAGGAAACTGGCATGCAAGCAGGTTCCAAAGGCCTCTCCCAATGCAAGGATTAAACTGATACAGTTTCATTATCTGCACAGGCCCTACCTGATGATCGCCAAACTGACACTGATACACCCAGCAAGACCCAGGGATTGCTGCAGACGCGGGCAGCTGTTGGTTGACTTCCTATATATGACTTGGTCATGCCTCCAGGTTATGAAGTACTGGAGAACGGTACTGGTGCTGCTTGTGCATATATTAAGAAAGGAGATAGAGGAATCTGCCCCCTCTGCCTGCTAGTTATGGTCCTCCCAAAGAAAAAAAAAAAGACAGCAAATGCAAATGATGGTGCTGGTACTGGCCAGCAGGCGCTTTGCGATCCAACAGAAGAAGCTCCGGTCTTGACAGGCGGATTTTCTGGAGTGGGCACCAGCAGATGAGCATTTAACATTCACCCAAAGGGAGGACAACGTGAAGGGCAATTTGGAAGTATGGGGAGGGTTGTTAGAGAAATACTGCATCCGGTGCCTGGAGAGATAGAAAGAGGGGGACTGAGGAAATGGGGAACAGGGAAGCTGGGAAAGGCAGTGAGGATGAATGGGAAGGAAGGGAGACCTTAGGTAATGTGCTTACGACTGCACTGTTATGTATACTTGTGTTTCTAAACAATTGAAAGCTTGTTCTTATTAATGTGCTGTATTAGATAGTCTGTAAACACCAATAGAAACAACTTCCAAAATAAAAAACAAACCTTTATATTTCACTCTATCACAAGACTGGCAAAGTTTAGAGCAGCTGAGGTATCAAAGATTATATTTACAGATATGGGTATAAAATGTTTTTTTGAAGGCTTTTAATCTGTGTCTTTCACTTAAATTTCAGAGCTGAAAAGCACTAACAGCAACGACAGGTTATTCAAAGAATCATTACAATCCAGAACCAGGTATAGTATTTGGTCAGCTCTACGAGTGGACCCATCTGGTTGTTGTCAACACCCTAAGATTTACAGCAAATTTAGAAAATCAATTGCAAACATTGAGACTTCCTCTCTATGATCAATAAATCAGATATCATTAATACATTTCTCCTGATCATTTATAATTCCTCACATAGTAATTGAAACTGTGACAGCGAAAGCTGCTAGGACAGTATTTTGCTGTCTAGCTAAGAGGAGCAGTCAACACTTCTCCCAGACAATACATCAGGTTTGGAACTTACATTCAGCATGGCACATAACAATGTGTAATAAACAACATGTCCAAATAAAGCAGTACATTTAAAAACATATTGGACCTAACATCCTCCGTGGCCCAGGTATGACACCTGGAGTAGCACGTAGGGCTCTGGCTTTCAGACACTTCATGAACAGCAATGCTTTTACACTGAACAATTATCCTCATGGGGAGTAGGAGAAAGGCAGCCCATTTTGTCTTTCTGCAGAAAGTTCTACTATAGTATGTTTTACATGCCTGAGATCATGCCAGGTACCAAAGGAGTCAAGCCAACAACAGTCCATTCAGTGCTGATCTATGGATATGCTTGAACATTTGGATCCTGAGACCTCCCTTCTAACTGTGTCGTTCTAGCCACTCTTTCTCTTTCTTGCCTCTGTTTGGATTACAGGTGCCTACAGGATAGCACAAGAAGAAATGCCCCTGTTTTCTTCTCCAGCAACCACAATAAAGATGTCCTCTCCTCTGTTTGGTGGATCCATGCACTGATTTTGAGGTCGGTGCAGCTTCGATACACTGTTTTGCAAATAGTTTTTAGATTGTAACTGTTGAAAAATAACTATTCTGGTGGCATAGCTTGGATGCTAGGTAAAATAGCTTCTGAGTGCTGAGCTCTGTGACAAAGTGGAGACCTTTCAGTTACCTGCTCTGCACAACACAGGTATTTCCTTGCCTCTTTGTTGAATTTTCTGTTGGGGGATTAATTTTGGGAGACGTTGCTTTGCCTTTTTGCCTTTCAATCATAACAATATATTCATTAGGGAGCTTGGCAACCATCATTTTGATTTTAATTATTCATGTGCATATTTATGTGCATTGGCAGATGAAAATCTCCAGAAACATCACCACAAAGATAAAATGTCATCTTACCCATTTATTTGTGGCAAAACTGTTTCCTCAGGTGCTGAACCGGAAAGACCAGAAAATTATCCTCATTCCCCTATTGTTTCCCTATTGCTTCCCCCAGTAATCTATTTCTGGAGCCTTGCAGGCATTCATAATGGCAACGAATGAGGTGCCTCGGCGGTTTGAGGACCAATGAGTTATTATGGAGGAACAGAATGAATTAAATGGAGCAATGCATTGGTTTGGTTCAACATGCTGCTGCGAAGATTCCACAATCATACAAGGAGAAAATGAATAATCTCAAATGACATGCTGGAGAATTGGAAAGTAGAAAATACTGCAACGTTTTTGCAACGTTTTTCATCGACATGGAAATTGTTTGATATGGTCATAATTTATTTGTTTCAAGGAATGCTTCAAATGGAACTAATTCTAGGTTGCAAATACCTTATGGCTATGAGACGTCTAATGATATAATTGAATATCTGCTATGATATACGTCATCCTTGCCTATGTAAAATAACATGAGGCAATACAAAATCTTATGCTGACCCTGCTAAATTGTGAGCTAATCCTCATAGTATTTCTCCTAATCGGGTGGAAACCTCCCCATTTAAAGGTTTCAGTTCATTGTTGTGTTTCTTTTGGTTTTGTTTTGCTACCTGTCCAGACTTCATTGACACACTGTATTTTTTCGTGAATGCATTTATTCTTTAGATCTCTGTACTTTCCCTTGATTAGGCTCTCTTCATTTTTATGTATGTTCTCTGCCTTTAGATAGTTGCTTTTCTCTTATTTTGTTGAGTTTGGTTATGTTGAAAGGTAGAGTTTGTTATTTTATTATGTCCCCTAAATACTTTTGAATTATTGGCCTTTATGTTTGCATGTCATCTTTATTACATAGGGCCAGATGTAGGTAAGTTCACAATTGCGACTTGCAATTTGCGAGTCATAGCGACTCGCAAATTGCAACTCGCAATCCGAGATGCAGAAAGGTGTCTCAGACACCTTCTGCGACTCGCTATGGGGCCGCAAAGACCCACCTTATGAATATTTATGAGGTGGGTCGCAGTTTGCGACCCCATAGCGAGTCTAGGCACTCACAGGGATGGTGGCCTGCTGGAGGCAGCAGACCACCATGTCTGTGACTGCTTTTAAATAAAGCAGTTTTTTTTTTTCTTTTTGCAGCACGTTTTCCTTAAAGGAAAACGAGCTACAAAAAGAAAAAATACCGAAACCATACCGAAACCATTTAGTTTCGGTTTTTTTTCAGAGTAGGCAGTGGTCCATAGGACCAATGCCTGCTCTGAAAAAATATTTTTTGGGGCATTCACAAAGGGGAAGGGGTCCCATGGGGACCCCTTACCTTTTGCGAATGAGTTACCATCCACTCCAAGTGGATGGTAACTGCGAGTTGGTTTGCGACCGCTGTCGCAGTCACAAAGCAACTCAACATCGCAATGCGGTCGCAAATAGGAAGGGAACACCCCTTCCTATTTGCGAGTCGGAATCACATTTTGCGAGTCGCTGCCGACTCGCAAAATGTGACTCTGCATCGCGTAAGGCCTTTTGCGCCTCGCAAACTGCATTTTTCGCTGTTTGCGAGGTGCAAAAAGCTTCCTACATCTGGCCCATATTTACATCCTTGTACCAGTCGGTCTACTCCTCTGTGTCTCCCATGTTTGATTTTGTTTCATGGAACATCTGAGTGCACCGACAGCCAGAGAAAAGACAAAAGGTACTTTTTCACCTGTCCACATTTAATGCAAAATTGTGTTTATTCATGAAATACAATGTAATGAAGCTGAGTTGGTAAAACTAAAAAGTTACTTGTTGGCCATGTAATATTTTCTCCTGTTGTAGATCATAAGGTTGCCGTTGCCATTAGTCTCTAAAATGATGTGGTAATGTGGGTAGATGGGTATTAGTCACTATTGCACTTGAGAATAAGCATTTAACATTACTTAATATTTATATCCCTGTAAAACCACATCTTGCGTTTTGGAATGTTATTAAAATCAAATTAGCGAATACTTTCAATTCCAATATTATCATAGTGAGGAATTTTAAACAGATTTTGGATCAATTTTTGGGACAGAATGTCTAAGCATATATCCAAACCTAATAGATCCCATAAAGCTTTCAATTCTGCAGTTTCTTCTCTATCGTTTTTGATGTATGGAGAACATGTAATCCAGATAGTTACAAAATCACTTTATTGACTTCAAAGTCTTCTCATATGCTAAATGATTCTACCAAGGCCACGTCGGAACTAAACAAGATCTCTGTAATGGATGCCTGTAATGTGCTATTGTGGGTTAAGTCCAAATTTAACGGTGTTCAGAATAAGATGCTTGCCAAAAACTTGAAAATGAAGACTGAATGTAAAGCAATTGGTTGTGTCGTTAATGAGCAAGACAATACTGCTTCAGTTGGAAATGTGGATATTTCTAAACCCTTTCAAAAATGTTACAAGTGCTGCAATACAGATGATACAAATCCAACTGCTCAGGATTTTGATATTTTTGGTCACTATTCCTAAAATGGCATTACAAAATATCATCCTACAACAACGTGAAGCTGATATTACATTGCAGGAAGTCTTTGAAAAAAATCTAAAGCTCCAAGCCCCTGATGGTCTTTCTATTGCACCTATTTCTTCTCTACCTTCTTTTTGTACAGCGAACTTATTAGAACAACATAATGCCTTTTACATAATTCTTTTGCTAGTGGGCACTTTTTCTGATTGTTTAATTATTGCTATACCCAAGCAAGGGAAATATCTCAGATATTCCAAAAAAATACAGGTCCATTTCTCTTTTTAATTAAAATTTAAAAAAATTAATGCAAAGATTTTGGCATCACATGTGGAATCTGGTATGCGACCAAACCGTTTACTAAGGGTAGACTGGTATCTGATAAGGTGAGGTTCTTTTCCAATATTAGTAGTCAAGTAGTTAAACTGAAAATGACAAAGGATGCAATACTGCTTGCCCGAAGAAAGCATTTGTTCACATTAGTTGGAATTAAATGTGTAAGAAGTCTGAATGGTTTGGTTTTGGACATAAATGTACTTATGAAATGACTATGTTCCCACTGCAGAGCAAGTGTTTATGTGCTTAATAGTTGCTCTCCTTAATTTGAGTAGATGTGCCAGATAGGCATGTCCACCTTTCTCCTTTATTATTTGTTTTATGTCTGGAACCTTTTTTGGAGAGAATTCATTGCAACCCATATATTACTGGGTTTCAGTATGGCAATAAGAAGGATGGCATCTTGTTATACCTGTCAAATCCCACTTCTTTATTGGGTCCATTTTTGGAAGAAATTAAATTATACTCAATGGTATCTGAGTACACATTACATTTTAGCAAATCAGAAATACTTCCACTGGAGTTTATAGGTAAATAGGTAATTAGTAAAAAATGCTTCCTTTTCCTTGTGGGATTATTTAGTTAAGCTTGTGCTCTTAAGATTTCATGTAATTACTTTAGAGTTTTGAATAGGCATAGATTAATTGAAGTGGATTAGTAGAGGGAAGCTGTGAATTGTTATTGGGAGCCCTGGACATGTGTGCCTTTTGGATGAATTGGGCAGAAGGAGATAAGAGTGTGAATGCATGTCTAAGAGATCAGTTCAGAAATGTTTTGGATGAGTCAGAGAGTGAAGGGAAAGGCAAAGATGGAAGGGCTTTCTATTTTGTATTAGTCTTGATTTTTGTTTGCTAATATTATAGAATATTACATGGACCTATCTATCTTCAAAGGAAATAGGAAATACCTTTATCATTTCTATGTGAATACAACGTGCTGTGTGAACATTTTTGTCCAGAGTATTTAGTGGCACATGACTTAAATCTTCAACCATCAGCAGTTGCTAGTCTTATTTGGAGTGATTCAGTTCCAAAGGCTGCTATTATTTAAAATAAAAGATCATGCTGCAGTGTACTTCAACTAGTACTGCATCTGCAATTGAACTGTTGAGGGAAGATGGCTTGCTGGCTTCATTTCTGGGAAAAGGCCTAAACTACACAGGCTCAGCCAAGTGTGCTGTTTGTCCGCAAGCTGGACAACGCTTCCCTGAACCACGCATATGCGTGGTTAAGGCAGGACGCATATGTGTGGTTCAGGAAGCGGTCTAGCTGTGCAGATGGGCGGGCAAGCAGGAAGAAGGATTGTGAGAGGTAAGTGGGGCTGGAGTGGTTTTTAGGAGTGCAGGTAGTTGTTTCGATTTAGGGCTAACAGCGGGGAGAGTCGGGTAGTTTGGTGAGGGGAGGTTGTTTTTAGGGGTGCTAGGGGGGTGTTTAGGGCTCAGGGTGTGGGGTCAAGGTTGTTTTTGGAATGGAATTTAGGGCTCAGGGTGGTGGGGGGGGGGGGGCGTTTGAGTCAGGGTAGATTTAAGAGCAGTAGGGCCAAGGAGTGGTCAGGGTACTTTTGTGGATTTAGGCCTGGGAGGGGTGTAGTTTTAAGGGTAGAGGTGGGGAGATGGCAGGGGTATTGATTTAGGAATCAGGGTGGGGGGTTGGGGTAGTTTGGGGAGGGGAGGTTGTTTTTACGGGTATGTGGGTGATGTTAGGGCTCAAGGTGGGGGATCAGGGTAGTTTTGGGAATTAAGGGCTCAGGGGGTGGGGTCAGGGTAGATTTAAGGGCAGGGGGGACGGGTAGTTTTGTTGATTTAGGCCTCAGGGCAGGGGGCAGGGTAGTTTTAAGGGGAAGGGGGCTGGTGGGGGGGTTTGGGTAGTTTTTTAGGTTTAGGGCTTTGGGGTAGTTTTAAGAGCAGGGGTGCTGGGGGTGCAGGGTAGTTCTAAGGCCAGTGGTGGGATGAATTACGGGGCAGGGGTGTCTGGTGTTAGGATGCAGGGTGGGAAGAATTTACAAGCATATTTCTTTACCACATATGTTTTTGCAACTAAATTCGTTGTAAAGGCATGCATGCCAAAGACATGCATGATAAAGTCGCAGTCGTGGTTCCGACTACGTTCTTCATGCATGCATTTTTTAGGCATGCGTGGTTGTGTCATACAACCTTCATTTACTGTTCAATTTTAAGGCAAACTATGCTAGAGGCTATTTAAAGCCTCTAGGGCAGCAAGTATAAACCAAACATTATTTTTTATTAACAATAGAGTTGTCAATATGCCAGTTTGAATAAGCAAGTTTGATTGTTCCAGCTCTTCTGTTGGTCATGTTCAAGTGATGAAGGTTCTAACATTCATATGCTGTTCTACTGTATGTTAAAGATTTTTGGGACTCAATCTGTTCTGAGTGTTTGGAAGTTTTGAAATGTACCTTACCTCATAATTGTCTAAATGTATGTTCAGGTTCATTATCTCTGGATTCTGATAATCATAAAGCTACTCCTCCATTACTGGGCCTTTTTATTACAATTGCTTTAAAAGTCATTTTTTCTTGATGTAAGGATTTTTCTAAATTATAATTTTATTTCTGGTGAAATTTGATTTGTGATAACCACAGAAATAATTAAGTTTCTCAGATCTAAGCAGACTAGAGTTGATCTATTTTGGTTAACTTATATATATTCTCTTGAAATCCTGTTTCTAATTCTTCTAGAAACTAATTTTAATATTGTTTTCTACAATAGTTTTTATGTCCTTTTCTTTTCTTCTTCCTGTTCTCTTCTCTACTTTTTTGCTGCTTCATTTTTCTTTTATTTCAGCTCCCTTCCTTTTATCATCATTTATTTTTAAACTAAGTAATTTCTGTTGTTATATTATATATTTTATTTGTATTCACGAGTTAGATCATTGAGTTTTGTTCATACTCAGCTATTTTCTCTTAATAAAAAGAAAAAGAAAATTAACTACTACACTACTTTATGCTCATTAGAATTCCTGATGCTGAAAATGATTAATGAATTAAATGCCTTTTTAAGACATTCAGAAAGAAGCAGGTACGCAGATTTCTCACAATAGTGAACATTACTGATGACAAGACAATCTCCAGCTATGGTACAAACTCATTCACTGTAGCTCATCCACATATTATATATAATTCACTTTCTACAAAATCAATTATTGAAGGATCTCTGGTATTGCACAATGTCCATCGCTGATTCACATCTTCATATAAATTAGACAGAGAAGGTTTATTTCCATGTGAATGCACTGGACAAAAATGCATACAGAAATATGACTGTATTTCCCTAGTCACTGCACATTATAAGAGCCTTAACAAGAGACAGACCAAATCCTTGCAAAATAATGTGAACATGTTCTTTCTTTCTTTTCAATCAATAACTGTAGACGTTTGTAGTGTAAAATATGTATAATCTGCAGGGGACACCTGGGAAATCTAGGGAAATGACACTATCAATATATGGGAAAACATAATCCAACAAACGTCTTCAAACGTTTCTCACTGTTTTTATTATTCTACATCAATGTATAGGTCGCATGCAAAAAAAATGTCCCCTCATTCACATAGTAATTCTGTCTTCGTTTAGATGTCAGGATCTACGCTGCCTCAGACATCCTGCCTCACACCTTTTTTGCAAGGGCGGCTCCTCCATTAGGGTGGGGGAGTGTAGCCCCCCTGCCAGCAGTGGCAGCTGCAGACCTTTTACCAAAAAACGATAATAAACTGTGTTTATTATCGTTTTTTGGTAAAATGGTGGGCCACGGGTGTGACGAGCAGTAAGTGGAAGTGTTCAGCACTCCCCCTCAGAGCACAGGTGTCTTTGGCCAGCCGTCTTGGGCCAGCCAAACACACATGCACAGTAGGCTCTCTCCAGCCCAGCAACACAGTTGCCGGGCTGGAGAGAGCCTGCACAGACTCCCAGTCTGCCCGGGAGTGCCCTGGCTGGGTGCTACCAGCCAATCCTGATGCTGCTTTGAGCAGCGTCAGGAATGGCCACAGGGCAGGCTGGGAGCCTGTGCCTGCAGCGAGGAGATGGAGGAGCGGAGCGGCGTGCGGTAAGTGTTTTTTTAATAATTATTTTTCATTTTAATTTAATTTCCCCCCGCATGCCACCCCGTCCCTGATGGAACACTTTAGGAGATGTGGTCAATTTCAAGCCTATTTAATGTAACTCACAGAAAGTTTTAAAAACAAAAAAGGAAAGTATGTGTTGCAAGGGTGAAGGACAAGAGCGAGCTGGTCAAATGGTATACCTGGAGATATTCAGCAGGTTGGCAAGCAGGGGTCCGCCTTTCAAGGATACTTAATAAACTGAGAAACCATTAGCTGGTCCAGCGGCAAGAACAGCTCAAAGATTGGCACATATTTTTAGAGCCACATACATAATTCGCTGCAGCGAAAAATGATGATCTGTTGTACAATGGCAGACGAAGAAACATTGAAATATTTCACGTTTTTTTGTTAAAACTGTCTGTAAAGGCTCTGGCATTTTAACCAAAATGTTTGGAGAATTGTTTTGTAAAATGCTCTGGCAGTTCACTTTAGCAGGGGACTAATCATTTCCTTACTCTGTGGTAATGAAAATGGTCCCATGTTTTGGCCGGTGGCCATTCAGTAATGATCGTTATCATTAAAATGGAAAATGGTACAATGATATGGTGAGTTCATGAGTAAGAATAAACACGTTCTCAAAATGGTAATGTGCCAAAATCTACTGCAAAAAATAGAATCATTCAACTGACACTGAAACTACAGGTTTTGTGACTGTTTATTTAGTAAGACCCAGGCTGTGAATCTTTACGAGGCCTGACTGTAAATTGCATGGTAAGAGAGAAGTGGTAATTCGGCACCCAGAACTAATATTTTGGTACAGTATCACCCGACCATTAGTGTTAGAATGGGTGGGATACAAATATTCTTCGCTTGTCTCTGCATGTTTTCCCCAATTTCCAGGTACCTATTCCACTTGATTTTGGCGGGAAGAATTGTGCCAGGTTTTATGCCACTCAGTAATCCAGGACACGGTAAAACTACTTCATTTGTAATCCTGCATCGGACGAAAAAGGGGGGTTTCTGCTGTAACAGGGTTACCGTGCAACTCATAATTTACGTCTACGAATGGATTTGGCGAAGAAAGAAATGTGGCAACTTAAAAAAGAAAGGAAAAAATACATCTCTAAACATATCACATTGATTACAATGAACGTCTGAAACAGTGCTATTTGTAATGATGACAAAAAGCATGATGAAAAGAGCAAGTGAGTGCATGTCTTCCGGTAAGAACATACTGAATAACATAATAACGTTTACTGCAAAATAAATTAGGTATAGAGCTGAAATGGATAAAAGACAGCGTAAAGAAATTAGGAAATCTTGATATGTGGGAAATACACATATAAGATAAGTAACAAATAAAAGTGACAAATACAAGACGTTTGTGATCATTCCAAAATTGCAAATAGGAGAGAGGATTCAAAGGGGTGCCACCCCTCCAATTTCCGAGTCAGAAAGGTGTAAATCACGGGATTTTGACCTCAACTGCAGTAGTGAACCACTGATCAGTTGCAGATACCCCAGTTGGCCAGTCATTGGATTAATAAAGTAAACAACTGGCCAACTGGAACAGCTTCACCTTTGCGAATTGTGTCCATGGGCTTGGGGAGAGGAGGCCAGTTTGCAAATGTCCCAATCCTGGTTTGCGAATGGGAATAGTAAATTGGGCCCCTTCAGTAGCGAGGTAAAAAAAACATTTTCTTATTTGTGGAGGAACTGGTAAATCTTCCAGTTTGGGACTCTTTTCTGCTGGTGAATTCTCTGTCAGATTTCCCTAGACCATACTATCCGTATGGTAGAGGCAACTCCGATCATAGATTCGCCACTTCCTTCACTAACGGAAGATTTTTTCCTACCACTCGACCCCTAAATCCAAACCTATGATATTGTTAAGAGCATTGTCATAGAGGTCATTCTTCAGATCAAGACGGATTCCGACTCACCACAAGGTCCTATTTCTGCCACTGTCTGGCTGTCCCACAGCGTCTGCAGATTCGCTAATCTGTCTGACGGTTCCATTGTTATTTTTTTCATTATTCTTCTGCGGTGGAAAAAGAAAAGGGATAACTAAGCATGGAGTCTTTTACCAAGTGCCATCATTAGTCAACAGAATGCTTCAAACAAGGAAGAACGCTTTTTCACTACGTTTTTTGTTCAATTTTACAGGGTTCACAAATTAAGAACTGTCATCATTACCTCAACAAAGTTGATTTGATTTCCAGTCGACTAATTTTCAGTTAAAACATTCAATAAAAGCGTACAAAGAATGGTGCAAAATCATTAAGCATCCACCAGGTAACACCATTAATATTTCCATTTATAAAGTATCTCCCTAAAGCTACAATTTCAGAATTATGTCCTTTTATATGAGCAGTGACTGAATTCTTTATCAGCAAATATTGAGAATGACATTAGATTTGGCTTCTCTATAGTGAATTACTAAATGCATGCGTACTTTGATAAAGGCAATTTTACCACAAGTGCTGATGCACAAGACAATGTATCTACAGGAGTAAATGCACAATGACCACACGTCATAAATAAAGCTGTGCAGCATAGGTCAGAGGTGATGTACATGAGTGAAAGACATGATAATATGAAGCACAGGAAAACTACTAAAATGCGGTTTTAACTATTAAAATGTTTGATGTATTTCATGGGAGTAAGCCTTGCGCATGACAAAAGGATGGAAGATAAACAAGTATATGTTTAATGTTTAAGGAGATGATCATTTTACATGTTTTTACTTTGCTGTTCTAAATTTTTCTTTGTACTCTTAATTTAAAGGGTTCTTTAGGTAACAGCTTCTTATATTTGCATTCATTGTGCTATTCGAAAAACATTTAAAAGCCAGTGATGTGCAATGCAGACTTGAAAAGTTCAATGCAGTAGACTCAAAGTGTGAAAATAAAGAGAGCTGCAGAACCACCCTTCCGCCAAGCAATTCACTTCCTGACTCACAAGATTTATACGAATCACTGCAGGAATAAAAACATCGGATGCATGGACATAACTCGAATCCTCAAGCAGGAGGCTTGCATTCCTCCTCTGCTCAACCGATTCCCAAGTCAGCAGTTCCACGCAGCTCAAGAGAGATCCTTGTTCTTACTCTATACACAAAAAGGCCTGTTATAAGAATGCTGCTGGCAGACCCGAAGCAAACATTAATAAAAACCTAAAATATAAAGAACACTCCAAGGCTGCAGTACCGTGGCTCATATGCCACTATGCGCAGCAACTGCACAACAACTGATGTTGTTCTCAGTCACAGAGGGCCGCACTGATGCCAGGAGGGTGGGAGCTGTGGAGGTGTAAGGTGGGTGTAGGGGAAGCACAGCATTGAGGCAGCGTGAACAGAGAGTTATGGAGTTATTCTGAGAGTTTCATTCAATACTGTGCACTTTATTAACTTCGAAGTCTCTAGAAGAGTCATAGATTTGTCAATAACTTTATGCTGTGTCTGAGTCACTATCCCTATACTGCACCTTGGGGAAGGCCTTCTCCGCTGGTGATCGCTCCCTTGAGTCAAGTGTACAAAGGAAAGAAGAAGCTTGATTGCTGAAATGGAATGAAATGGAATCTTAGGCCTTCTCTTAGCTGCAAAGTCTAGGAGTGCATCAAAACAGGCTCACTGAAGGTAGGAGTTCCTTGACAACGACCCACGACACACACCCACCCCCACAACAAGGTGTGCAATTCGCTGAGGTGGGCAGACAAGAACACCCAGCCTCCACAGGTAAACATGAAAGAGTGGGAACGTTTTAGCCATGGCACTTGGAGACTTGGTGTTTCATTGGCCAAAATATGCTGGCTTTGAACTCTCTAACATATGGCCCTGTTCCACAGCACATTGGCATCTCTTTGGTGAGAGTTTTCCCTGAGTCTCACCATCAGAACCACTCCCATCCCAACTGTTGTGTGATAAGCAAGATGCAAACTATGGAGCCAGGGGCACGTTTTTAATAAATTGTGGGCCCTATTTTAACCACTTTCTCAACCTACTTCTCTGCTCCTTTTTTTAAGAGATAGGGGAAACTTAAAATAAATTAAACAATGGCACTGAGTGATAGGAAAGCTAGGCTGTAACCCAAAAGTCTTTTGTTAGACCCTATATGGGAGAGAACACCCAGTCTCATAGTCACCTCACTAAAATATGCAGCAGTCAGACGTTTATATATCTTGAATCAAGGAGTTCTGACCTGTGGTGTTGTAACTCCTGCGTCACCAAATTGATAATTGCCAAATCATACCCTTCCTAAGCCTTTGCCCCTTTGACTGCCATTAAGTGACAGAAATGGGTGAGCCACTGAAGCATTAAACCAAGCTCAAGCCAAGTAATTGACTGTGGCTCACCTCAAGGTTCTCTAAGACCCCTGAGCCCAAAACAAGCCAACACTTTCTGCAGCTTCTGGCTGCCACCCCATCTAACTTCATGCACCAAAAATAAAAGACAAAATATTAACTGTTGATGTAAAATGATAGAGGGAAAGAGATACCCATCTAGAGACTGAATTCCAATGTGTAACCCACAACCTCGGGTCAATCCTGAATTTTACACTTGACCAAACCGGATGAACCGATGCAATTGTTTTATTTTACTTTGCATCCTTTTTCTTCGATATCACACATAAGAGCACCTTCCAATGTACAAGTTCAGGATGTGCATAGTACACAAACTTCTCTGGTGCTTGAATGAATAAACTATAATGGTGTCATTTATAATAACACAGACCACCCAGAGGATCCACATGACAAATTACTTGCCTCTTAGTTCAATATTGGCATTGTTGTCAGGGTGGGTGGGGAGGCATTCATGTTTCTAACTTCAAGTTTGAAAATTGTCACTTTTAAAAAATAATATAATCTGGTGTACTAAAGGGAATAGCTTCTGCAGGTTAATGAAATACACTTTTTATTTTTTTATTTTGAAGAAACCTTATTATATTTTCTCTAAAAGTATAAGGGAATCACAGAATACTGCTTCCCTACTTCATTCACTCCACACTAAGGTATCCTACCACCCTTATGACTTCATTACAGCCAGTTTCTGTGAAAAAAAACAACCTAAAAGAGTTGTTTATGGAACCATAAACACCCAAATAGTGTCTTGCTTCATCATCGGGTTTTACCCACATCCCCACAAACCAGACTGGGGTCAACCATATTTCAGGGTGCTCTTTGAATATTATTCCTAATGGCGTCTAAACATTAAAAATAGCTAAAGGACACACCAGTTTCCCATAGTGTGAAAGACTTCACTCCCACCAGGGTTTGCTGTCTTGGTCGGGCTGGGTAATATTTGCAGGCCTCTGGTCTCTACAGTCTTTGACATAAAAAGATCCCCATAAACCAGACTGGGGTCAACCATATTTCAGGGTGCTCTTTGAATATTATTCCTAATGGCGTCTAAACATTAAAAATAACTAAAGGACACACCAGTTTCCCATAGTGCGAAAGGCTTCACTCCCACCAGGGTTTGCTGTCTTGGTCGGGCTGGGTAATATTTGCAGGCCTCTGGTCTCTACAGTCTTTGACATAAAAAGATCCTCACTGCACTAATTAAATGTATCGAAGCTCTAGGCTGAAATAAGGCAGGCTCCTTACAAGCCAGGTAATCTAGCTCCTTCCCACTTCACCTTGCTGCAGCAGCCAAGTCTTTTCCTTCAATCGTAGTGTATAGGCCTGACACCTTCTGGGGAGACAAAGTCGTCTGCCTTCGGTATCAGGCTGTAGCTGCACAGGCCAAAAGGTGAACTCTAAATAAGCCAGATGTCAGAATGCATTCAGAAACAGTGGCAGACAGGTATTCCCAGGCCAACTGACAGCTTAGCTATTTGGCCTCAAAGAGTTGGGGGTAACCAATCAATCAAAGGCTCATCTGACAGTTGGTGCTGCACAGTCACTCTTGTTTCCTTAGACGCAGCAGGTATCCTGCATTGTACACTGTGTTTTGTAGACTGGATACTTTCAGTCCCTTGGCAGATCGACCCTTTTCCTTGGCACTGGCTAGTGCAATAGCACAAGGCACGGGATGCAGGTGATAACAGGCAGCCGGTCTCATTTGTGTAGATGTTTAGCTTCACCTACTCAATTTGTCTCTATCTGGGGTTTGGGTGTTGCACCTCTCAGGCACAAACAAACCGACTATAATTGGCTTCATAGAGGGAAGGTGAACACAATGGAGCCTTCCTACTTACTTCATTGAAGGTTATGTGAATCAAAACCGTGTACATACTCCTCGGATTTTCAATGGCGACTACAGAATGGGTGGAAAAAATGAGCAGCATGTTGGGACAGGAAAGGAAATGGGAGATCCTAGCTCTGACAACCACCAAGCCTTACTGTCACCCCTACAACACTAAGGACTATAAACAGCATCCCAATCCTCACATCAGTGCACTACTCAAACAAACTTGAACTCAGGGAGAATCAGGGCACCTGGGCATAATAGACTACACTGGTTAACAGGGGGTGAACATGTAGCCAGCCTCTAGGGGGGTAGGTGAAAAAGCATGAACCACAAAACTATTCATCAAATCAGCTTCTATCAAGTGTTAATCAACCCAGGGCCTGGCAACGAGGATGGCAGTCACTCATGTTGAAAGCAATATCACTTTGGGTGTACCCTGTTACTCAACAGAGTCAACCATAAATTAGATGTCAACATCCAAAACATGCACCAAGCATGGCAAGTGAATCCTAACACAAATGAAAAAAGAAAAGCATCTTATTTAGCCCACGTGAGTTTATGAAACAAAGCGAGCTCTGGTAAATGAAAATTAACGTAGGCAATGAAGTCTGCGATTGCGGGCAAAATCTGAAAGAGTCATTATGACACTTACTTTATTATTGATCTTGGTACAGGGAACAACAAGGAAGGCTCTTCTCAATATTATGAGGAAATCTGCAATTTGGGTGGAATGCTGGATATATTACAGTATTCCTATTGGGGTATCAGTTCCAGGAAATATTGCTGATATCAATACTCTGTTTTCTGCATACATCCTACTCAATAACTGCTTACTAAACACAAATTCTAAATAACAGAGAGAATTAGGAAATATTCCTATTGAAGACAATGACTGTTTGTGGGGTTTGCATGGGGAAACTATGGAGCACAGGAACAATGATCACTTTTCCATACATTGCTTTCCTCCCACCCTTTTTTCCGATTTCTCTTGTCTCACTTTTTCTTGGAAATCTGTTGTACGTAAATCCTGTCTTGAGGATACTGTGCGATTTTATATTGTACAGCGCAGTATTTAATTTACATTGTTTCTAAATACACTATGTTCTGAACGGAGTGAATGCCAGGCTAGCTTGGTCTGTATACGATAGAACAGTGGTTCCCAACCTTTTGACTTCTGTGGACCCCCCCCCTTTATCATTACTGGAATCCGGGGACCCCCACTGAATCATTATTGGAATCCAGGGACCCCCCAGTGAGTCATTACTGAAAGCTGGGGACCTAAGCTGTTAATAATATTCAATTTTCTAAGCAGTCGCGGACCCCCTGAGGAGGCTTTGCAGACCCCCAGGGATCCCCGGACCACAGGTTGGGAACCACTGCGATAGAACATACATGCAACAATTTACACCGGTGATGAGAATTACTGACAGCTAATAATACGTTTCTGATGCACTTTAATGCATATAAAGAAGAAAAACGGTTTTAATACCGAAAAATAGACAACTATCATGTTTGGCTTATGAGGGTAAGCTACAGGCACCGGCTTATCCTTTCACAACAGCAGCAACTTAAGGACCCAACGATGGAACAGCAGCAGCGTTAATAAGAATTCACTGCATACATTAAGGAATTACAAATACTCTGTAAATTGTCTCATAACAGTTGACGTTTAGGTCTAATCCTAAGCATATGCTTTGATTCTTAATGATACACACGTTTTAATTCTCATCACCAGTCTGGGAAAACATATGGCTTTTCATTCTGTCATATCACCACGTAATGTTAAGTACCTACACTGGAGACAGACCAGGGAAAATCTTCTTGAGACAGGTGCCTATGTGCGCCATTACGTCATTTACGTCTTCTGAGGAAGCCATTTTCATGGAAATGTTACATTTTTCAGTTTCTACAACCAACTGCGGGAGATAAATGCAAAATGAACGGCAAGAATGTGAACAAAAAACAGTCCATTTCAGGTTATGTGCTGTCAAACACAACTGTATCATAACACTATCACGTGCAAATGAAGAGAAGACATTTGCTTGCTACTCGCCAGAAAATATAATTTAAAAAATCTGTGTATTAGAATCGTAGTATCTATTATGGAAACATAATCACGGGCCAAACACGAGATTCACCTCATAACACTTCAACAGCCAGCACTGGCCAAACAGCTCAGTTCAGAAAAAATAAAAGGCAGAAACACAATCAACAATTCTAATGGACCTTTCACATGAGTCCCCATGGTAATTGCTGTGGCTCCCTCTGGAGCCCAGCGGATGAAAATGGGAAAAGGGACACAATATAGAAAAAAACCACTGGCAAAGCTAACATGTGGCAAACCATAGAAACACATTTGTGAACAAATGATGTGTTAGTGGTGATGATGGTTGTGGTAACGGTGATGTGGAAATGGTGGTGCTAGTAGTAATGATGTTTGGCAGTAATGGTGGTGGTAGTTTGGTGGTAATGGTACTGATGGTGCTAGTGATGCTAGCAATGAAGTGACAGGCAGCTGGGAGATGGAGAGAAAAGAGCTGTGCTTCTAGGGGCGGCTCCTTTGCTATGGTGAAGGAGCATTGCCCCCCTGGCTGAGCCAGCAGCAGAAAAATAAAACCATAGTTGTTTTATTTTTCAGGCCGGCCTAACACACATTCGCACTTAGGTTTCTCCCACCCTGCTGTGTCTAACAGTTGAGCTGGAGAAACTGCACAGACCCCAGGGCAGGGTCTGAGCGGCAGTCCAAGCGGCTCAGACCAATCCTGGCACTGCTTTTATGCTAGGTTTAACATGAAAGCAGTGCCTGGATTGCTGGGCAGCCTGTGCTGGTAACCCAGTGAATGCTGGGACACCACATCAAGGGAACAGGAGCGAGATGGCAGAAGACGGCTGTAAGGTAAGTTTATTTTTATTTATTTAGTTTCTTATTTTCCCCCTCTGTCTCTGTCCCACCACCTCCCTCTCAGATTTGCGGCGGCCACTGCTGTGTGCTTCAAGAGCCAACCAGGTAAGTGAGTCCAGCAGCTTCAGAGGTGCTGCCTTATAGTGCTCTGGCTGAGCGGTGAGACTTGTAAACAAACTTGTATTTGGAAGCACAATGGACCAGCATCACAGGAGCTGCTGGCACACTGAAGTGTGTGTAGTGGCTCGATAGTCAAAAAAGCCACAGCCATTGTAATAGCAAACAAGCATTTGCAATGCAATGGGTCTCGTGTTTGCTCAAGTTAGAGCTATTAGCGTTGTAAATTCCTAACTGGACTTTTCTAGCCACATACATTGAAAATGTAAAGTAAAACAGTTGACATATGCAAGTTGATTCAAAGCACCATGGCTGTCATGAGCATGAGAGAGGAAAAAGTAGTTTGATCACAGTCAAACATATCAGCAAACATGCAATTATCCATGTAACAGTGTCGGTTCAAGGGGTAACAAAACTGCCTCAAGGCGGGACAAATGTAAAGCATTTACCAATGTCATCAAAGGATTTTGGAAAGGCAAGACCACAAATGAGGGAAAGTGATGGGCGTGAAGTGGGCGTGGGTAAAAGCCCACATAAATACCATCACGTTGGAAAAGCAGCGTTTGCGCACTGCTATGCTTGATCTAAAAAGGCACAGTTGAGATGAGCTCCATTTTGAGTAAGGCCATACTGATTTGTGAACATAGAAAAGCAATAAGGCTTTTGGTCAGGCTTTCAACTAAGTCCTGACAAAAACATTAAAAAAGGTCTACACCAGAAAAAAATAAAGAAGTTGAATTCTGCGCACAGATTTATAAAGAGATAAACGAATGACATATAGAAATGGACATGTGATGACTGAGTATATTTGTCAGATGTAAAATAGTCTTTTATGTATTTGCAATGCACGCACTCCATAAGACATGGAATGACACATCACACAGCCAATAGCTTGAGGTGAGAGAAATTGACAGCTACTACTCCTCCCCCCTTTCACCGCATTTCAAGAGCCACCTTCTCTAGGTCTCATAGTACATATTAGTGTACATATATTAATATACATTTATTAATAAAATCAAATGGGCCTTTTTTCACCACAGTTTCATGTAAAAAAGGCTGGTCAGCTTCACAGTCCTTCTAACCGTAACATCATAGAAACATAACTGAAACCAAACAAAATATTCTGACTAAGGATGTTAACCTACAGCTGACTTGAACAGGTTTCTTGTCTCCATGAGTGAGCTTTGTCTTGCTGGGAAGGTAAGTCTTGTTTGGCTCAAATAAACCTTTAGCCAGACGGCAACCTTCCTGAGCGCGCACAGAGACAACAGGGAACATCCTTGAGTACGTAGGTGTAGAGTTTCATAGGGCAAGACTTTGACTCGTAAATCTATTTGTGCAGCTACAACATTTTCAACATCAAAATTCCAATCACGAATCAAAGAATCACAATTGGTACTATGATGTCCCTGCAAATTAGAAAGTCTCACACTGTCAAATTTGGGGATAAAAACTAGGTTTTGGACATTCCAGGCAAGTTGTACCTGAGAAAACAGGTGAGCACTCAAACTGATAGGGTTTGTCGGAATTTGCAAACCCATCAATGTAGTTTCACTCAGTTAATGGTAGAAGGAAAAGGTTGTCTTGTGTGACCCTGGGAAGGAAACATTTAACGGGCGAGCAGAAAAGGGGAGTTCATTGGGGATTTTCTTTTACCTGCAAAGAAAGAAAAAATCTAAACCACGCAAATGCACCTTTTGCCTCAAAAGTCTATATATGGAATGTTTCAAGGTGTAGAAATTACACACATGTACATTTTTAGACGTGTGGGTACCTGTAGGAATACGTTTTAAAAAATCTGGAATTCTACACCTACACTGATGGTACAATGATGCTGGTGAGGCTTTTTTATTGCCTACCATCAATTAAGCTCTAACCAAAAGCAAACTGGCTGAAATTCAAAGCTGGAAAACAAAGGGTCAACGTATTTGTCAGTGGAAATAGCTGGTGGAACTTAGGTCTTTGGGCAGAATGTCAATTCCCGGAGCCAGTCTCCAAAGGCCTCTACTCTTGCCATTTAATGGACAAAGAACTTACAGAACTGTAGCACTGCATTTTTTAGAATAGAAAAATAGCCCACTTCTCTAAGCCTAGTATCATGACAACAGCGCTGATTGCCAAGAAATCAATACTGAAACAGTGAAAGTTTAAGAACTCTGTGGGGGGTGGGGGGGATAATATTTAGTGATTGTGGCCAGGTTTCTTCAATCTCAATATGTGCTCTGATGGCCTATACTAATTTAAGCCATTTGCACCAACTTTCTTTGGACCATTTTGTCCAGGCAAGGCAATCCGTGGGCTCACTCCAGTGTGTTTTGTGATACTCAGGTCGTGGGGAAATCTCCCTATATGGGGAAACATCCCTTACAACGTGGAAAATACAATGAGATACATTTACCGCGATGCCGTAACCACACTTAACAGAACAACAACTCCCTTTTTCTCTGCCTTAAACACGCATGTGCTGAACAACGCACATGTGTGATTAAGGCAGAGAAAAAGGGAGTTAGCATTGAGAGAGGACGCGGTCAGGTAAGCAGGGCTGGGGGGGTTGGATGTTTAGGGGCGGGGTGGTGGGTCAGCTAATTTTATTTTTTAGGAGTGGGGGAGTGGGGTAATTTTGTATTTAGGGCAGGTGGGGGGCAGGTTTCTAGATGCGGGTTGGGGTGATTTTGTATTTAGGAGGGGTCTGGTTTTAAGGGGCGGGGTCTGCGTAATTTTGTTTTAGGAGCGGGGCGGCGAGTGAGGGTAATTTAGTATTTTGGGTAGGTGGGGGTGGTTTTTTAGGGGCGGGTGGGGGAGTCGGGGTAATTTTGTTTTTAGGGGCAGGGTGGGTGGTCGGGGTAATTTTGTATTTAGGGGGGTGGGGGCGGGTTTTTACAGTCAGGGTAATTTTGTTTTTCGGGGCAGGGGTGGGAGGTTGGGGTAATTTTGTTTTTAGAGGTGGGGGCAATTCTTTATTTAGGGCGGGTTTGGGGCAGGATTTTACGGTCGGGGTAATTTTGTATTTAGGGGCAGGTGGAGGGGTCGGGTTTTAAGGGGCGGGGTGAGGAGTTGAGGTAATTTTGTGTTTAGGGTGGTTGGGTTTTTGAGGGCTGGTGGGGGGTTGGGGCTAGTTTTGTTTTTAGGGCAGGGGTGGGCGGTCGGGGTAATTTTGTTTTTAGGGTGGGTGGGGGGCAGGTGTTTAGGGGTGGGGTTCAGGGTTATTATGTTTTTAGGGGCTGGTTAGTTTTTTCTGGGGGTGGGGGTTGGTTGTTTTTAGGGCGGTTGGGGTAGGGTTTAGGGCTCAGGGCGGGTGGTGGGTATCGGGGTAGTTTTTAGGGGCAGGTGGGGGAGTCGGGCAGTTTTATTTTTGGGGTGGGTGGGGGGTCAGGGTTGTTTTATTTTGTGGGTGGGGGTCGGTAGTTGTGTTTTAGGGCAGGTGGGGGGCTCGGGTAGTTGTGTTTATAGGGCGGGTTGGGGGTGGCATACAAAACCCATGCATGCCGTTCCACACATACATTTACTAGCATGCCTTTACAACGATAATTCATTGTAAAGGCATGTGTGGTAAAGGCAAGCGTGGAAACAATGCAGACATTGTTCCAACCACACTGTTCAGGCATGCGTGGTTGGCGCATGCATCGTTCCATCATACATTCCCCTATATGCAGCAGGTCAAATCCTCATGGACTTTATGAACAATCTCTAGGGCGAAGAATGGCAACCGCCTCCACACCATCAAAATTCTGCATCACAAGGTCATGTGAAACCTGGGTGCCAAATGCTACCACTCAATCCAAACATTGTGTGAGTTTGTAATTCGGCTGCCAGTGGCAGAAGGGAGTAAAGTATCATGTGATTGGAGTTGTAACTACCTCTGCCACTGGCCTGTATTCGGTAGAACAGTATTTACACCTTGGCAGAGGGAGGTCCACCTGCCAGGGTCTGAATGAAGGTCTGACATTCATAGACTTTTTAAGAATCTTTAACTTTACTCTGATAATAAAGGTAAGACGTTTTCACCGCGATGTCTCTGTCTTCCAGCCACTAAAAGATCTCAGTGAGTATATTATTTCCCAGAAATATTACTTTTCGTATAAGAAACAGAATGGTATTTAATAGTGACCGGCTTCCTAAGTGGGAACACCTACTGTTTACGTTCATTAGTCTCAGATCTACAGTATCTTTTGTGGGAGCATAGCTTTATAATGAAAAATAACATGATATGTTTATGAACTAATGCATAATAATCCCGCCTAGAAAATATATGAATGTGTTTTTGCTAAATGTGTGCTCGAAATGTGCCCACGGGGAGTGGCCACCAATATATACGATGAATAATGAAATTTACTGATAATGAAGAATTAATGTATTAATGTATGATTTTGAATTAAGAGCTGTATATTAAGGATTTGCTAATAAATCACTAGGCCTTAGTTAGCATGAGTCGGGGCCTAGCTGCCCGGTTTCATATTAAAAGTGTTTTTCTAACGTGCAGTGTGCTGACTTGCTGAAGGACATGTACTCGTACTTTTCCAAAGCTAGAGGATGTATGTAACCGTAGTAGATCCGTTCTCATGAAATTCGACTTGCTCAAGGAAACGTTTTTGCTGAATGCAACAGTGTAGGCTAGTATCAGGTATAAGGTCGCCTAAACCGGTATAGACAATGGAACTACTGACTAGGGATGCGAGAGGACCACGAGAGTATGAAATCATACCGGACATTCTACCCATTGAAGACGTCAATCACAAGAACCAATAAACTACGTGAGAACTGTTATGAGGTGACAAATTTTGATAGTAACACTGATAAATTACTGGACGGAGATAATGGTGCGCCAAACCTGACCAATGAGGAATTAGGGGATTGTACAACAGAAAAGGGATAAAAACCTTTGACACGAGGAGAGGAGAGGCCATTGCGAACTACTCTTGCTATTACCCAGCCACTACGTCACTTTGCCTAAAGACTTTGCCATCTTATTCTTAAACCATCCTCACCCTTATCTTGCCCGTTCATACTTCTTCTCCTTATAAGGGAAGTGTCTCTTCTTACCCCGTCTTACTGAATTCCCTGGCTGATGGCGAATCAACTGATGTCCTGAGGACGAAGATTGACGCTGTATGCTGACCCATTACGGAGGGTAACTGTATGATGATGAAATTGTAATGGACTGTTTGCCTTTCCTTTCAATGTACCAACTGCTTCTTTTGATAGAGACCATAGAGTTCAGATGTTTTTTCTAAATTTGTGTTACAAAATTGTTTTGCATGAAGCCCAACATGCCAATGCTGATTCGTGGGTAGGTTAAGGTATTCACTAAACAGACGCAAATAGACAAATGACTGAATCAATGCTTTCTTGAATAATACTCTGCTAAGGTTAATCCATGTTGACGTCGTGCTATGTTCTAATGTTCATGATCTTTGCTTTGATGAAATCTTATTCGAGTTGCCATATTATAACAATGTTGATGTGTTTCATGGTTTTGAGACTAATAAACCTATTAGTAGAATTGTAATCAATAGGGAATAAACATCATAAAATCATACTAAATTGGTGTGGTTATTCATGACTAAAAGGTCATGGTGGTTTCCGAGTCTTATTGATGACGTTATTGACTTATTGACTGACATGTTGATTAGTTATCTCGTCCTAAGGTGTCTTCAATCAGGGTCAAAAGATTCATCGGCCTAAAACAAGTCCCAGAATAAGTAAAATAGTTAGTAAGGGGCGCATTAACAGTTCTGGTAGCAGAGGACGGTTTGGCCCTTTGGGGGCCCTAGGACAAGGGGCCATTGTTTAAAGTGTTTTTGAAATAATGCAATTTGGAGGTATGATGTGTCCCTAAATTCCCCATGACTTTCCCGGAATCTCAGAGCTTGCCTAAGTGAGTTGGGTTTGTTCTCGGCGTTCTAGCTTGTGTGGTGTAGAATTTGCACTTGCTCAGCTTATGCATATCGCAGGTGATTTGTGAAGTTTGTGAGGCTTTAGGCCAGGTAATGTTTTAGTAGGAGTGGGCGTACTCCGCAGTATGAGAGTAGGGAAGTCGGCGAACTTCATGTGAGTGTGGCGCTTTGTGCTTATAAATTGTCCACGTGGTTGTTGGTGATGTACGGACCCGTCGTGGTCCAAGACTCCGGAGTATATTGATAAGTGTATGAGACACTTGGTTTATGTTGTAATTTGTGCAGTTTAATAGGTCAATCGGGCGTGGTTGACGAGTCGAGTTTGAGTCAAATGTGTGAGTGAAACCTTCGATGGAGATTTGGCAAGTTCTAAAGTGCACTAGAACGAACCACTGACAAGTCGAGAGTAGGATTTGCGGGTCGAATTCTGCTTGCGGGTGTGGTATCTGAGAAGGAGAGAGTAGCGGCCGAGGCTTCAAGTGAAATCTCTGTAAAGATCTGAAGCGATTGTGTTACCCTTCCTGTAGTAAACCGGCAAATTTGGGTTTTATTGTTGAGGTGCTCGCAATATACTGCATTCGTTTTGTGTGGATTTAGAGTGAGGAAGACAAGCCGCAAGACTTTGTCAGCTGCAGAGTGTGTGAGGGTGACGTCATTGGAGCCACGCTGGGATAGGTCAGTTGTCGAGAGGGGTCACGCACGGATTGGCAGCGGTCCGTGAGAGGCAATTGGTTGAGAAGGTAGGTGAAGGGTGTTCTGGGAATTAAAAGTCACTTCCTGATTAGATTCTAAAGCAAAATAAAAGACGCAAAAATGAAGTTTTTCAAGGCTCTAAAGAGTGCCTTGAGGGGAGACACATGCATTATAGCGAGTGTGGGGGAGCCTACACCGCCAGAGGATACTCTGGCTTATACCGTAATGGAGGAGAAGGGAGTCACGCCATGCCTTTGGTTAAAGCAGTGGTGCAAAATGACAGAAAAGGAGGGATGTTTGGCGTTTCCGGAGTACAGAACGTTTAATATAAGGATTTTGGAAAATTTGCGGAGGGTGTTCAGTGAGCAAAAACCGCCTCCGAGACCAGCTGAGTTTGAGGCATTGGTAATTTGGGATTTAATGGCCATACAACAGAGGCAGCAGAAATTTGTGAGGAGAATGATAAGGGCAGAAAAGACTCTAGCGGAGGCTAGATGGGATAATGAGACCAAGATGTGGAGAAGGGGAATAGTAGACGGAGTTAGACTGTTTCCGGCAATAACTCAAGAAGCCGAAGCACAGGGAAAGAAGGCCACTGGGAAAACAGACAAGGGCTCTAGTAAGCCAAAGGAGACTCAGAAATCTTGGGCAGAGACAGACGATTCAGACGATGCTGAATTTCTTAATCAGTTGTTACATGAGCGACCGCCACCTTATGCAATGAATGATAACGGACCAAGTACTAGTGCGGGTCCTGAGGATCCGACACAAAGTAAGGGAATCATGGATACAGTACAGACAAGCAATACAGTCCCGATACAGAATGGTGTCAGTGTATCCACTGCACCAGACATGCAGATACAGTTGCAGCCGCCACCAATTCAGAGGCTCTATCCTGATGTCCCAGTATTGGAGACAACTACGAATTTGATGGTACCGGATCAGGTATAGACGAGATCAAAATTAGTGCAGATCGAGCCAACTCCACAATTGCTGCCACAGTGTAGGAAGTTGTCTCTGTATGTGCTATTTCAAAGTAAGGAATAGCATGCACAGAGTCCAAGGGTTCCCCTTAGAGGTAAAATAGTGGTAAAAATAGATAATACTAATGCTCTATTTTGTGGTAGTGTGGTCGAGCAGTAGGCTTATCCAAGGAGTAGTGTTAAGCATTTGTTGTACATACACATAGACAATAAATGAGGTACACACACTCAGAGACAAATCCAGCCAATAGGTTTTTATATAGAAAAATATCTTTTCTTAGTTTATTTTAAGAACCACAGGTTCAAATTCTACATGTAATATCTCATTCGAAAGGTATTGCAGGTAAGTACTTTAGGAACTTTAAATCATAAAAATTGCATGTATACTTTTCAAGTTATTGACAAATAGCTGTTTTAAAAGTGGACACAGTGCAATTTTCACAGTTCCTGGGGGAGGTAAGTTTTTGTTAGTTTTACCAGGTAAGTAAGACACTTACAGGGTTCAGTTCTTGGTCCAAGGTAGCCCACCGTTGGGGGTTCAGAGCAACCCCAAAGTCACCACACCAGCAGCTCAGGGCCGGTCAGGTGCAGAGTTCAAAGTGGTGCCCAAAACACATAGGCTAGAATGGAGAGAAGGGGGTGCCCCGGTTCCGGTCTGCTTGCAGGTAAGTACCCGCGTCTTCGGAGGGCAGACCAGGGGGGTTTTGTAGGGCACCGGGGGGGACACAAGTCCACACAGAAATTTCACCCTCAGCAGCGCGGGGGCGGCCGGGTGCAGTGTAGAAACAGGCGTCGGGTTCGCAATGTTAGTCTATGAGAGATCTCGGGATCTCTTCAGCGCTGCAGGCAGGCAAGGGGGGGGTTCCTCGGGGAAACCTCCACTTGGGCAAGGGAGAGGGACTCCTGGGGGTCACTTCTCCAGTGAAAGTCCGGTCCTTCAGGTCCTGGGGGCTGCGGGTGCAGGGTCTCTCCCAGGCGTCGGGACTTGAGGTTCAAAGAGTCGCGGTCAGGGGAAGCCTCGGGATTCCCTCTGCAGGCGGCGCTGTGGGGGCTCAGGGGGGACAGGTTTTTGTACTCACAGTCTTAGAGTAGTCCTGGAGTCCCTCCTGAGGTGTTGGATCGCCACCAGCCGAGTCGGGGTCGCCGGGTGCAGTGTTGCAAGTCTCACGCTTCTTGCGGGGAGCTTGCAGGGTTCTTTAAAGCTGCTGGAAACAAAGTTGCAGCTTTTCTTGGAGCAGGTCCGCTGTCCTCGGGAGTTTCTTGTCTTTTCGAAGCCGGGGCAGTCCTCAGAGGATGTCGAGGTCGCTGGTCCCTTTGGAAGGCGTCGCTGGAGCAGGATCTTTGGAAGGCAGGAGACAGGCCGGTGAGTTTCTGGAGCCAAGGCAGTTGTCGTCTTCTGGTCTTCCTCTGCAGGGGTTTTCAGCTAGGCAGTCCTTCTTCTTGTAGTTGCAGGAATCTAATTTTCTAGGGTTCAGGGTAGCCCTTAAATACTAAATTTAAGGGCGTGTTTAGGTCTGGGGGGTTAGTAGCCAATGGCTACTAGCCCTGAGGGTGGGTACACCCTCTTTGTGCCTCCTCCCAAGGGGAGGGGGTCACAATCCTAACCCTATTGGGGGAATCCTCCATCTGCAAGATGGAGGATTTCTAAAAGTTAGAGTCACTTCAGCTCAGGACACCTTAGGGGCTGTCCTGACTGGCCAGTGACTCCTCCTTGTTGCTTTCTTTGTTCCCTCCAGCCTTGCCGCCAAAAGTGGGGGCCGTGGCCGGAGGGGGCGGGCAACTCCACTAAGCTGGAGTGCCCTGCTGGGCTGTGACAAAGGGGTGAGCCTTTGAGGCTCACCGCCAGGTGTCACAGCTCCTGCCTGGGGGAGGTGTTAGCATCTCCACCCAGTGCAGGCTTTGTTACTGGCCTCAGAGTGACAAAGGCACTCTCCCCATGGGGCCAGCAACATGTCTCTAGTGTGGCAGGCTGCTGGAACCAGTCAGCCTACACAGATAGTTGGTTAAGTTTCAGGGGGCACCTCTAAGGTGCCCTCTGTGGTGTATTTTACAATAAAATGTACACTGGTATCAGTGTGCATTTATTGTGCTGAGAAGTTTGATACCAAACTTCCCAGTTTTCAGTGTAGCCATTATGGTGCTGTGGAGTTCGTGTAAAACAGACTCCCAGACCATATACTCTTATGGCTACCCTGCACTTACAATGTCTAAGGTTTTGCTTAGACACTGTAGGGGCACAGTGCTCATGCACTGGTACCCTCACCTATGGTATAGTGCACCCTGCCTTAGGGCTGTAAGGCCTGCTAGAGGGGTGTCTTACCTATACTGCATAGGCAGTGAGAGGCTGGCATGGCACCCTGAGGGGAGTGCCATGTCGACTTACTCATTTTGTTCTCACTAGCACACACAGGCTTGTAAGCAGTGTGTCTGTGCTGAGTGAGGGGTCTCTAGGGTGGCATAAGACATGCTGCAGCCCTTAGAGACCTTTCTTGGCATCAGGGCCCTTGGTACTAGAAGTACCAGTTACAAGGGACTTATCTGAATGCCAGGGTGTGCCAATTGTGGATACAATGGTACATTTTAGGTGAAGGAACACTGGTGCTGGGGCCTGGTTAGCAGGGTCCCAGCACACTTCTCAGTCAAGTCAGCATCAGTATCAGGCAAAAAGTGGGGGGTAACTGCAACAGGGAGCCATTTCTTTACACACAGCAACAGGTGGTTTCAAGTTACACATTGCTCGCAGGACCGCAGTTAGTAGCTACCGCACCTATGATGAATCAAGCTATGGGAGTTAATGCTCCACAGGGTTTGGGAACTGGACAGACACCAGCTGCTATATCATTGCCAATCACTGTTGGTCCGCCAGTACCGCTGTATGCGCAAGCTAAGCCTAGTGCATGTGACCAGGGAGTAATGACTCAAGAGGCGATAAGAGGAGGGTTTACAGGAAATTCGCAGGGAATAACATAAGGGGGACAGACAGTTAAAAGATCTAGATCCTTGCTGGACTTCAGTCCGATTGGGGTTCCTTTGGAGACAATGAGGCAAACAGGGTTAGGTACACTAACCCCACAGGTAAGGAGTACAAATACGACAGACACCAATGATGCAATCTGGAAATGTCTCGTTGCAAGGCTTAACAGCGCAACAGTTGAACGAGTGGTTAGACAAGCTCAACACTCCACAGACTACTTCAGTGACTGAAGAAAGATCAGAAAGAGAGGAATACCTGAATTTTGTGAGGCTGGGTGTAGAAGCCACAGAATTAGTCGAAGGAACGATGGGGGTGAACAGACTAGAGTCATACACGGAAGCAGAATCGAGGTTTCTGTGCCCCAAAATAACCAAAGAAGTGAGCAGGGTGCATCAGAGGTTCACAAACCTAGCAGACAAATACGGCATAGACATAAACAATACTAACATCTGAAGAGAAGCTATAGGTTAGACTTTGAACCTAAAGATTTCGATCACATGGGATCCACTGGAATGAAGGCACACCTCAAAGAGCGCTCAAATTTGGGGAGCGTTAGGGAAGTGGGAAGGCAGAAGGGCAAAAAGAAAGGATAAAGAAAAAAGTGACTGCTCGGAACCGAAGCAGGTGAAAGCTGCACCAGACACAGGGACAATAAAAATGTTACCAATGAGAGAAACAGCTGGAGGGGTTCTGGTCCATGTACAGTGGTCTAGAGGTGACATCCTGTCATTCACAAATGACTACCCCAGGCTAAGGGAGAAGCCAATAGAGTGGTATCAGCAGACGGACAGGTTTGTGAAGCTTGCTAAATGTCTTTGGGAAGACTTGAATACCCTGTTTGAGATCATAATTCCAGCAGATTTGTGGCTTGAATGCAAGAGGGGTCTGGATTGGCTGACAGAGGAACCGGCAAGGGATACAATTACTGGAGCACGGTCTTCTGCAGTGATGAGGTATTATCATAAGGTGATTGAGTTATTGAAGCAGAAGGTGTTGCCGAAAGCTACTAATTGACAGAAAATTGATCGAACATCACAGGAGGGCAGAGTCGATACATGCTTACTATGAGAGGTTGTTGAAGGCATTCAAACACTATAGTGGCACTGAGGTCATAGAACCAAAGGACATGAATCATCTTGTGTTCAGATTTGTTGAAGGGCTGAGACCAGCGATTGGCCAGATGATTAAAAATCATTTGATCTGTTGGCAAGCGAAGCCGATTGATGAGGTGTTGCAGTATGCGAAATACTGCAGTGACGAGATTGAACTGAAACAGAGAAAGTTGAAGGAGAAAGTGATGGTGATGCATATCAAAGCAGCTCAGGCAGGGATGCAGGGAAACGGAGTACAGCAGATGGTACAGCAGCAACCGCAGGGGAAATGGCATGTTTTAGGCACAACCGAGAGGTCGAGGTTGACGAGGTTTTGTGAACCGTGGTCCAAACTTGAATACTGTTGTGGTTCAGAATGATGTGCAAGGGATGAAAAAGGTGTTACCATGTCACGCGTGCGGGGGCGTGGGACACTGGAAGCGGGAGTGCCCAATGATGGTGCAGGATGGTGTTGTTCAACAAAGCAATGATGTCGGTACATTTCAAAATGTGAGGGGTCCAAGAGTAAGGGGTCAAAATCTGAACTTCCAGAATAATATGGTGCAGATGCAGGGTCTTCAGCCCATGCAGCAAATACAAATGCCACGTGTTCAACCAACACAGATGCAGCAGGTACAACAGCAGATACCCATGGTACCTAGACAGCAAATGCAGTTATCATTAGCTCCAATGGGACAGCAA
The DNA here is from genome assembly GCF_031143425.1 of Pleurodeles waltl. Taxonomy (NCBI): domain Eukaryota; kingdom Metazoa; phylum Chordata; class Amphibia; order Caudata; family Salamandridae; genus Pleurodeles; species Pleurodeles waltl. The sequence continues at coordinate 888,866,350 of NC_090438.1, forward strand.
CAGGGGATGCTTCCTCAACAGGTCACCGGTCAAACAATGAGTCAAAACAATACAGTACAACAATTCCCATTGCGTGGTGAGGATGGAATAAATGATGAATGGTAGGATGATTGTTCAGATAGTGAGGAGTGCAGGCTTGCAGCGTCCCTAGAAGTAGATCAGAGGGGACCCTACGTACAAGGGAAAGGGATGGGTCACAAGGTTTCGTTCCTAGTTGATACAGGAGCTACACGCCTTACAGTCAGAAGTGCAGAAGTTCCGAAATTGCCACTTTCAGGGCGTACCATAAAGGTGATAAAAGTAGCAAATCAGCTCCTGACAAATCCGATTACAGATCCGGTCCAAGTTGAAATTGGTGCCTTCCAGGGATTACATAGATTTGTAGTTTGTGACTCGAGTCCCGTATCCCTACTGGGACGAGACTTACTGTGTAAGACGAAGTGTTCAATTAAATGTTCCAATTAAGGAATTGAGGTGCAGACAAGCAGTGATGATGAAGGGGACGATGGTCAGATCTTAGAGCCCGAGACGGAAGCCGCCAATGAGGAGTACCCGTTGATAAGCTTCTTCCCGATGTTCACAGTGACTGACTTCCCAGCCGAATTACAGGGAACAGTGACAGAGAAAGTGTGGGACCTGATAGGAAAGGAAGTGGGACTAATAAAAGGTGTGGAACCAGTCAAAGTAGAGTTAAAGCCAAATGCAGTGTTTCCTCAGGTACCGCAGTACCACATGGCACAAGATGTCCTTATACATGTGACGCAGATAATTGCAGACTTTGTGAAGCAAGGGGTTTTGAGAGAAGTGATGAGCAGCCCATGTAATTCACCAATAATGGGTCTGAAAAAGCCTTGTGGGAAAGTTCAAATTGTTCAAGCCTTGAGAAAAATCAATGAGATTGAGGTAAAATGTTGCCCCATAGTGCCAAATCCAGCCGTGATCATGTTTCAGGTTCCGTGTGATGCAGAGTGGTTCATGATTGTGGACCTGTCTCAAGCATTCTTTTCGGTGCCTCTTCATGAGGACAGCCAATTTCTCTTCAGTTTCAAATTCCTAGCCAAGGTTTACATCAGGACTAGTGGAGCAGATGAATGGTACCTTGAAGTCGAGAATGGCAAAGATGTGCGCAGCTACAAATCTGAAATGGCCAGATGCATTGCCCTTAGTGCTGATGTCAATGAGAAATACACCTGACAAGAAAACAGGACTGTCTCCTCAAGAGATTCTTATGGACCGAGCTATGAGATTGCCCGCAGTGCCTGCAAATGCTCTTGTGAATATCACAGATGATATGGTGTTGGACTACTGCAAGGGTCTTGGCTGACGTGGTCCGCTCTTTCTCTCACCAGGTGGAAGCTACCACATTGCCACTGATAAGTGATCCAGGTCACACCCTGAAAGCTGGTGATTGGGTTGTTGTCAAGAAACACGTGAGGAAGTCGTGTTTGGAGCTGCGTTGGAAGGGGCCATATCAAGTGATACTGACAGCTACTACTGCTGTGAAATGTGCAGGACTTCCAAATTGGATCCATGCCAGTCACACAAAGAAGGGGACGTGTCCAACTGATGAGGAACTTGAGTTGTCAAGAACAACAGCTGCAGAAAAGGAAGTCTCAGGGCCGGAGAGTAATCAAAGGGGAACTGAGACTGAAGGAGAGCCCGTTGAGGACGGCTTAGTCACTCAAACAGCAAACGAGATCCAGAGGGGTGACAGTGAGCCTATCTCAAATGAGGCACCAGGAGAACTGACCCGAAAAGAGGTTCTCCCAGAAGCAGACGGATACGGGTTTGAAGTCGAGCCTTTGACAGAACCGGAAAGCGAAGGAGGTAAGGCAGAGGGAGGTCAAAGTGTTCTGACTCCTCCTGAGCCGCTTGAAGATCCATCAAGAGAAAACACCATAGTACAAGAGGAGGGCACTGTTCAACATCCTGAAAGGCCGAGCAGTAGGAAAACACTTATAGGAGATCACTGGCCGGAGCCACAAGCTGCAAAAGAGAGAGTGATCCCTAACAAAACAATAGAGGAAGAAGTCGACACAACCAGGAAGGAAGATCTGATTGAAGGAGAGTTACAGGGTGACCGCAAACTGAAAAGAAAGAGAATTGCAAACAGAAGGTACGCAGGCCCTGAATGGGCATATGCAACTTCAGCTGAGTGGCAACAAGAATTCTTGGCATTCTGTTTTGATCGAGAAATTCCAGGTCAATACTACGGCACCTGAATTCAACCATAGAAAGAGACTGTGTTAAGTTGAAATTAAATAGAGAGAGAAACCTGGGAAAAGGAGACTGATAAATTACCGGATGTGACACTGTTAACCTGAATTGACTCTGAAAAAACGATTATGACAAGCTGCTAACCTGATTTGACAAAGGGTCCTGAGAATGAGTGAAACGCTGTAAATATTTGCCAAGAGAGAGACTTTGCACAAAGGGAAAAAAAAAAGAGCTTCAGATCTTCCTCAAGTTGATTGCTTGATTTATATTATTCTGCTCTCTGATTCTTTACAGATCATGAGTAACATTAGAAATAATGATAATAGGGGTAGGATATGTGGTTGGTTGAGTGTTATTTTGGGTATTGTGTATGCAATAATAATTATAGGTGTGATTGTGGGAATGCCATTGGTGGATAACAGTGCGACTAACAGTGCTTCAACTCCTGAAACTGCTACACTAACACCATGGGAGAAGTTTGAGCAGGATACGAAATATTTGCATGAGGGAACTAACATGAAAATGGAACTATCTATTAATGTTTTCTATCGCTTGTTGAATGAGTATGTTGAAACAATGGATGCGAAAAATTGCTATGTGTGCACAAAGATTCCTTCATCAGTACAAGAAGGGGTTACTTGTCATAGTTTGCCGCTTACCTACGGAATAAGCTGTAGTTTGCTATTAACAAGATTCTATGATCAAGAACATGTTCAATAATTCTATTCTAATCTAGATGTAGTGTTTTCTTTTGTGCCTATAATTGGGTTTTTAAGTAAAACAGCTAAGAAACATAACATAAAAATAGTTAGGGGTTTCTTTGAGCCAACACTGACAATTGGGACAGCTTATGCGCACCGCAATAATCTAACCTGCTTACTAACGCCTGTAGAGAAGAGCTTCTTACATCACACTGATGATACAAGAAAAGCGTTAAAGGAAAGGCTAGAAAAGGGAATAGAAAAGAGAACTTTTGCAAATGATCATGCTTAAAGTGCAATAAAGACACAGGGCAAGTTAGCTATAGATGCATTACACGTAGGAAAGCTTTGTATATATAGGCCAAAATCTGATCATGACACTTTATTTGTGGGAACGAGTGGATGCAGACATGTGTTTTTGTTTCAGAGTAAGTGGACGTTCATGTTAAATGGACAGGATCCAGCGATCCCTTGGATCTATTACATATGTGGATTAAATGCTTATTACCGTCTTCCAAAGGGATGGTATGGGACATGTTATTTGGGAATAGTTTTCCCAAAGATTTACCAATTTGACGAATTGAAGAAGTTTCCTAAAATGTCTGAATTACATCATACTAGACAAAAGAGGGAGACAGCGGCTGCTGACGTAGGTGATATATTTGGAGCCATAATTCCTTCAGTGGGGGTTATCTTAAACTCCATAAAGATTCAAAAGTTGTCTACTATTGTGGATAACATGCTGACAAACTTCACAGGGGCTATACTACTGATGGATACTGAACTTGCTGCTGAGAGGGCTATGACTCTTCAAAATCGGCTTGCTTTACACATTCTTTTAGCGAAAAGTGGCGGAGTCTGTAGGATGCTTAATGAGCACCACTGTTGTACATTCATTCCTGATAATAGTAATAAGATTAGGAATATGCTTACTAACCTAACAAGAGATAATACAGATTTGGAAGAGCTAAAGGAACCTGGAATATGGGAAAAGGTTGGAAAAGGACTTACTAAAGTAGGGAATTGGTTTAGTAGTATTTGGAATTAGATTCTATGAACATTATCAGGTAACACAGAACTGCTTGTTGCAGCACAGACCCCTGATGAGAACCTACCAGTTTTGTGGTATGCCACAAGTAGCTGAGATGTGGATAGAAGCCTTGCATTAGGACGTTTTGGCAAAAACCTACAGAGGAACCAACAGGATCTAACTCCAGTGACCACAAGTTCTTGGAAGGCGAGACATGTAGATTAATCCATAAGGTAGGACACCACTCCTATGTCTTAATAAGCAACCTCATAGAAAACCAAAGGCTGCCTAAAGACACATGCATTGCTAGGAAAGTGGATCCCTGGGTTGGCCTTTGAACAACTACATAGAGACGGTATAAAGGCACTGCTGAACAATGCATGGTGTGACTGGATGGAGCTGCCAGACTGGGAAGAAGCACTCATGTCACCGGAAGGTGGAGGTAAAATCAGATTTTTTGCCTAAAGGAATCCATCAAACATAGTGTTTATTATGGTGGTTGTTAGATCTGACAGTCTTACGGTGGTCTTCTCCTACACTTTTTGCCTGCCTCACCTCACGTTTGCTGATCTGTTTTTGTTGGCCTTAGGACTCTGGGCACTTTACCACTGCTCACCTGTGTTAAAGTGCATGTGCTCACTTCCCTAAAGCACTTCCCTAAAGCATGGTAAAATTGGTGTAGCCATAAATGGCATATTTAACTTACTTATAAGTCCCTAGTAAAGTGAAATACATTTGCCCAGGGACTGTAAATTAAATGCTATTGTAAGCCTGCAGCACTGGTTGTGCCACCCACTTAAGTAGCCCTTTAAACATGACTCAGGCCTGCTACTGCAGTGCCTATATGTGCAGTTTCACTGACATGTCCACTTGGCATTCAAAACCCCTTGCCAAGCCCAAAACTCTCATTTCCTTACACATTAAACACCCCTAAGGTAGGACCTAAGTAGCCCATATGGTAGGGTGCACTGTAAGTAGAAGGCAGGACATATACTTTTTAGTTTTACATCTCCTGGTGGTGAAAAACTCCCAAATTCTTGTTTCACTACTGTGAAGCCTACACCTCATACAGAATAACATTGGGGATTCCTTAATACATGTATTAAGTGTAATTCCTGACTGAGAAGGACTAGGACTGTTGAGCTTGGTACCTATAGACTTGTAATAACAAATCCTCCTTAATGGTAAAGTTGGATTTATGATTACAACTTTAAAAATGACAATTTCAGAAAGTTGGCATGTTTCTGCTCTTAAGCCCTATGTGCCTGCGGCCTGCCACCAAAACACATCTAGGTTGGGTGATAGTTGGACTTTGTGCATTCCCTCTAGACAGTCACACACAAAGGGAGCTGAGATGTGCCTGATGGGCCAGTCACAAACTGATGGGCCATCACCAGGGTGATGGGCCATCCTGGGCAGGATGGGAAGGAGAAGCTGACACTTGCACAAGAATGGGGTGTGCCTGTCCTCACACAAAGAGCTACATACCCCTCTGTAGTGTGTCTTGAGCCGGGCAGGAAAGAGAGGACCTGTCTGCATTTCAAAGCCCCTTTGTGAAGTCACTCCCACTTCAAAAGCACCTCTGGGTATAAGAACTGGACTTCTGACCCTACGAAATCAGTGCACTTCTGGACCTGTGGATAATCTGCCAGGAAGGACTCCTGTGCTACAAGATTGCTACTTTGTTGGACTGCTGACCTGGAAGGTCTGGTTTCTTGCCTATACTGACTCACTGCCTGCTGAACTTCTTGCCTGCGTGAGAAGGGCTAGACCCACATCATCCCCAGAACCAAAGTGACTCCACAGGCTTTCTGGCTTGCCTCCTGCTCTGAAGTCTCAGGAACATCAAAGACTGCCTGCATCTCTCCAACCCTGCTACAGCCTCTGGACTCTGTCAACTGTGAGTCCTGCCCTGCCAAGTGGTGCCAATACAATCCTGGGCCTTTGGAAGTGGGTTTCCTGGCTGTCTCTGTTTAAGCCCTCGCACAGTCACCGGGGAGCTGGTCTGAACCAGTGCAACTCCCTTCGATGCCAATGCATTGCCACTGCTGCTGCTTTGAGGACATCGCATCGCCGGCTGTGCAGCTCAACGATGATGCTTTGCCTACATCTCAGTAGTTCGCCAATGACACATCTCCGATTGTGCGGCTCAGAACCGATGCATCGCCTACATCGCCAGGATCGACAATGACTCATTTGACACCTCTCTCCTCAATGTATTCCTGGGCCAAGATACTATTTGCAGTTGGCCTTGCATGGCTCCTGTATCCAACCTGCACTCCATTGCAGTTGGGCTGACCTTGCAGACTTACCCCAGTCAAGCGCAACAAAATAGCCCCGGTTGGCACTTTATATTTATAAGCACGTTATTTGCAGATAATCTTCAAAAATTCATATCTCAACTTCTACTGATTGGATGTTTGTTGTTTTGATCTTGTTTTGTTAATTAAATTAAGATCTATTTTTCTAACATGTGTTGATTCTTTTTTGTGTGGTCTTTTCATTGTTTTACTAACTTAAGTGTTGCACAAATACTTTTCACATTGCCTCTTAAGTTTAGCCTACCTGCTCTGTGTCAAGCTACCAGAGAGAGAGCATAGGTCTATTTAGGGTGTGTATCTGACTTACCCTGTCTAGGACTGTGGTCCCTACTTGGGCAGGGTGCCTACCCCTGCCAACTAGAGACCCAGTTTCTAACAGTGGTTCTTAATCCTTTGACCTCTCTTGACCCAACACTGAACCACTGTTGGAAGCCGGAGACCCCAGACTAATTTGTATGGTTTGAACCTCAGAAAATTACACAAAAATAAAGAAACAAGTGTACATCAAACAAATGCACAAATTACAAAATGTGGTAACATACACCAAAAAAACTGAAATTGACATTTTAGTGAGAAGATTGGAGTTTTTCCAAATGCGTATTTACTTCTAAAAGACAAAACGATAAGCTGGGGTCTAGCATATCATTTTCTTGTCTGCTCCTACTTCAAGCTGTCTTTCTGCAGCTGCATAATAGGCTTCAATTAAGGTAACTAACTTATGACAGATTCTGTTTGCTGTTCTTGCACTGCACCAATTTATGTTCAAAATGTCTCACGCTTACACAACATTAAAAATTTTTACATTTTAGTTTTTCATGCATATATACTTAATTAGTCTACTAATATTTAATTTTCTGATCAGTTGCGAATTCCCTGTGTAGATGTCACAGACCCCAGATTACAAAAACGCTGGTTTGATGCAAATGTTCCCTTCTGAGTCAAATGGGGTATTGACAGAAAGATCAGTGTCTGCGGAGCTGCAGTATGTGGAATAGTTTTCAGCACACTATACATTCCTGTCCGAGTACTAAACCGTTCTGGAATAATGGGAGTGAAGTTTTGCTTTTCCTGGGGTGGAAAACAATATGATATTGGTAATATGGGAAGATGATCCCCCACCAAAAATCCTAAATTACTTTGGAATTTGAGAATGGTTGTGGCATGGAAGAACCTGACAAGAGTATGTGATAGCTGTACTGAAATTTGACAACTGGTGCCACACAACGTGTACTTGCGTATGGGAGCTGAGAGGACCAATTACTAACCTAAAGGGTGTCCCAGAATATTTTTTTTAAATGCGGAGTTCCTCGGTAAAACCTTTTTGTTTAAATCACATTGTAATAAGTGGGGAAACATTGTAAACATTAAAACTGTAAAGATATGCAATGAATTCTAACAGTGAAAGGCATCCTGTATTAGTTAGGAATGATACTTCTGGTCTTTCCGCTGATGCATATACGTTAGCTCCTCGAGGAAGTAAAACCAGAAAGATTTCCCTCCGCAACTGGTTTAGGTATTCAGATTATTTTTGCCACCCTGAGGTGGTCTGGTGTTGGCACTTCCAGCGACTGTGGAATTACCTTGTTGATGTAATTAGGGCTCAAGGTCGAGTCCATAATCAGGGTCTCTCAACAACTTCAAAGATTTGGGCCAGAAGGTTATTTCCACTGCAGCAAAGTCAGGTATAGGGCAGGGCGTTGATTGTGCATCAAAAGTAACTCTGACGGCCCTAGGGAGGGCATTTAAAAGTTATGCCGTACTAATCATTTAGGTAAATGCAATGTAAGGGAACTTGTCAAGGGTGCAAACAGATTTCACAACCCTTATATTCTCTCATCATCTCTGATCTTGTACATTTTAAAAAACAACTATGCACAATTGACAAGAATCCCCTCTTCGGCCCTCACACAACAGCAACTGGTCCCAAGTAAAGTTAAATCCAGGCCCCTTCTTTCCCCAACATAGAGGCCCTTCAGACCAGTCAGCATTTGTAAGAATGTACTGAAAGAATTCCAGACGCATCCAGAAACTGTTTTGCTCACATACACAGACAACGCACTATGGCACAACGCCAGACATATGGCTGGGTAATTCCTAGCGTCTAGCACTTGGTAGTAATTAATAAGAGCGGCCTCTCCGCTCTATAAACAGTATTAATGAACTCGGAGTACAATTCACGGGTCAACATGCCTTCTAGAAACGAAAGGAAAATGCTAACATCTGCAGCACACACTTGCTGGAAAGAACAGTGCATGACAGACGCACGATATTTATTGTGCTCTTCAAAACCAGTGCAGCACATTATGTCTGCACTGGGAGATGCAAATATTGTGCACAAACACGGGACCACGTGCACATGGTGCAGTGTACTGCAGATTTGTCTTGGGGTAAAGATATTATGCTTTCCAAAATTTCTGTCATATTTCTGGTAGAAAACAAAGATGAAATATAGATGATTTATTTGAGAAAGCCTTACGTGGAGACAAATTTCGCAAAGTGTGATTTGAGGCACCATTATCAAATATAATACCGTACAGCATGTCGCTGAGCGGGACGTGCCCAGGCAAGGCCTGGTTCTAGTACAGGCTCGTCCACGCCCGTTGGAGCCCGCAGGAAGCTGGCCATCCACCTGAAATTTCAGTTTAAGAGGTACTGTGCCCGCTATCCAGACTTCACATGATCTACCACTCTCCCGCATTGAGACTGATTTTAAGGGATCGATACCAGCACTACTACTTTGTATTGACATGTACTCTGTTCCCGTATGGAAAAAAGGAAGGCCACTGAGTGGAGGTGTGTGTGTGTGGGGGGGGGGGGGGGTAGGGGGGAAGAGGTAAGAACAAAGAAACCTAACTAATTGCCAACATCTGCTGAGGGCAATTGCGTCCTTGACATAATTGATATCCTACTGAAGGAATATGAGCACATCCTTCAACTTGTTCAGCCCTCTCTTAGCTTGTTACCCCAAAGTCCCCCCCACTGAGCCCCTTGGTTCGTCGGATAAGGATTCCCCCAGTACCCCTGTGCATCCGCTTCACTACAACCTGAGATGCTTGGCAGAGAAACAAGGCTTCGCCCTTTGCTCTTTTGGAGGTGGTTGTGGACTACGCCTGAGCTAGCCCACTATACATTAGCACAACAAGACCTTATGGTGGATGATCATTTTCACAAAGTGCCCTGGCTGTTGCATGTTAAAAAAATCACTTGGCACTCTTGGGCTGATAGATCTATGAGAACATCCTGCTTCCTCCCTTTTCCTGCCCAAGAACGTACTTAAGTCACTCTTTTGGGTAACTGCAGCGACAATTAATTCCAGGCAGGCTGCCTCTGCCAGACTTTTTAATTATTTTCTTGATTTTAAGCTTGTCAGTAAGTACAAGCTGTTTTGGGATCTAGTGACAGTCCCTCTTGATCAGAAGTTTTACTTCCAATTTCAAGTGGGCATCCTCCCGCTAACATCTTTCACAGCAAGGTGGGGTATTGGGTCCCTGGACGTTTGTCCAGCCTGCGCCTGCTCAGACTGAACATGTAGAACAGTGTGATGAGAATTGGTTTGCAAATAAAAGAACATTCCTAACTAACAGCAATGCTGTCCCCACGTTTGACCAGTCTAGCTGCTATACTCATGGAATAAACTTGAAGGATCATCAGTAATGGGTTTTCAGTGATCATTAAGCCTTCGATCAGTGATCCAAAAGAACTCAAGATGATGTTAAAATACAGGATAGGCAATGTGTGTGTGATGAGAGTTAGCTAATGTCCATTTGACGGACATGTATTTTAAAGAGTTTTTCATGATTTTAAATTTCTTAGTTGCCTTTACTGTCATGTTGAAAGCTACCTTTCTCTGTTTTTTATTTTTTTTTTAAAAATGTTTGCTCAACATTAATTTAGCTATCTCTGCATGTCGAAAACTTGCATTGCAGATCCATGCTTAGATATAGTGATGACGTAAGTGCTTGTGTATACCGCTGGTACTCTGTAGGTAAACCATTTCGAGATCGCTTGTTGGTAATCATTAATATTTAGTGCCAAGTTGAACACCACTGATTTCAAGTATATAATGAAAGTGTAAGGATTTTCAGCACTGATACTTACTTGGCCAGGTTTACTGGATGTGACTCCTTGTATTTCCAAATAGCTGAAGGTCATCTCGAGCTGTAAACAACACAGAAAAACTCTGATAATTGCACTGTTGAAAACAATGAAAAGCAACAGAACAAAATAAGTGCTGCAATCACAATTTTCTATTCTCTTTCGGAAATATGAGAATTTCCTTCATCTCAACAGAGGTTTCACACACAAACTATCGAGAAATTGAGCACAGTAACACACCTTTAGATCACATTAAAAACAATAAGTGGATTGAAAAGCATTTCAAATTAGACCTAGGTATGAGTGTATAATATCAAAAAGAGATAGTAAGATAAGGTGGATTAATGACGAAGTAGGGCATGAACTTTGTTGCCCATTATAATGATAGTCTGAATCACAGTATTCTAGAACTGAACATCGAATATTCCAGGGTTGGATTCACAAAGCACTAAAACTGAACATCATGAATATTTTAGGGTCGGATTCACACTACTAGGATTGAATATTGTAACTATTCTCCTGTACCATTGCTCACATATTAGGAGCAGATTTCTGACTTTTCAGGGACCCGCAAAGAATCCCAGGACTAGCCACAAACCTTGTTGTGGATTCCCTAGACAACAATCATACAAAAGGTGATGGGGAAATGCTTGTAAATAGTTTAACCACTTCCAATTCCTCGGGATAGCATTCTGAAAGGTTGTTTTTTTGCCCTCTATGTCAATCTAGATAAAGATCTACTTTATGGAAATCGGTAATGATTTCGCACCTGATGGATCAGTCCATCCCAAACTGCCAGGTGAAGAGGCCCCCTCCAGAAGTGAACACAATCAACCAAAGACTGGCTTGCTCCGGCCAGACAGATTAGATTCTACAGCACAATGATGAAGGGACCCACGTCTGGGCATGCCCTGGGCCACCTCGGGAGGTACATCAATCCCACAAAAGGTGACTGAAGGAATATTTGCACATAGTCTACATACACACAAGTTTGTGACAATTCTCTCAGTTTACACGGCATCCCACTCAGAAAAACACGGCAAACCTGCTGTTAACCCCGAATTTTCAAATGTGGCAATTGCAGGATGTTGATAAAGCTCCAAATATGCACACCTTCAAAATCTACATTTTCAACTAGCGTGTGAAATTTAATTTAGAAAGTGTTATTTTGTTCAATCGAGGTGTATAGAAATGTATTTCCAAGAGTCATTTTATTGAAGCACTGAAGAAAATGCAAGAGGGCAAAGTTAGTAAAGAGAGCTAATGATAATGTCCATATGAAGTTGAAAAATGATCTATTTCAAACAACTGCTGGCTAAAGGAAAATAGTTAAATACATTATTGAACTGGGTTGTTTCTGGTACTCACCGTTCATGTTGTGGAAAGCATCACAACAGTCCCTTATTTCGATCATAGCTAGCCAATATGCTTTGTCAAGAACAAGCACTGACAAAGCCAATCATTTTGCCTTCAATATGGCACACTAAACAGGTATGACATGGGCAGCAACAACGCGTCTACCCTCACACAGGGGACTCCGACAGCACAGGCAGCTATTGTGTAACCTCCCTAGCACAAGCAAAGTGGAATAGCACATGCTCTTAGATGCATGGCTTGCAAGGTTAATACTTAATTTTGCTAATGCTAAATCCCCAGCCTTGAAAAAGCCTCAGATGTACTGCACTACAAAAGGCTGAAACATACGCTGACTAATGCAGTCTTCTTTGTGTGAGAAGAATACAAAGAGAAATACATAAAAGAACATTTCAAATATATCAATACGATGGATGTTTTCTTCACTGCATGACAAGAATCTTTACAAGGACCAACTTACCGCTAGCACAGCAACAAAATGAATCAAAAAAGAAATTTATGAAAATTGTATGCCTGTATTATAAACTTACATCAAAATTAAAATCTTGGAGCAAGGCGAGTTACGAGGGAGCAGTTCTGCTGAGAGAGGCGCGTCGAGGCACAGGCACACTAGAAATGGTGTATGTATGGGAGGGCACTCATTGATGGTCTGAATGACCCGCAATCAGAGTCACCGGGGTATCTCCCAGAGACTTGCTGCAGCGGGCAGCTTCTTAGAGCTTTGAGGCATGGAAAGCCACACACCCATATACTGACCCCTGGGAATAAACTTATTATAAATCAATATACTGCATGAGTGAATATTAGCACCTAGTGCCTTGAGGTAGGCCTTCAGGAACCTTACTACAAAATGTTTATGCTGTGCACAAAGTTAACTGGGCTCATTAGGAGGGAGAGGAGATGAGGGTGGTGGAACTGGAGCGAGGTTCTGATGCCTGGCACTGTCTGAATATAGACTCTGCCCAGTCTATGTATACACCTATAGCACTGTCAATGGCATGTCGTAGCACTATGTTTGTGCATTTAAGCGTTTAAAACCTAAAAACAAAAATCTGTTTAAAAAAAAAAAAATTACATTCTTAGAGCTTATTAATATAAAAAAATGTAATCCTTGTGTTCTGAAAGAAATGAATGTATTAAAGTTACTCTAAGGTAGGTTATCCGTTTAACTCTCCAAATTGAGTTGAGCCTGCCTTTTCCTCTTCTCTTCTCTGTCGATTGACCCTCAAACTCCTATTGTGACAATTTGGGAGGAAAGTGTAGTAGTTCATTGAGTCCAGGATTCTATATGAAACAGTTTCTTATATAGATTCTCTTTCAACAACATAACGAAGAGACTTTAGCTGAATATAATAGCATGCATTGTGTCCAGGACGGAAAACTGGGCCTGATTTGATTTTTTTAGCCGACTTTCCAATAGGTTCAGGCCTGCAGATGCGTACACAACACAATATGCACTGGCTAAACACCTTGTGAAAATCTTGAAAGAGTAAAATGTAGTTCTTCAAAGCTGATACTGTTCTGAAGCTTTGGTTTAACAATTCTGAACACATCAAGTGTATTGCCATTTTATTTCCCTATAGGTGCTGAAGGTGACCACCACATTGACAGTTAATTCCAATACAAACTACCAAACCCACAGCTCCTCCTTCATAGTCTAGTCAGAGAGAGAAACTTAGCAATCTATCACACTTCTAAATTTTGTATTTAATGTAATTTTTTCGAGGTGCTCTTAGTCAACAAAGAGTTGCTTCAAAAAGCTTAAGGAACAGGGGAGGGTGCAAAGTTGGCACAGGAAAGGAACAAGAAAGCAAGTGAAAAAATAAAGAGACATGCAATCCAAAGAACTCCAGGTCTGCCATGAAGACAATGATTTGCCACTTGAATAAAAGTATATTTTTTATAATTCTATAGGCTATGAGATATTTTGTAAACCAGGAAGAACGAAATGCAGCCAATAATAATCATGTTACCAATGGAAAACATGAAAAGGTAGACTCCTTCCAGGCTATGCCCCTGCTCAGCCAAATCTTATCCCGATGGCCGGTGCAAGGGCATTCAATGTTAATCACTGAATGAGATAGTCTGGAATGGTCACCCTTCACCAGGAGAATCCTGGCCGAAAGTGACTACCTCACTTAACAATACATCCAAATATTTGTGAAAGGGAATGAGACAGACAGTGGCTCTCTTCTTCATCTCTAAAAAGAAACCATATGAAGTGGAAAAAGCTGGCCATTTCCCTGGTGCCGGGCTAAAAAAAGAATGATTCTTGCAAGAGGTGAAGTTATACATGAGCACTAAAACTTTCCAAAGAGTCACGTCACCATACACAAAATGAATCTGCAAACCATCACAAAAATAATAAGTCAATAGATGCCATACACGCCAACCACCCGCTCACTCACAATCCTATTTCAGAAAATAATGGCTCAACGGTGGAAATCACGTCTTACTGTGAAGCAAAGTGTAAATCCTGCAAAATCGATAAAGTAGCTGTGAATGAGTCAAGCAAGAGACACACCCACACAAGGAGGTTCAACATCCCTGTTGTCTCTGTGGGTCACTACGAAGCATACAACAATAGTGCAGAGTGCTTCATATACCCAGTAATTGAGTTGCGAGACACTGTTTCCAATACAAACGTCTCTGAACTTGCTAACAGTTATAATTATTGCACTGACCACCGCCCAGCTGTAACAATATTAACACAGGTTATTCCACAATTTAGGGTCCTACTTCTTAATATGGGAATCGGCTGCTAGTAATGGTAAGACTGCCCGAACCTCGCCTCAATATTTACCAGTAACTTCCTTTTGGGGTCTTTGGGCCAGATGTATCAAACAATTTTGCATTCGCAAGTGGTGCGCATCACAAAATTCGACCATTTGCGAATGCAAAAATGCCTCTTAAGATGTACGAAAGGCATTCGCAATGCAATTTCAAGTAATCGCTAAAATAGCAATTCCCTTAAATTGCGACTCCATTTAGAGAATCTCAAATTGTGATTCTCTAAATAGGAAATCGTAAATAGGGAATTCCTATTTGTGATTTCCAAAGCACATGTATCAAGCATTTCCTAAATGCAAATTGGGCATTTAGGAAATGCAATTACCACCAAATCCAAAACTACTAATTCGGCAGCCATCACCTTCACAGGTACCTAAAGAGCTAAACTTCCACCAATATTGAGTCAGATTTGCTCTCCAATACAGCATTTTGGGAGGCATGCAGGAGGCTGAATGGCAGGATTTAAGGTTTTCTTTCTCTTGGGTGCTGGTTATTGCCCTAACGGAGCAGCCATTAATTATTCTTTGTTTTTTCTCTGTGTGGATTTGGTTACATTGTCTTTGCCCATGGATCATTTTGTAAATTTCGCTGAGCCCAGGTATAGCTTCACAGTGCAATGTCAGGTTAATTTCTTTCCCCTCCTTTGTGTCAGATGGCTACCAGTCCTATCGTTCCAGTTCTCAGATTGTGGTATGCACCACAGGGTACTTCTCGATCCACATCTGTCTCCAGGTGCATTCAACTGTGTTTCGTACTCTCACATCCTCTTACTAAAAGCGCGCTGCACACAGCGTGATCATCCATCCTGAAAGGGCTTCACTCGTAAAAACCTCATATTTATATGAATGCTTACAGCATCCCAAGAGGTATTTCCGGGTGTTTGGTGCATACTTATGCCTCCTTCGCGGAGAAGAAACCTGCTCAGATATTATCGAAAACAGACGCATCATTAGCAGGATCAGGTTTTTTGTGGTAAAATCAGCTCAGTTAAGAGTTTTGAGGGAAGCCGATCAGATTTACACATTAATCTGCATTCTATCTGATTGGTAAAGAGTGTTCTTCTCCAAGGGGGTTCCTCCAGCAGGGGGTGGATCCCTGTCAGGAGGATTGCAGGCCTCATTTTTATTCCTGCATTGGAGGCCATCTCCTGCATGGTTGATGTTGTGGCTGTCTTTCTCCTCTGGCTCGCACCTACTTGTTACCAGAGGTATTAGTCTGAGTGTCAGCTGGAGCACAGAAGTATGGGACCACCGCCTGCCACAACTGTCAGTTTCTGCCTGCCTCTTGATTCGCCTCAGCCTTGATTTCTCTAAAAGGATGTCACTGACCAGTTCAGTTCCTGCCAGACACACTACCTCTCACAGCTAGAGTTTGTAATGTAGTATGCCAGATGTTTGCCTGGCTGCACCAGTCTCCTCTACTCTCTGCATGATCTAATTGGGGCTATCAATACGTTTCCTCTGGACTCACTTTATCTCCTTCAGGGCTACACCACGGAATTTCAACCAGGAGTAGAGTCACCGCACATGTTTCCAGCAATGTTATAAAAGAGATTGATCTCTCTTCTGTTTTTCGTAAAATTAATATTTTAGGACAAATGATTGCTGGCCATGAGCTCCACTGATAATTGTTAAGTCAGCTATATTGACAGGCAACATCCTGCCAGGGATGTTTCTGTTCCTCGGACGTGCCAATTAAGTGTAGAAGAGGACTTTACATTGTAGCAGTGGTGTGTGACACACATGTTTGGTTACAGATTGCAGGGAACAATGTTTGCATAGCTTACATATCTCAGTGGAATGTGGCATAAGAACGAGCTTTAAGACCAGAAGGTACCAGGAAGGAGAATCAGGGTAAGCATGATAGAAAGATTCTCTGGTTTAAGCACTTTTCCATAGCACAGCAGAGATAAAGATATTAGGAAGACCATTCCACAGAGTTGTAGCTAGGCAGAGGAGACTGCTTCCATGTGTGTTCCACTAGATTTGCTTAGACTACAAGTCTTGCAATCGAACTACTTACTACATGTGGTGCAGCTTCTGCCAGAAACTTGGAATCCCTCACAAGGTAATCTGGTTTGCTCAAAAGGCTGCCTTTGTAGAATGCAGAAATACTTGAAGAAGAGGTGTCGGGGGCGTTCAAGCATGAGGAGTTCTGTTTTTTATGTATGAGTCATGTGATTCTTGATCCTATGGTTGGTGTTCGGGCCAGCTTGCACTCATGCTTTGTCTGAGATGTCGCACAACACTACATTGCCCCTGTCTTTCTAAGTGTCTAGCCAGGCTCTGGTCTGGAGCTTGGGAGCAGCAGGTGTGGATAGTTTGGATCTGCAGAGTAGGCTCATCTGCCACCAAGAGGCCTAAGTCAAACGTGTAGAGCAGGAGTTCAATAGTTTGTTTTTCATTTATATGATTCACAGAAAATACATTTTAAATGCATCTACTAATCCCCCAGTGTTAATTTATAACTCAGTAACATTCAAGCCAGAGGGCTCCTTGAACCCATGAGTGAAACTGTGCAGTGTTTTGCCAGTTTCTCAGCTTCTCAAATCCCCCCCATGGTTGGTGCCAATTTTTCCTGACACATTTTGAGGCTTTGTTCTGACAGGATTGCCTTAAGGCTCTTATGCCAATGCCCACAATTACACTCATATATCTCTTCCTGCCAATGTCCCAGTGTTGACCAGATGCTCCCTCTCCAACCTTCCCTGGTCGGCTGCTGTACAATGTCCCCGTTTGTCTATATGCTGTTAATGAAAGTCTGTCTGAACAATAATGATCCACTCACTTCAGAGGGCAACCTGCAGCAGCCCCTCTTGCCGCGTAATGGCATTCACTATAGTTACTTTGATTCCTGAAAGGGTCGAGTGTCTGTTCTCTGTGTATTTTATAAGCTAAGTAGTAATGCCCTGTCGCGGGATAGCAACAATTTACACCTTGTTTCAAATCCAGACAGAACCCTAAACCAATGCTGATGTAAACAAACTATTTTCCCTGATGTATCTCACAAACAGTTCTGCGGGATTCTGTACACGCCTCAGCTGCGCGCTGAGATCGCATCAATCAAGCGCGAGGGGCAGGCATGGACTATATTATGTATGAAGGCGCCAATTTATATACAGGGCTCTTTATAGTCACTGTATAAAGATGTCAACTCGGGGAACCAGATTAACCTCCTAAATCCAGACACGCTTCTACCGTCAGGATTGCATTCAAAACCTGCTCCAGTCTAATGAATGGAAAGGACTATACAGATGAAAGGGCAAACCATTTCTGACGTAGCAAAGTAATTTCAACAAATGACTTTCTGTGTTGGTCATAAAAGCCTGCTGATTATTTTTTACGAAAACAATGTTGAAATGGAGAGAATCCTGGAAATAAAGGCACGGAAATGCTCCAAACAGAAGTATAACTTTTGATACTTTCATGTCACTAGAATATAACGAAATACATATGAGAATGATCAAAAGGTAATCGATTTCCCAATTCGAATGGTTGCACAGAAAATGTACCTTTCGGTCAACTTGACCTCAACGAGGAGGATTAAAAAGGGTCAGGGAATGAGGTTGCTACTAAAATGGAACGAGGACAGATTTGGGAGCAAAAGTATTTCATTTTACTCCCTGCTTTTTTACAGATGGGTGTAAAAAAAATATTAAATAGGAAAAAAGTTCTCAATCTAAAGCACATTAGTTGATACTGTTAATAGTTATTTTTTTATTAAACTATATTATTTTTATGTTACCCGTGCTTTATTTCTCACTCAAAACACACATATATGAAAAGGTGATATTCTCACTTTAAAACAAGTCTTCAGGTGTGCCAGCAAGAATACATACCACGCGTCCTTGTAATGAGTAGCTGCTTATGTGACTGATTTTGATAACCTTAAGAGAGGCATTTGAACAAAAAGGCCGAGTTCTGTGTATATATAACGGCGGAGCCTGGTGTTCAGGACACTAAACATCCAATGTCGGGATGTGTTTAGCCACAGATTTAAATCCCGGTGGATCCCCTGTGCCTTTCATGGCTTATAAAATGTACATAATTGACTTGGATAACAATCAACAGCTGTTATTTATCAAGAGCGCCAAAGGACACCTCTGGACCTGAATGGTTGCTTTTGATGTTGCTTCTTAATTTTTAGGTCTGCTATGACAGCAGAGCAGTTTGCAAGATATGTTGTAGCCAATTCTTGAAAATTTACAAGGAGTGGACTTGGTCTCCACCCAGATGAGTATCAATATTGCACCTCACTCTATTGGCTATTTGGTGTATCATTTTGCATTCCAGGAAATATTTTAACTGGAATGCATCATGGACTATTTTATATCTGAAAAGAACACTCAGTCATCGTGCAGAGTGCCTCATTCAATTCTATATATCTGATATGGCGTTCCTGTTTTGCTACTCTCTTCCCTGCACTGGCAAACTCTGGATGGCTAATGGGATGAACAACAATTGTGCATAAAGCACACATAAACATAATTTGTGACAGTGTACATGCGCTGGAACATTAAGGCCAGAACTATACTTATTTTTAGGTTGAGCGTAAGCGTTCAGCCTCTTGTATACTTTTAAGTATACTTCTTTTGTGGGCTTCCAGCTATTTCATTTGTTAGTTTCAGTGTCATTTAAAACTCCCTGCTTGCTAGTGGTCAGTCATGCCTCTTTGTCCCTTCTTCTGTGTGGGAGCAGGGACCAACTACTGTATAATTACACTTTGTCCTGTTTATCTGGTCTGTAAGGGACTTCTTTTTTGCCCTTTTCCTGCTCATGTCCAGGAAATCTTCTGTTTGCATTTGCAGAGCATTCTTCCCCGAGCTTAGCTGTAAACAAGGCTATAAATAAGGCTGTTATCTAGGTCACATTTGGTCTTTTTGGGCTCTCTGCACCCTGTCTCAGCTGCCTGGCTCCCGCAATCCCTTTGTTTGGATTTTCTTTACCAAGTGTGCCTGCCTGCGTGCTGAGAGCTTGTAATTGCTTATAGCCTAGGCACCCAGCTCTACCAGGGCTTCGCAATCCTTAGAGACAGTGCCCACTTCTGCTCCATACTGGGATTCCACTCGCAGCTCCATCAGTGCACCTCAGTTCACACACTCTGAGCCCCCAGCCGTGCCAGTGCCAGGAACCCCACACACACTGTCTGCCAGAGCACCTCAGGTCTTGCAGTCAGTACACTCTGCTGCTCCAGTACTGGGACCTCGGGTGCAGCTCCATCAATGTACCACAATTCACATACTCCAAGCACTCAGCCGTGCCAGTGCCAGGAACCCCACACATGCTGTCTGCCAGAGCACCTCACTTCTTGCATCCAGTACACTCTGGTGCTCCACTACTATGACCTCGGGGGCAGCTCCATCAGTGCACCGCAGTTCACACGCTCCAAGCCCTCAGCCGTGCCAGTGCCAGGAACCCCACACATGCTGTCTGCCAGAGCACCTCAGTTTTTGCAGTCAGTACACTCCACTGCTCCAGTACTGGGACCTCGGGCACAGCTCCATCAGTGCACCTCAGTTCCACCTCGGCGAGGTCACCTCCTTTCCTATACTGGGGCCCCACTCACAAAAAGTTCCATTACAGGAGCTCAATTCTAATATTCAGTCCCACTGCCAGACCCAAAAGAGCAAAAAGCAACTCAGCCAGTGCACCTTAAGTCTATCATCCTAGGCCACTGTTGATGTGAACCACCTCAGCTCTGCCAGACACCATCAATTCTAACATTCAGTGCACATTTCTTCTCAGTACAAAGATTCATACACACTCCCTTCAGGACTCCTCGCTTCTGTGGTTCAGAGGAAATGCCACTTCTTTACTGGGCCACACTCACAGCTTCATCAGGGCACATTCAGGCTAACATTTGGCAACACTGGCATGCCAATACTAGGTTCCACACATAGCTCCATTAACATACCTCACTTCTGACCTTGTGTGCCCCTTACTATTCCATTACTGCAGCCTGCATACAACTGTGTCAGTTTAATCCTAACCTGCAGCGGCCCATTATTCCAATACTAGGAATAACACAGTGCTCCATTTCTCATTCATCACCCGCTGCCTTTCAATTCTTCCAGCTCTGGGCCGGGACACAGCTCTGTCTATACCCGAATCCTGATTTGAAGCACCCCAATATTGCTCTACCAGGGGTTCACATACAACTCTATAGTGCACCTCCTGCTGTTCTGCAGTGCCCCCTGCTGCTCCACACTCTGATTTATGTTTGAGGACACGGGGAAGCCAATTAAATATATTCTTAGCTGCCATCTTTATTTGAGAGGGTCTGTTTCACCTATCTCACTCCCTTCTTTCCTTTACTCTCAATGTTTTCTTTCTTCGCCACTTTTCTCTTTCCAGCTCTTAAAATCCACACGTTAACAGTTACGCTCTTTCTTTCAACTCTTTATTTCTACTCCTCTCTGTTATTTTTATTTCCCTCTTCCTCTTGCTACCTCCTCTTTCAAACTCGTAAAAACTTGGTTATTTCTTTCCTTGTTTCCTTCCTCTCTTCTTTCCTCATCAGGCATTGGTTCTTTCACTATTTTTTCTCTTCCCTTCATCCTTTGTCTTTTTTATTTGCTCCTTCCTTTGACTTGGTATGTGTCCTTTCACTTTGTTTTTTAGATCTGTCTTCCTTTCTTTCTCTGGTGTTTTTCTTATCTTTACCTGTCAATTCACATTTTACGTTAAATCCCTCTTTTTCCCATCTGTATGTGGAAGCCACAAGTTACTTGTCAGGACCCAAAGTGCCAAAGTGATTGTCCCATTTGGTGTCTGTGGGACATTTGTCAGTATATACATGCCCTGGTTCTTTCTCTGCTTGTTTCTGTCATCATCCTTTTTTTCTCTAATTTTCATTTTTCTTTTCACACTTCTTTCATTATTTTTTCCTCTTAATCTTTTGTTTGCTATCTTCCTTCCCTTTTTTCTTTTGCCTCACACGTTTGCTCTGTTTCTTCTCTTAGTTGTGTTTTCATTTTCTCGTTCTTTCTTTCACTTCTTTCTTTTATTTCTTTGCAACCCCCTCTCTTTCTTCCTTTTGTCTATTGTATTCCTTTCGCTTCTCTTTTTATGCCCCATCCGCTTTCACTCCTGAGGCCTAGTTATCAATGGAGCAACAGGTGCAGTGGCACTGGGGCCCAAAAACCTATGGACCTCACGCAACTCTAATTACTGCTGTATTTTCCTACCAAAATTGTAGTCAACCATTTTCCTTTCTTACTCCAGGGCCCATGACACCATTACTATGCCACTTGTCCTCGCCATCTTTACTCCCAACTCCCGCTTTTCTTCACCTTTCAATCCATCTCAAATTATATTTTTGATATGGTGTCTTGAGCATTACATTCTAATACAAAAAGTTTATTTCTGATAAAAGTTTATTTCTGATAAAGGTTTATATTATAATTGTATATGTTTTAACACTCTCCTTTTTACAATTATGACCATGATTCAGGCCACCTTAACATCCTTATCACACTATTACTGTTTGAACACTCTTGATATGTTTGGCTGACCTTTCTAGTCTATTTCTCCTCTGTGGCTGTATTATTTCTTTTTTGTGGAATTGTGTTAGCCAGCCAGCAACTCTGATGGTGGGGTAGTGAAAGTGGCATTCTATTGCAATGATCAGCATGGCAGATTTAAATTAGGATGCTAAATGGCAACATTTTCATTTTTGCTGCAGATAGAGGAAGAAGGTAAATGGAAGTGCTTTAGTTTTATGCAGGGCCACGGGAATTATATGGCAGGTAAAGATGAAATTATGAGGCAGGGTTTAACAATTTATGTGGCAAGAAAAGTCCCATTATCAATTTACAATGCAAATAGCTCTAACTCAAGCAAAGGCGAGACCCATTGCATTGCAAATGCTTCTTTCTTTTTGGCGCATATTCAGATTACTGTGAGTATAACAAGCCTGGTGGTTGACTGTTAAAAAAAAAACGTACTTGACAAGTGATACATTGATACCCAAACGTACAATTTCTAAGACTGAAACGTTTTTTACTTCATCACTTTGATGAAGTGTGAGCTATCAGTAAAAGATTTATATGACTCTCTCTCAGGACATTTATTGTACTGCTGCTGCCTTTTACACGAATTTACATAAACGTATCCGTCTTCATGCCCTTCTCTCGATCGCAAACATCTGAGTTTCAGTCACACAGACAGAATTACACATTGGTCACCCTACACCGATGGATCATTTTGTATAACTTTTCCCCGTCGACAAGAAAGTACACAAAGTCATTGTGTAAATAAATTTGATAATCTGGAAAAAAAATACAATGGTGGAAAAAGGTGTTTTCAGTCCAAGTTGCACAAAGATGCTTGCACTTGGGAAAAGATGGAGCAAATGTGTTTTGTGCTAAAATCGCTGGCTCACTTAGCCAAAAAGTGAGCCATCAGAGTCTGTCTCAAATGTATGCCCATCTTTCACATATGAAAAAAAAGTGGAGGAAAATATATTTTCCCCATTGCCCATCACATGTGCAACACAAATCGAAGCAAAATTTAGAGCAAGGGATTGTTGCATTCCCTATTACACAAGTAATAAATATGGTGAAAATGGATATGGGTCAATGTTTGCACTGGTGTGCCTACCCTGATACGTTTACCATGATAAACTGCTGAGGAAGACCGTGGGCCCAACAGAGGTGTCGGGCGTCGAGGCAGTAGACAAGGCCAGTGCAAGGAGGAAACACAGTAAAAATCAAGCTCCCACAGGATTGTAATGTTTTAGATGTCAGGAGGCCATGAATCATCAATCCTGGGGGCTAAGCTGGCCAACAGGAGCAATACAAGATCTTCCACATCTAAACTGGCCTACCGGGTCCGAGAAACCAAGAAAAGTTTGGTCCCCAGGGAGGACTGGTGGGGCCCTGGCCAGTGGCGTCCCACTCCCAAAACTCTTCAAATTCCCTGGAGAGGCTCATGGTGCCCCCTTCTTTTCTCTAAAATTGTCAGAGGACCCCATAGAGACCAACAGAAAGTGGTGCTGGCAAGCACCATCCCAGCTACAAAATTTGCCCCAGGTGTCTGCATTTCCCCTGAGGTGGCGCAGATGATGGAAGTGTCAGGAGCCTCATCAGACATGCCAGAGCCCCGGGGGCAGTGCAGAGTGCCTCCTAAATCCCCAATGCCTGTGTCTGGGGGTGAAGGGACTACAATACACAACAGCAACCTGCCCATATGAGGATGGTGGGGGAAAGAGGCTCCAAAAAACAAAAACAAAAACAAAGAAAGAAATTAAAGAGATGCAGATAATTGCATCAAAGAGCTAGTCTACCTGAGACAGGTGAGCGCCCAATAAGTAATTGAGAAGGACTGAAAATAACAAGTTACTTATGTTTGGTAAGGCTCTTTCAGGTGAATCTAACCGCCGGTTCCTCACTTTTCGAAATATCTACAAGTGTCGGAGTACATATGGAAGATTTAAGACCGCATTGCTTCCGAGCATTGGTAGGTGGCATCATGCAGCTTTGCGCTGACTTTATCCCACGCAGGACGTGACAAACAGAGCCTCATAAAAGCGCCACCTCTGCTCACTGACTTCAGTTTCTTTCTCCACTCTGTTAGAGCCCTTGGACATAGTAATCTACACACTAGAACGTCTGATTATTGTTATGCTCTAAGGTTGGACCTTTTTAGTCTGGAAAATAGATCATTCCAAAGAAAGAGGCGGTGGGAGGGCAGTGAGTAATCTGTAGCTAGACTGCGTATCCACCAGAAATAGCATTACCAAATGTAAGTACATTTTTCTTCCAAAGGATACATCTGACTGCAAAGTCCTCATCTTTAAAATACATACTGAAGCAGTAGCTTGCAAGGTGGGCAGTCTGTGGAATAGCACATATCACATAGTCCTGCAGGACTGAACAAGCGAAATGCCTTTCCTGTCGGACCTGGCTGTCAAGGCAGAAGTGCTTCATGAACATTTGCATTGATGTCCATGTTGTAGACTGACCGATATCAAGAGCAGACATCTGCTTGCCAACACAATTGTAGCAACTCTAGTTCTTGGGGAATGGGCCCTCAGTACGAGGCTGCTATGTGGCCAACGTGTATCAAATCTTAATGTAGAGGACAATTCACCTTGACTAAGTTCTTTTCTGCACTACTTGCCTTTTTTTGCCCTAAAAGATCCTACAACAAGCTCATCATCTACCCATTGGTCTTTGGTACCATCCAAGAAGAAGGTCAAGACTCACTTAGGGTCCTGCTGATGGTATCTCACTTTCTCATTCGAGGGATAAGGCAGAGCAACAAATGAAGGAAGGACATTAGGTTGACCAAGGTGAAAATGAGTCTCGACTTATGGCATGAAGGCTGCCCTGGTCCATACCATCAGTTTGTCTGTGAAAAAGTGGCATGAGGGAGCTGATAGATCTTGCAGTTCACTCATGCGGCAAGCTTAAGTCATCACAATGAGGAACAGTCTACAGAGTCAGGAGATGGAGAGGGTAGAGGGTAGCTGTGCACTGGCTTCAGGCAGTACACATGAGGAAAGTGAGGACGAAACTAAGATCCCACTGAGGCAACATAAAAAGTTTGGGAGGAAACATAGGAGTCAAACCTTTCATGAACCCAATCATAATAGGTCTTTTAAGCAAAGAAGGCACACGCTGAAAGGGCTGACATATAACTTCTGATAGTGCCCACTGCAAGTCCTTGCTGAGCCAGAGATAAAACAAACAACACCACATCCATTGGTTTGGCTTGTTACTAGTCTAAAGCATGTAGACTGTGTAGGCCTGGGTGCAGAACCACTAAAATGGCCTTAGCCCAGTCATTCCTGATCTTCTTCAGAAGTCAGGGCAGGAGAGGCAGAGACGGAAATGTGTACCGAAGTCTCCTCTACTCCACTCTATCTTGAACGCAATCCTGAGAGAGAGCTTTCTTGGAAGTTATAGCATGCAAAAGTTTTGACATTGGTCATTCTCAATGACACTGAAAAGATCCCATTGCAGGAAATAACCTTGTGCAGCCTTGGGATGTAATCACCATTCGTGATCCACTAGATGCCAAGAGGCTGAGTTAATCTGCCCGGGCATTCAAAGATCCAACCAGGTGGTTCACTACAAGGGAAATTCCCAGATGAGACAGAGAGCCTCCTAGCACAGGACCCCAGTCCATTCTGCTTGTTGCAGTAGCACATGGAAGGGTTGTTGTCCCATCTCTCTTTAAAGCATTCCAGGGATGAATCAGCCTTCTCATCAAACAGACAAGATCCATTGTAATGCATTTCCATGAATGATTCCTGCACATCTCAGAAGCCAGTCATTCTTCTGTACATGGAGTTGTAGCATCACACTAGTTGCAACTCCTTAGCCAAACAAACAGTAGTGTCCAGTGAGTAACATATTACTCATCTGGCTGCATCCTGACCATCCTGGAAAGCTGGAGCCAGGGAGGCCTGAAATTATTTGGGACTGCCAGAAAGATCTTGATGACAATGTCCCAGAAAGCATGCGAGTATCGCACTAATTGGCAAGCAGGTATTAACTGACCACAGGGTCAAGCTTGCCTAAGAAACATTTTTTCCCTAATGCTTCAATTGTCTTTGGCTTTCTTTATGAGGGAGTCATAGGGAAAGAATTAGGAATCTGGTGGAAGCCTGAACCACCAAAGTAACTGATATAGGGTGTTATGTTAAAAAGTCTGGGTCACCTGGTGCGAGTTGGCAGAGTCCGGCTACCAGGAGGCTCACTTGTGGACAAAAACAAGGCTTGACTGATGTGCCTAGTAATCTGATGGCTAGTATGTCATTAAATGAGAGCAGTGATTCAGAGAATCACTTTGAGGCTGCTGAACCTCAGTGAGAGTGTTTGTTTTGACTTTCATAGAAGGAATCTCTAAGTCCAAAACCTCAGCTGAATGGTGTGTCACTATAGCAAAGGAAATACTTTCCTCTACTGATGGCCTGGGACAGAGACCAGCTACATATCCAGGGAAGTGTCCAGCTCACTGGTCTTCTCTAAAACCATATAAAAGTTTTCATCATCATAGTGTGAGCTTAAAATCTTCCTCATCATTAACTCTGAAGCCAGGCTGATTTTGGACACTGTCACAGATTAAAAGTTGCTGGAGGGTTAGGGGTGGCTCCACTGCAAAGGCATTGTACTGTCAGATTTATATTGTATGGGGACCTGATGGGACCTGGAGTGTCAGACCAATTCCATATCTGACCTTGGTTAACGCAGAGATTCATTTTACTTAGGGTCAGACACACCTATCGGGTTGGCTTCCTCCTCCCATGCATATAGCTTTGGAACCAGCATTTATGCCAGAGGGACCCGTGTTGCTTTTGGAGTGGGAGTTACCACCAAAGCCAGTGCAGGACCTGAGATGAGTCCAGGAGGCTCAGAGAGAAGTGAGGACATATCTGCCACAGTAACCCAATCAATCACTCAATCAATCAAAAAATGTGTAGAGCGCGCTACTCACCCGTGAGGGTCTCAAGGTGCTTGGGGGGGGGAACAGAGGGGGGGCAGGGAGGGACACTGATCGAACAACCATGTCTTGAGCTTCTTTCTGAAGACCAGGAAGTCCTTGGTTTTGCGAAGGTCGGTGGGGAGGGAGTTCCAGGTTTTGGGGGTGAGGTGGGAGAAGGACCTGCCTCTTGTGGTGGTGCCGTGGATGCGGGGGACTGTGGCTAGGGCGAGGTCGGCTGATCGGAGGTTGCGTGTGGAAGTTCACTCTATCGTTGAGGTAGGTTGGGACGGTGTTATGGAGGGATTTGTGTGCGTGGATGAGGATCTTGAATGTGATTCTCTTGTCTATGGGGAGCCAGTGAAGGGATTTGAGGTGTGGTGAGATTGGTTTGTGGCGGGGGAGGCCAAGGATGGGGCGTGCGGCTGTGTTCTGGATTCTCTGGAGTTTGCGTTTGAGTTTGAGTGTGGTGCCGGCATAGAGGGCGTTACCGTAGTCCAGTCTGCTGCTGATGAGTGCGTGGGTGACTGTCTTTCTGGTTTCTGGGGGAATCCATTTGAAGGATTTGTGCGGAGTGTGTGGAAGCAGGAGGAGGTTAGAGCATTGATTTGCTGTGTCATGGAGAGGGAGGAGTCAAGGATGATGCCGAGGTTGCGTGTGTGGTTTGCGGGGGGATGGGTGCGGGGCCTAGGGCGGTGGGCCACCAGGAGTCATCCCATGTGGTTTTGTTGGGGCTGAAGATGATGATCTCGGTTTTGTTTGAGTTGAGCTTGAGGGGTTAGTGGTCATCCAGTTGGCGGTGTCGAGGAGAGCGGCATGTAGGTTGGTTTTGGCGGTGGTGGGGTTGCGGATGAGGGAGAGGATGAGTTGGGTGTCATCTGCATAGGAGAGGATAGTGATTCCATGTGCTCAGAGGATGTTGGCTAGGGGGATCATGTAGATGTTGAAGAGTGTGGGGCTGAGGGAGGACCCTTGGGGGACTTCGCAGGTGATCTTGGTAGTGTTGGAGTGGAAGGGTGGAAGGCGTACTCTTTGGGTCCGGTCGGTGAGGAAGGAGGTGAGCCAGTCTAAGGCTTTGTGGCGAATTCCTATGTTGTGGAGGCGTGTGGGGTGTGTGTGGTGGCAGACGGTGTCAAAGGCTGCGGAGAGGTCTAGGAGGATGAGTGCGACGGTCTAGCCTTTGTCGACTTTGGTCCTGATGTCGTCAGTGCATGCGATGAGGGCAGTTTCCGTGCTGTGGTTTTTGCGGAACCCGGTTTGTGAGGGGTCAAGAGTGTTGTTTGCTTCGAGGAAGTGGGATAGGTGGGTGTTGACTAATTTCTCTGCAACCTTGGTGGGGGGAAGGGAGGAGGGAGATGGGGCGGTAGTTGGAGAGGATCTCCGGGTCAGCTTGGGTTTTTTTTTTAGGAGAGCGGTTATTTCCGCGTGCTTCCAGGGGTCTGGGTAGGTGGCGGAGTCGAAAGAGGAGTTGATTATGTTGTAGAGTATGGAGGCGATGGTTGGGATAGCTTTGTTGTAGATGCGGTGTGGGCAGGGGTCGGAGGGGGAACCGGAGTGGATGGAGTTCATGGTTTTTTCGGTTTCTTCGTGTGTGGGGGGGTCCAGGTGGAGAGTGTGGTGGGGGGGGTCATGAGTGGGTGTTGGGTTGGGTGTGTGGTGGATGTGTGTGGTGGATGTGTGGTATGAAGCTGTTGTGGATGTCCAGGATTTTGTGGAGGAAGTGGTTGGAAAGGGCGTCACATAGTGACTGTGTGTGTGTGTTGGGTCTATGTTGCTGGCTTTGGGTTTGGCAAGTTCATTGATGATGGTGAAGAGTTCTTTGCTGTTTTGAGAGTTGTTGTCAAGGCGTGTCTTGTAGTGATCTCTTTTGGCGGTGCATATGAGTTGGTGATGGGTGCGAATGGTGGTTTTGAGGGTGGAGAAGTTGGTTGTGGAAGGTTCTAGTCGCCATATTTTCTCAGCTTGGCGGCATTTGTGCTAGGAGTCTTGGAGTTCAGGGGTGAACCCTGGGGCGTTCTTGATGTTGCGGGTGGCGATGTGTTTTCTGAGGGGGGCTAGTGTGTCTGCACAGGTAGTGATCCATTTGGAGAGGTTGTGTGCGCCTGTGTTGGGGTCGTTGGCGTGGGGCGGGGGTTATGGGCCAGTTGGGAGTTTAGTCGTTCTGTGGGGATCTTGTCCCACATGCGGTAGAGGGTGGTGTGTTGATGGTAGTGTGTGGGGGGTTTGGTGAAGGAGAAGTGGACGCAGTGGTGGTCAGTCCAGAGGAGTTCAGTGGTGTGGGTGTAGGCTATGTGTTGGCTTGCGGTGAAAATTGTGTAGAGCGTGTGTCCTGCGGAGTGGGTGGGTGCAGTGACCAGTTGTTTGAGTCCGAGGTTGGTGAGGTTGTCTACGAGGGAGGTAGTGTTGTGGTCTTGTAGGTTTTCTAAGTGAAAGTTGAAATCACCGAGGATGATGTAGTCCGTGGAGGTGAGGGAGTGTGAACTGATGCTGTCGGCGATGGTGTTGCAGAAGGCAGGGCGTGGTCCGGGTGGTCTGCAGATTAGTGTACCTCTGAGGGTGGAGTTGTTGTTAATGTGGATGAGGAAGTGCATGTGTTCAGTGTTGTCGATAGTGTCTTGGGAGCTGGTGGGGTCTTTGATGGTGTCTCTGTGTAGGATGGCGATGCCACCGCCTGGCCTGTTGAGGCGGTCTTTCTGTTGGAGTTTGTATCCCTTGGGGGTGGCTATGGCTATGTCGGGTTCTGAGGAGGGGTTGGTCCAGGTTTTCGTGAGGAAGGCGATGTCAGGTGAGTGTGATGTGATGAGGTCCCAGAGTTCTATGGCATGTTTGTGAAGGGAGTGGATGTTGAGGAGCAGGCAGTTGAAGTGGTTGTGGTGGGTGGCGTTGGGGTGGTGCGTGAGGGTGTTGTTGTGGGGTGTGTTCTGGTTGTGGGCTGGTGTGCGGAGGGGTTGGTTGGCGGGGCAATGGTGGGTGAGTGTTGTGTTGGGGGTGTCGTGTTTGTTGAAGGTGGGGTCGTTATGGTTGGTGTGTGGTGTGAGGGATGAGGAGCAGGAGAAGTGACAGGTGTGGCAGGTTAAGGGGCCATGAGTGTGTGTGGGGCTAGATGGGGTGCATGTTGGGTGGGGGCCTGGGTTGAGAGAGTGGAGGGTGAGGGGGGAGTAGGTGTGTCTTAGAGGGCCAGAGGGACTGGCGCTGGGCGCGATCTTGGCGCGGACGGGCGCAGACGGGCGCAGACGGGCGCAGACGGGCGCAGACGGGCGCAGACGGGCGCAGACGGGCGCAGACGGGCTTGCCTTTGGCGCACCTTTGGCGCGCCAGTGGCGCAGCCGTGCCGCGGCTGCCATAAGAGGAGGGGAGGGTGGGAGTGGCAGCTGGGAGGAGGGAGGGCTTGACGAATGAGAGGGCTGGGGGGGTAGGGTCGCAGGGGGCGCAGCGGTG
The DNA here is from genome assembly GCF_031143425.1 of Pleurodeles waltl. Taxonomy (NCBI): domain Eukaryota; kingdom Metazoa; phylum Chordata; class Amphibia; order Caudata; family Salamandridae; genus Pleurodeles; species Pleurodeles waltl. The sequence continues at coordinate 888,896,744 of NC_090438.1, forward strand.
GGAAAAACCAGGCAAAAGGATGGTCAGGAGGAGGGGGAGGCTGGAGGAGCCGCAGGGGACGCAGCGGCGGGATAAAATGGAAAGCAAAGCCGGTAAGGAGGTGGCGCGGATGGCGGAGCAGGGAGCGACCTGCCTGGGGAGAAAGACACATTGAAGTCCGCTCTTAAAACTTACAAGATGCATGTTTTAAAGCTAAATCTGCATTTCATACTCTCAAAATTAAAGAGGCTTTTAATGTCCCCAGAGAGCTTTTTAAAGTAATTAAGGCGTTGTCTTCCCCTTCTATGCCATCTGAGCTGGAAAATTCTCAAGATTTTTGCAACAAAGTAGCGAGGCACTTTGAAAATAAAATCCTACAAATCCATGCCAATTTCCTTCCTGATAAGAACACTGCGGACCATTCTACGGCGACTTATACGGATTCTAATAATTGCCACCTGACCCTATCCAACTTTCAATACCCGTCTCAGGACAACCTTAAAAAGCTGATCTCTGAAATTCAATCAGGCTCTCCCTTGGACCCCTGACCCCCTCCATTTTTCAACTGGCCCCTGAACTTTTTTCTCAAGCCTTAGTTCCTATTTTTCAGGTGGTCCTTATCTCCAGGGTCTATCCAGCTTCCTGGAAGACCATAATTATCCCCCTGAAAAAAAAGCAAAATGGGGAGAACCAGGACCTAAACATTGTTCGTCCAATTGCGCTCCTCCCTTTTCTGGCTAAGATCTTTGGAAAATATATCAACAAGGAACTAGTAAAATATTTAATGGTGGAGGGAGGCTTAGATCCTTCCCAACATGGCTTTAGAAAGGCACACAGCACAGAGTCTGCTCTTATCTCTTCTTCGGATTCTATCAGGAGAATGGTCAATGAAGGTCAAGGGGCGTTGTTAATTTTATTAGACCTGTCAGCAGCCTTTGACACTTTCTCACCTCAAATCTTGCTAGATCGCCTTTACCAAGAAGGTATCAGAGAGCAGGCTCTACAGCTATTAGAGTCCTTCCTGACCAACAGATGGACATCGGTTAGCTGTGGCGACTTTAGATCCACGGCCTACCTGTTAACTTGCGGGGTCCCTCAGGGCTTATCGTTGAGCCCCACTTTGTTTAACGTGTATGTCGCCCCGCTGGCCAACCTGGTTTCTCTCACACTTCTTATGCAGATGACATACAGTTGATTATCCCAGTCAACAAGAACTGGGAAGAAGTGGCTGATCGCTTTAATAACTGCATGCAGGCAGTTAATAACTGGATGAAGACTAACTGGCTTAAACTTAACGGCGCAAAAACCAAAATTCATTGTTTCGGACCCGGTAAGGACCAGTGGAACACACGGTGGTGGCCGACAGACTGTGGCACCATCCCGGTCCCTACTACTGCCAGCAGGAACCTAGGAATCATCTTGTATGATCACCTATCTTTCAAAAACCAGGTGAATCTTACTGTAAAAACGTGTCTGTGGATGTTAAAAATGCCAAGAAAAGTCTTTCCTTACCCTCAACAGGAATGGAAAATTACAGTTACGCTAGCCTTGGTCATGTCTAAAATGGACTATTGTAATGCTTAACCTGGATAGAGTTTCCTTGAATAAGCTACAGCTGATTCAGAACACTGCTGCTAGATCTATCCTCAATCTTCCTAGCTCTGCCTCTGCTAGCGACAGTCTCAATCAATTGCACTGGCTCCTGGTAGCTCAGCGCATTGTCTTCAAAACGCTCTGCATGACCCACAAAGCTTTTTATGGTTTTGGCTCCCAATACCTGGTCTCTAACCTTTGCTGGTATAGACCGAAGCGTCATCTTAGGTCACTTGGGGCTTCCAAAATTCGGATTCCTAGAACCAACAAAGTTAAATGGCGTGATAAAGCCTTCACCGTGGCTGCAACTAAGTGCTGGAACTCGCTCCCCCTGAACATCAGGAAGGAACCTAGCTATTTGGGCTCAGAAAATTGGTTAAAACCTGGCTCTTCCTGCGCTAGTCACTGGCATCTCTTCTATTTTCTCCTTTCCCTTCCTCAGCTTTGCACCACTCACCTATTGTTAGCGCTTCGATGCTCTTTTGAGCCGGAATGCGCTTTATAAATACTACTACATACATACATACAAGTGATATGAGCACACAGAGGTGGCATGTAGATGTGGCTCTGTTTGTTATTTCTATAGAGAAACAAAGGCAGAACTGAGCTGCAAGATGGCACCTAACAGCACATGGGTGCAATACTGTTTTATATCTTCCGGATCTAGTCTGGCACCAAGGAATATTCTAAAGGTGAGGAATCTGCAATTAGAAGTACTGATCAAAAATGTACATATTATTCTTTGAGGTGGCCCAGGAACGGCAAGGGGTGACATTCCCAACAGGAGACTGCCCACAATGTTTTCCAACGACTGCACCGTGGTATAGAAAAAACAGATTACCGTCAGAAGCACATGGCTGAAACTGAAATGCTTAATTGATAATGAAAGTTTAACAGTGATTCAAGACATGTTTAAATGAAGCTTACGAGAATAATTTATTGGCGATGATTAAGTTAACATGTCTAAATGAAGGTTATTGAAATGACAGTGAGTCATTACATGCCTTGATGTCACTATAAGGTAGTACCATTCTTAGTGATTAGAAGGATGTTAAATTGGTCCATTGTCACATATTTCTGCTTTTATGTATGTAATGAGACCCTGACAAAACCAGTAGGTGGGCCTTTTGATAGCTACACCCAGTTATATTTTGCCTACTCTATGTTGGAGGTATTGAAGTTATGGAGTTTAGGGCTCCCTATAGGTTGAAACTGTTAGGAAGGTGTCACCATAGACATGTCCTGCTGTCTTCATGTATATAGTTGTAAATTAAATAGTTTTGAGCAGTGTGTGCATTATAAAGGACTTCTTTTCTATAAGTAAAAGCTCTGACTGGGTCTGATTTATAGGGTGTTGTTTGTTACATGTCTGCAGACTGAGATGCTAGCCCACACCACCTCCCCGGGTTATGTCTTGGACATCGCAGCCTATCTGACCTGAGACAGTCAAGAGCAATATGTAGTTCCCCTGGTTCACAGCAGATAGAGGTTTGCAGTTTGTGAAGCAGCAACATCCTTTGCACCTAATTACCCACTTTTCTTTAACATGCCATTTAAATATTGACATGCTGTACAGTGCCTAGCTCACGCTATCCATTTGTGTGGCAAGCCAGAGTATGAATGCACAGCAGAAGGGGGAGCAAGAGCGAGAGAGGAATATGAAAAGAGAGAGAGTCTCAATCAGGTGCAGTCGCAGACCTCGCACACACACCAAGAACATACCAACACAAAGTATAGTACCCCTGTAAAACTGTACTTTCTCCAATAGTCAGTGATGTGCAGCTGAAGGATAGGAGCAGGAATGTGAAACATGCAGGCTCCCAGGCCCGGAATGACCTATGGTAGATGTTCCCTTGATACCAGCCGTTATCTTGCAGTTCAATGGACTTTATTATGATTTCAGTCAGACGTGCTCACAAACCTCACACACAAAGCATGAACGCCCACACAGCTATGGGTACCGCCCGTGCATGTCCTACGCATGATGCAGGCAGTGCTTAATTTGTGCTTATTGTTTCCGGTGCTGAGCACCGATACTTATTTTTGAGGGCTGGGGCTTATTCTTCTGCCTCAAGTATTTTCTGCGAGCAAAAGATACATATGGGAAAGACGGAGGAAGAGAAAAAAGAAATAGCGTCACAATGGGAGAAAGCTGCCAGAGTGAGCTGAAGGGGCAGGGAGTGGCTTTAAATGGATTGAAGAGGCCCGAGATGGCTTCAGAATTACGCTGCCTCAGAATTCCGTGCTCGCACATTTAAATGCAGCAACCCCATGTTTAAAATAAGGGCTTTGGGCACCGGCACCTTTTTATTTACAAATTAAGCACTGGATGCAGGTAAAGTACCCCTGTAACACTGCACTTCCACAAGTCACGGACAGGTAGCTGTTAATCTCTGGGAACCGAGGAAAGGCAGGAAATAGCACGTTGCACTAATAATAGAGCCAAGGCAAGACAAAAAGGAATTAATTTATAACGAAGCCAAGGGAAGACAAATCAACGCTGAAGAACATGAAAGGCTCTCAGTGAGCTCCTTTTCAGAGAGTGATGGGCATCATGTGGATACGAAAAAGCAGGACTCTCACTGGCTGCTATTTGCCAAGGAATACGAGACAAACGGGCTTTGTGAGGGGGTGCGGACGGCTTCCCGTCTTCAGCAGGGTGACTCAAAGTCTGGGAAGGTACAGAGCAGAATAAAGCAGAAAAAAAGCTGTAGGGACAGTCTTTTGGGAAAACACTGCCAAACTGAACCTGCTTGCAGGGCCGGACCAGCAGCCTTGCGTCCTTAGACATGAGAGGAGAATGATGGAGAAGGTAAATGTTTTATTTATTTTTAAAGAGTTACAAACCCCAATCGTGGCTTGCATACTGCTTTTGTGCCGCTTCAGTCAGTACATAAAACACTTTGTACAGCAAGACCAAGGTGTCATAGAAACTAGGTTGTAGCAGGAGAACTGCAGCTCCACCAACGTCCATTTATTCCACGCTCTTTTTCATTTGGTCACCCTTGTTAGGTCTCTTTCTGGTGAGCTGCCAAGACAAATCTACCTGTGAGTACGCTCACCGAAAACCATGCCGGAGCTCCTCTTTGGCTTCCCTGTGGGGATGTCTACTCGTGTCAAGTCCCACAGGTCCAGGGGGCCATCAGCCAGCTTTTATCACTACTCCATGGTTTTATTCTGAGGGAAGCCTGGAGTGCTTGTGTCCTCTGTTTATACTACTAGAGCTTGCAAGAACAATTGTTGATAGATGCAGATCTTAATCTTGAAATATTGGCCTACCTACTTCATAAATTTAAGACCAACCATAACTGGAAGACGTCAGGGCAAATCATCTAATTACTGATGCATTGAAATGATGCTTGTGCCTGGGACACCAGCTCTGCACGTCACCACTTTTGGATCTGAGGGAGCGAATTTCCCCATTTTGCAAATTAAAACACATTTAATTGAAACCCTTATTTCTGCCACAAATGTCTACAGCTGTTGGTCCTTTAAAACGGATTAAAAAACCATGAAACAAAAATAAGGATTGCTCTTCTGAAACTACTGCGAGTAGCAATCAGCTGACAACAGGACTGGACTACTTGACCCACAAATATCCAATCAGGTTTTGAGGATAAGCATAATGCATTTGCACGAGGTGAATTTACATACGATCAGTTTCATCGGATATTATTTTCAAACTTTTTGGCCAGTCTGAATTCTCTGGAATTTTCCATTCAGTTGGATGTGACCTACTCTGCTTGACAGCAATAAATAAAGCTCACTTCAAACATTTTCACACATCAGTCACGTCGCCACGAGCTGTTTCGCCCTTGGGAGAGGCGAGCAATCTAAACATAATGCCAGAGTGGGACATTTGTCAGTCCAAATGCCGCCTGATTACCTAATCCAGCCGCGGTAAAGCCACACAGTGCAGCTTGTCGCGAGACGCTGGCGGGAGCGCGAGCTACGGAGGCTGCAGGGGACGACAGATTATCAATGGCCTCCTAAACCCGTCCCAGAAGATAAGGAGGGGAAGAATATTCCTAATGCTTTGCATGAGTAATTTCATGCTAGTGACAATCTGTTAAAAATGCAGCGCTGTCAGCACAACTGCAAAACTGACGGCTAAGACGAATGTGGCTCTCGCGGAAATCTCTATGGTGAGGAGGGTGGGAAGCCCACAGATATGATTCTCATTATTTTCAGATTTACATTTTCTTCTCGATGTTCAAGAGAGTAGGGGACGGGAAGAGATGCTGTCAACACAATTACGTCTAGCGTCCAACACATATAAAACAATTTGCGCATACATTAACCAGCTCCACGTTCATCTACACCAGCCCAACCAACTTTCAGTCAACCCCCACTGCAATGTAATGTTCCTTCTTTCAGATCGTATATTTAGGTTCCAGAACTATAAGTAATTTAGGCGCATTACTTACCAACACCGGTGAAGCAAGATGCACAAAACACATTTCCTAGTGTGTTCTTGATTCACTCTTACTTTTACAAATGATGCCACTTATATTAGTACAGGCAGCTGAGGTCCTTTCTTCCACAGAAGCCCAAAATAGTTACAACTGAGCACTGTGGGAAGTTTGCGAATTCAGCACCATATATCCAGGCAAACTGAAAATGCCTATGTGGCAATATACACAACTAGAATTTAGGACTAGCTGAAATGGAACAATGTGCCAAGGTGGCTCCTGCCCCACGAGCCATATAGGCAGCTCTTAAGATCCACAGGTCTAGATTAACGAAATCGAGGGTCCAATAGACACAATGGGAAATCTTAACCTCGAGCGGTTGTACCCGGCCATCACGATTCGGCTGAATCCTTTCCCTACTCAGTGTCTCACATGTTAGGATTTGTTCTGGTTACTAATATGTCACTTACGTATATGTTTATTATCAAAATGTCAATCATATTGAATAATCTTTTAAACACAAAAAAAAACAAGAAAAAGGGTGTGTTTGCAGTTCTGCGTCATAGTCCTTTCACTGCATACAAACATGCCTTGCCACATATCCCCTGTAAAATCAAGTTAGCCCAGGTAGCACAGGATGAAGTCTGAAGTACTTTTTCCAAAGTCATCGGTTTAACTACATTTGAGAGAATGCTGTGATGGCTAAGCCTGATAACACTTTCAGAAAGCGTCAGAAAGTAACAAAAGAGAACATGAAATAACACCCTTAGTTAACAATCTGTTTGAGAGCTGCTGGCACTTCGCCAGAGTGAGGGTTCTTAAGCAAAGTGGCCACCAACTTCACAAATGTTAGGTGCCTACAGTGGCAGGATGTACCACAGGTTGCACCGTACAGAGATATTGCCCAGTTAGGGCCTGGTAAATCCCAACTTGGAACTTCCCAATTGAATGTCAATATGTTTTATCGCCTATTTAAAGAGAGCCAAACTGAACCCAAATAAAGTAGCAAACAATGCATTTTACAGGCTAAATTCCACTTTCTTTTGAGAACAGACAAGTCATAATGACAGACTTTCAGATTAAGTATTCTACAGCCCCCAAAACCCAGGCCTTTTGCAGATCACTATGACAATCCCTGCGCCCTTACCACAAAAATGAACAAATAATCAGAGCTTGTTTTATGCATTCCTACCACAATGATCCAGAAGTGAACTGAAGTCCAAGTCTTGCCGTGACTGTAGAATGAGTAGGGACTGACCCTTAAAGAGCGAATGTCTGTGTCCTCCATCTTAACAAACTCCGACATTGGTGCATGAAATATTCAGGGAAACAAAGCACAGGAAGTATTCAGTGACTGAGTATTCTCAGCATTGTGTTTGCCTGACATGGTAAATAAATATATTTCTATTCTCCTATTAACCACACTAATTATGAATGATTGTTTTATTTTGAGTTGGCACAGTTATTAATCGAGATAGTTTAGATTTTGTATTATCAAGATTTTTGAGAGTTAGAATTCCTTAATTAAAACAAATCTCCACAAGATTGCCTAAATCAATAGCAATGTTTATATGTTGTGTGGTAACTAAATAATAATAATTATTTCCATCTGTATTCCTTTTGTGAGTGTGAATTTTCTAATATGTTTATTAATGATTTTCATACTAAAATGTGTAATGAATTAACGTGTAAAACGAGCAACTTTTGAAAAAAGATCATTCATCTTCGTTTTCTGTCCTTAACTGAGCCAAATTCAAACTAAATGCTGTAGTTATTTTCCATAATTCAAAGCTTACAAAAAGTGTTTTCGAAGTTTGTGTAAATGTGCCCACAGCTACCCATAGTGGGTTGCAGCGTTATGTCCTACAAGGTCATGTTTTAACTGAGCATTGTAAAAGTTGAAATGTCCTATTGTTTGATAATGTTATTAATATCTGATCTTTCCTCGAGGATGGAAGTGAAGAGAAAGAGTAAAAGTTTCTTTCTGAGACAAGACATTTGAGAGGCGATGAAACAATGGAGCCACAGACGAGACGGAAGAGGAATTGTTATTATTGAAGAAAAAGTTATAGTTAGTGTAGATTTGTTGTGTTTTAGGTCATCAATTTAGTTATTGATTGGCCAAAATGTAACCACCCCATAGATTAACCAATCATAAGCTTATTAGGATTTAGTATAACAACTGGGTAGAATTCCTGGGGGATTAGATTTAGATTTGAGAGCAGAATTAGAGATCCTATGTTACAGAGGCAGAGATTTCTGATGATTTGAGTTTAGCTGAGCGGGTTTAGCTGTTGTTAGGCCCAAATCTTTTGATGATACAACTGATGGTGTCCCCTGGCCGAAGCAAGCTATTGAATGTTCACTATTGGTAAAGTATGTCATTGAATGATATGATGTGTCTCTTTTGCTTTACAAGGACCAGCTGCAACTAATGATTAAGTTGCTGCACACTAATATTTCTTTTTATTAATCAAATTAAAGAGTTTTCCAAATTTGTGTTACTAAATTCTTTTTACATGAAGTCCAACACGTTGATGCTAATTCGTGGTTAGTGAAGGAACTAATATGAAATGCTCAGGACTTATTTTGAAATCATTTTAATGCTGAACAAATGTATACTTTGCCATTATTACCAGTTTTTGTATTATTAATAAGAGTGATTCTTTTGGAGATAATTTGTTTGACTGTCCTAATCAGATTGAGATATACAAGAAGCTTTAATCAACCACTATTGATCCTATATGCTTATCATTTGTGTTTGAGAGTTATTTTTGCAACATTAGCATTGTTAATATAGGGAAATAAATTGATAAATTCTTCTTATAAGCTGGTGTGGTTATTGAGTATGGTTTAATATTATTGATTGTGATTGACTTTTGTTTATGCTCACATCGTTCATTGATGACATCCCCTCAAGCCTATGTTGCTTCGCTCCATCGTCCTCTAGCGCACAATCCACTATTCAGTGTAAATAATAGCTAGGATTCCGTGGCGCTGCAGCACTATCTAATTTTCAAGATCTGCTTCATTCAAACTGAGTACTTCTGCCTGTCTAGCCCCTCTTGCCAGGTATTGCTAAATGCTTCAGAGTGTAACCATTCTGCCCATTATATCCCATGCAAAGTAACTCCCTGTTCTATCACATCCGGTGACATCAACACACTGAGGACGCGACGTGAGAAGTGAATAAAGCCCGGACTCTGACTTCCTTCAAACACAACCATTCAAATGAACAGCTCCCCTATTCTACCTGACCTTATTCCAATCAGAATTTGATGTTGCACTCAGGTTACAGGTTTCATATGTATATATATTCCATCTGTATCTCACGCTTAAGCTGTTCTCATCTGCACTGGTGGCTCCTCATCACCCTAACAATATTTCTAAATCAACTGTCAGATAAAAGACAATCCATTGCTATGCCATACCTTTTTGGATGCTTAGAGTCTAAGGCCACCTTGCACTTACAAGGCTTCGCCACCAGTCAGTATGATCATCAAGTGTAACCTTCTATTACCACTGACTCGACTGAAAACAAGATTAGTCTAATCAGTTGCAAACTACATTAATACTCTTTAAACAGCATGGTCTCCATCAAGTGCTGGTCGTCTTTTTGGCTTTAATGCAACAAGCCAAATCAATTTGTACAACATACATTCAAGAGAGGTAATTTAGTGATGGTTTCCAAATATCAGCGAGGTGACGTTGGAAAATGCCCTGGCCCTCACTGATCTGTACTTATTTGTAACCCATTTGGGACATTGAATTGACATTTTAAATATGGATTCCCTGTGACTAAGGCCAGATCCATTCCTGTTTTACTCTTTGTAGATAATGCAGGCCCCTTGGCCTGGGTGAAACTAAAAAAAGAGTAGAGATTACCAATATTTTAAAAAATATGGTTAAACCAACAAAGTTATTACAATTTCTAAATCCAAAGGAAGGGTTTGAGAACGAGAAAGAAGACAAAACAAAACTACATTAAAGCCAATAACATCTTTCGATTATCTTTGCATATATGTTTCTAATGGTGTGGCCTTTCACAGTTAAAAAACCTTTATATGCTGGATAAAATGTCCCATTGATCCTATTTAACAAGAAATTGCTGTCTGAGCTGTAACTCTAGAAATTAAAGTCCCTGAGGGAGCAAAGTGATCTTAGCCATTCCATCTAGCGCATAACTATGGGGGTAGTTCGACATATGTGACCACAACTAAAGCATAACGCTTCTTTCCTCTTCCTGAGTGAACTGTCCATTTGTTAAATGATCCAATGAAGGACAAAACGAAATTTTTATTCTGCTTTGGATGAATGAGATAGATGATGTTTATGAAGGCCTAGCACGATACGAGGCCTCAGGCTGCTCCTCATGTTACAGACCTGCCTTTGTTAAAATCAGGTTCTCTAATATTGGCAAGTGCTCTTTTGAGAACTACTGAAGCTAATGGCCAGGAGACATTTACCATTGTTAGAATGTGAACACTGGCCTGGACGGAGGGTCAAATGCCAGTTCAGGAAAGTCCAACTTCATTCTGAAAACGTCAAATTCAAGGTGTTTTAAGACCACAGATGCTGCTTTGACTTTATAACAGAGGGAAGGACTCACATAAGGCTTTGTTTTCTTTCTAGTACTGACTTTACAAAACACTGAAGAACCTCAAGGGTTTATGCAGATGTGCTGCAGTACACATGTAAAGTATTTTTCCTTTCCTTCTCTTTTGTATTGTATAAGTGATGGAGGGTAAGATGTATAAGACAGTGCTAATGCAGCATAATGTCTGGAATCTTGCAATACTGATTGGGATTTAAGCGCCTAATAATTCTGGCTGGTCTGGCAGAAAAAGAAAATAATGTTTGGAATTCACGCTCTGAGTTACATCAGATATAAAGTTTTGTAGCTAACACCGCACTCCCACGTTTTCCCAGGGTCAATTTCCGAAGGTCAAACCTGCCAAAATGTATCAGTGGAAAATGCCTAGTAATTACCAGATAATGTGTAGTATGGCGTGGTAAGCACCAAAATGTGCATGTTAGGCCCCAAAGGTTGTACAGCTGCTATATAAAGCACCTGATAACTTCAAACTCATGCAGAGTCGGATTTATCAGGTGCAAATAATATTGCGCCGAACACTTTAATATGAAGGACTAGACTATGACTGACTAGTGCCTGCGGTGCATACACACACACAGTGTTGCTTATAATGGATGTTGGCTAATACCACTGTCTCAGGGTCCTTCTTCTCCCAATTCATCCATATTGAGGCTTCTCTGACGGACTTTTATGCTCGTAGTAGTCTTGATGGTTTAGTCCCAATGAAACCCAAGAACACATAGATGAAGTGAGGATCAAAACATCGACAATCGCTGACAGACTGGACTGTTGTTACTTCAATACATTAAGAGTACATTAAGCTATTATGCTTTTCACTCTACCTTTAAAACTACAACCAGTCTTCAGATCACCTTGTTACACAGCTGTTCACAAACCGCTGGAGCACCTTTTCAATGTGCACAGTGCAGTCAGCATTACTTGTCTACTTTTGTGATGAATATTTCATAAGCATAAACAAAGGATATACACATTTTAAAAATAATATGCATTCGATTACCTGTCTGTTTTGTTTTCAGTGTCAAGTTACACTGCATTTATTACTTTTGTTGATGAATTCAAATCCAAAGTGATTACTATTTTATGTTGAGAGGTTTGTTCACCCACCAGTAATTAGCTTTGTTACTGGAATGAATCTGCAGGAACCGTTCCTGTTCTTTCCTGTGCTGAGTACCCGGGTTTTTAGTAGGAGATACACTCACAGTGTTTGTCCACCAAACACTGGCCACTCATGAGGAGGCCCATGTTTTCTAAATTACACAGCTGATATTGAGGGATCCGTAACAAAAGTAATGTACCTATCTTCAGATACTTGTGTTCTTTAAACTATTACATGACTTCTTCATATGTTGTCAGGAAGAGTTTGCATGATTATTATCAGGGCCACAGGAATTATGTGATGCTGACGTTGCTGCATTTTCGGCATATTTATAGATGTGTTGCATTTGCCACCTAATGTATCATCTGCCGCATTATCTGTAGATTTTAACAAAAATCTATCTCAAAGGGGCTAAAAGTTATAAAAAACCTAGCAACAAGCATTGACTGGTCCTCTTTCAGTAGCTTATTTTTTGCGTTTGGGGATTAAACGTGAATTCATGACGTGAAACCTTTACTCATACAGTGTTAATGGGCAGTGCTAACATACAATAAGAGAAAGGGGAGAAATTTGGGGCCATACTTATGAAAAGTGGAGCATCATGTCATAATGTGCCACTTTTCTTGCACCCCATTACGCCCACTAACACCACCATGTGTGCGTCATACTTACGATACGGCATGGTGCACGTTAGGAAAATGGGATCAAAAATGTTGAAGTTAGTTTGGTGCTTCACAGGATTAGCGCCAAAAATATTGACGCTAATCCTGCAAAGTGAAAGGAGGCCCTTTAAAAACAATGGGAGCCTCATTTTAACCCAAGTCTTAGGGAGGCATTAAAAATGACGCTAAAAATGGCGCAGTGGAATCCCATAGATTCCACTGCAGCATTTTGCTGGGCCTCTTGCCGCCTGAACGACCCCCTTGCATACATTATGCTTGGTGCCGGCATAATGTTGCGCAAGGTTTACAAAGTGGCGCAATACGTGCGTTGCGCCACTTTGTAAATATGGTGTGGTGTTTTTGCCAACCTATAGCCATGTTAGCGTAAAAAAAATGACGCTGTGGTGGTGCAAGGGGCTCATAAATATGCCCTCAAGGCTCGACCTGGTTAGAAAAAAAGATAGATGCAAATTGGTTTATCTGCACGCTTATGTATAGAACATCTCATATTGGAGGAAGTGAGTCCTATCAGGCTGTCCAGATACCACATCAACGCAGAGACACAGCTGATAACAATGGGGTGTATTTTCACCACCCAATAGTGGACAAAGAAAGATAAGTGCAGAAAATCCAAAGCAGGGAGACATTTCAGAAAGCAGGAGAGATAAAGATTCATTTTACCTTGGTGGGGACCCGAGCAGTTAGAATAAAGGCCCGACATGATGCAAGAACCTGTGGAACAAAATCACAAAACAGAATGTCAGTAAACAATGGAGGAAAAGTGTAGATGAAGAGTCTGATTTGAAATACTAAAATACTGTGCACTAGAAATATAAAATTTCCTCATAACCACGCATACATCAGTCACATATTTCACAAAAATGCATCAAGGACCACCTTTCACCCTCCCTCTTAAATCACAGAGCGAGTGTGGTGAAAACACATGGATAGTGAAGACGCTCACCCTAGCGCTGTTTCTATCACTGTCACGCTCAATCCGACATATTTAAAGAAAAAAACAATGTCCTCCAAATTATGCTTGGTATAAAACAACACTTGGAAACGAAATGAAAAAAGGGGAAACACAAAACTGCATTAGCTTAAGTAATATACACATATTAGCCTAGTGGATCAAGAGGCCAATGGGAGCCAACGTGAATAAATGGTTTACACGGCATTTCCTGGAGCACAAGTAGAAGGCAAGGGAATTCATGACATCTAGAAGTTGATGTTTCAATCCTGCAGATGCAATCGGTCATTATTGTTTTATTTTGCTGGTGGCACCCCAGGCAGCCACTTAAAACTGACTTGCAAAGAACAGCCTTTGAAATGCCTGCATAGGATAACGTGCAATATCCAGTTGGTACAAAACAAATACTTGGTAAAATAGCTATTTCCAACTGTAAGTGGTGTTCATTTGTGTGCAATAAAATATGAGGATTAGAGGAAAGGGGTCAGCTTTGGAAGCAGCAGAGGTCCAATGTCGACCTACTGTCAGTTTCATTCTTTACCGCCTGTCTTACTGTTTGCCCACCATCCTCGAACCAAGGTCACACAATGGGTCCGCATTCACAGACTTTCAAATGCTGTCAAGTATCCAGGTGGTGACAGGGTGACGCATAACTAAACAAATACATTCATTCTGCATGCTCAGCGTGCGCCAAGTTCTTTCTTATTGATGTCACGTTTTAGCATACAGCTGAAAGGAAATGTACTGTGTACCGACCATGCATTCATGGCCTTTTAATTAACTAACATCATGGAACCGGGGTACGATCATAATTGTTTCTGTAAATATATCAATGATAGTACTGCTTACAATAAATGAATGTAATAAAACAACTGTACAATTTAAGAGGCAGCCTTTCTCCACCAGCGTCTTTTATGTTTTCATTAAATATAAATTTGCTTCATAAGAAATCTGACATGCAGTTGCTGAACATCGTGAATAATTAATAAATTACTCACCTGCTTTAGTAACTTTATATCCTTATTCCTAAACCTCTTTTTAATCTCAGTGTGCAGGGCAGAACGGGAAATGTATTATATGGTCTGACACACTCTGGCCCTCCACGTAGTACCCGTTTATACTTTGTAACGTTATGTTACTGGAGGCTTTAAAGACACTCTTGTGAGGGTAGGGCCAACTACTCCTCTTACCTACTACAATTGTATTTAACATAAAGCAAGCCCATATGAACATTTGTTCCCAAGATTTTTCCATAATCAACTTTGTGAGTCCAAACCAGTTGTGTCTTCCAAGGTTCAATTTATTGCTTTAATGTAACCATTTTGCTCAAATCCACACAAAGCTGTTTTCTAGCATTTCATGATATGGCCAACAGGTGTTTAACCCTTTAGTGGCCTGCGGGCCTAGGGCGTCCTTCGATCCTCTACCTGCAAACTACAAAAAGGTTACCATTTTGCACGTTAGTTTAAATATCATTAGTTTGAGTTATTTTATTCAGATTAGGCCGAATTGCATCTCCCAGAGGAGAAAATGAGTGTCATCTTTCCATCTTAAGGAGAACTGGATGCTTCACTGGGCAAAGGAAGAAACAATCTAGCAAATACCTCTTATGTATAAATAAGTAATAAATGAAGCAACAGAAATGTAGGATAGAAGAGAAGTTGAATACTCTATAGCGTGCTTCTGCACACAACAGGGTATGAAGCATTGTATTAATGCTATTGTACAATACAATAAAATGAGGAGTACTTTGGGTAAAGTTATTTTAGACCAAAATAGAGCCACTTTGCCCAAAAGGCAGCATCAATATCGATTGTAGTTTTACATGTTATGACAGGCCATTTGTGCAGTCAAGCCATATGGGCATTGCTGTACCACGACTCCTGGCAGAGCACAATATCATCAACTCAGAATCCATATCCTTCTGCAGCTAATTGAAAATGCTAGTCCAATATGCCCAAACTGGAGGTGTGACAGGGAGGGGAAAATAAATATTCACCTTATTTGATGACAATGCAGAGGAGGAAGAGAATTTCTCGAGTACCTTTAAGAGTTACTTAGATATTAATTTATGTTGCAGTGCTAGTGAATCAAAATTATATTCCACTTGTGATTTGAGCATCAAGGGCTGTGTAAGCTGTGGCCACAGTGACGACAGCTTTATTGCTTCTATGGGCTACTTAATAAGTACACATATCAGCTCAGTCCGTGTGAGAAGCTCTTCATAATGTATTAAGCATGTGTAAAGCATGACAGTCTGTGACCATGCGTTGAAAACATAGGTTGAATCAGCTGTCTAGGATGGGGGTCCCTGACTTCCAGTGATGACTCAGTGGGAGTTCACAGACTTACCTAATGATTCAGTATGGGTCAACAGAAGTCAAAATGTTAAGAACCACTTCCCTAAAGGATTCACAGTCAAACCTAAAGATTCCTCCTGGAACACCAGCATGAGCGTTAGGAATTACTTGATACTGGTCCAGGACTGACTCAGCAAGGATACCTAAATCTCTGATGGGAGGGCATGCAGTACCAATAACTTGACCCTTTGAACTTGTGATTCTTGAAGGAGAAGGGTTTCTTATTTTACTTCTGAACACACCCTAAAGGAGGGAAGCAGTTCATGACCAGGATGGAAAGTACACATTCGAGGTATTGCAGGTTAGCTACATTTGAACTCAATAGTGATATTGGATGCTAAATGAGCTAAAGGGAGAAAGTCACAATAGCTGGGCAGCGGACACCTAAAATTTGAGGACTCAGTTCTGTCTTGTCAGGAGGCCCTTCCTGTGGTATCAGACAGCTGAGAATGAAGTTGCTTTCATGCAGTTTGTGAAGCCCTAATAGATTTACAATGTGAATGAGAGGGGAAGGTGCTTCCTGTTTGGAATGAACCCTGGATTAACCAGACAGATGCACCAGAATCCTAGTCAGATGATTGCTGCATCCCGCCCACCGTTGGGTCCCTTCACTCTACGTGAGAATGTAAAGCTCTTCCATTCACAGAGCACAGGCTTGTAAACCCCCTTAAACACTGCATCCAGTCCTGGTGTACAGACCAAAGATCTGAAAATCCAAAGGCAGCTACTGAGAGGCAAACGAAGGCTGGCAACTGTAGCATAAAAAACTACAGAGGTAAGGGTCTGAGAAGAAAGCCTTGACGTAAAGTAAAAAGCGATATGAAGAAACTTTGGGCCTGACCCTCGCGGGAACCGCCATATGGCCGCTCCGCGGTCGAAAGACCGCGGAGGCCATTCAGGCTTTCCCGCTGGGCTGGCGGGCGACCGCCAGAAGGCCGCCCGCCAGCCCAGCGGGAAACCCCTCCCCACGAGGAAGCCGGCTCCGAATGGAGCCGGCGGAGAGGGTATGTGCGACGGGTGCAGTTTGCACCCGTCGCGTATTTCAGTGTCTGCATTGCAGACACTGAAATACACAGTGGGGCCCTCTTACGGGGGCCCCTGCAGTGCTCATGCCATTGGCATGGGCACTGCAGGGGCCCCCAGGGGCCCCGCGGCACCCCCTACCGCCATCCTGTTCCTGGCGGGAGACCCGCCAGGAACAGGATGGCGGTAGGGGGTGTCAGAATCCCCATGGCGGCGGAGCGCGCTCCGCCGCCATGGAGGATTCTCCCGAGCAGCGGAAAGTCGGCGGGAGACCGCCGACTTTCCGTTTCTGACCACGGCTGAACCGCCGCGGTCAGAATGCTCGACGGAGCACCGCCAGCCTGTTGGCGGTGCTCCCGTGGTCGGTTGTGTTATGCTAGGCCATCTGTGTGCTTGGCATAAAATGTCCATTCAGCACTTACAAGTCACAAAAGATGGATTTGCTAGTCTAAATGCAACTGAGTAAGCTAGGCTTGGAAGACAAGAATTTTGAACGCTTTCTAAAATGAAGGTGATTAATGATGGACCATATGGATAGCATCAGCCTGTTTCATGGGATCGTGTCTGTACGGTTAAAGAGCAATCACATGGGAGGAGTTGGTATCTAGGGTCTAGAGCTGCCAGCTTTGGAACTGGGGAACTGCGACCCTCGGCTAAGCATCCTGTGATTCTGGGCAAATTGCTTAATCTTCCTGTACCAAAATATAAAATATACTGTGTATCATAATCAAGTATAGCGCTCTTATGCCTTCTGGCCAAGTTAGCACTATATGAAACAGCAAAATAAAAACAAAAGAGTGGAAACGCAAGATGGAAGGCCAGTGATGACCTCGGAGATCACTCATGGTGAGAAGCTTTGTTCTTATAACTACAGAAGAGGGAACCTTGTGCCCTAGAGAAGGATTTACGTTTAGTAGGCAAGGCAACCACAACTAGTGCAGTGACATAAAGAGTCGTGAAATATAATTGCATGACTACACTTACATTGTGCAAGCACATCAGCCTCTGTATAAAAAAGAAAAAAAAAGAAAAAAAAAAGCTAATAAAGTCTAATGTTAGTGTTATTAAACTGGACTGTTCCAGACATCAACAGACTCTTTTTATGTGCTGTCACACAAGGTTTGGAACATACTACCAAAGTAGTACATTTTATGAAACAGCCCTAATCATCCATCTGCATAGCATGTAAAACGTGGCATTAAAATCATGGCTTCTCCCACGAGCTCCCAAGTAGGTGCTAACAGCTCAGCCTGACTCTTTCCACTCTTTTCAAAAGAGAGAGGCCTAAACCCTAATTGTCAATAGTGAAGCACCCCTTTTAGTGGACTTTTCCATCTCCTCATTCTAAACACTATAAACATTCCTGGTTTGGGGGGCAGTTTCAGAGAATCTAAGCCATGCACTAGTTACAGGTGAGCTATTCACTGCTTCACAAATTTCCTGTAGAGACACTGTATGCAGCAAGAAGGTCTATGACACTTCGCAGACATTTCCCACCTGGGAACCACTCCATGCAACCATCCGCCTGTGATTCTTCCATGTGACGATTGACATCAAGTCATTTACCAGCACAAAAATCACAGACTCCGGTCTATGGGCAAGCTGTATCTGCTTTGACATAACGTGGTGACTTAGTTCAGGAAATACTGTAAGTCTCCAGTCATGAGACCACACTGGCATCTTCCTTGTATTTGAAAAGAACATTACTTTCAGGAGGTTCCCACAGCCTCTAATTCCCAACCAAACTGTTCGTAATACGTTGTGGATCAAAAAGCACACAAGAGACAATCAATTTTAGGTTTCACTCCAACAAAAACCCGGCCACTGTGTATATACTTTTCATACCCTGTCAAAAGGTGGGACTGTACAGAGGAGAACTACCTGTCCAACAAACTCTGAAGGGCCATACCAACTGCTGTTGTGTCCGGTATAATGACAGCAAAGAAAAATGTTGCATAACAGCAAAAATGTCTCGCTGAGCTCAAGCTACCTAGGTCAGCCAGAAACACGCTAAATGACAAAACACATGAAGGGGACATCTAGGGTCCAACTCTTCAGGAGTAGAGTCAATTTGTCTATTGTCTTACTGAATCTCAAACCTCCAACTGTTTACAGAAATGTCCACTGAATGGCTGTGCGCACACATACTTGAGTTTAAAGGGGTTGGAAATCAATTCCTAAATGTTAATTTATTAGTGATCAATCTAAATAAACCATAGTGTCAGGTCTGGTGTTTCTGATCTTCAGGTGAACCATGGAACAAACCCCTGAGTAAGGTAAGATGCTGATGATGAGCACTGTATCCTGCGTAGAAACCAGTAGAACATCCTACCTAACATCAGAAAAGTCATCAGTGGAAAATGGCCATGAACCTAGACAGCTACTGACAGCGCCATTTTAAGCATAATGCTCGATTGATGCTGTTCCATTCCGTCTTCAACAGAAAAAAGTATTTCTCAAGAGGAGACTGTCTCTGTTAGGCCCTTTAATAAGAGATGGAGCACACTTGGTAAACATTCAAGTTTTAACTTGATGCTAGACAGTCCACCATGCACATTATGTCACACGATGACATTAGCACTTAAAAATCAGTGAAACACACATACAGACACGAGCACTCTCACACATGAAAGCAGTGTTCTTTCTGGAATAGAACATTTGCTTTATACTTTAGAGCAATCGGAAGCACAGGCAGTTACTGAACGCTGGCAAGTCCCTCAAGAATTGCAGGCGAGAGCTGAAAAGTACAAAGTACTCACTGAGTTTCAGTATTTTTCTCATACTGCGTCTGGGCACAAGAAGAGCCTGTCGTGAAATTTTCATGACAAGTAACCAAGCATAAACTCGAGTCCATTTTTTCCTGTGACTTTGGTGATTGTTATAGTTGTTAAACGCTTCCTGAGACTCGGGCCCATATTTATACTTTGACGCAAAACTGCGCCAACGCAGTTTTGCGTCAAAAAAATGAGCGCCGGCTAACTCCATTCTGAAGCGCCATGCGGGCGCCGTATTTATTGAATGACGTTAGCCGGCGTTAGCCGCCGGCGCTGTCTGGTGTGCGTTAAAAAAAACTACGTACACCAGGCAGCGCCGGCGTAGGGGGATATGGGGCTTGGGCGTCAAGAAATGGGGCAAGTCAGGTTGAGGCAATTTTTTTGCCTCAACCCGATTTGCGCCATTTTTTTTCACTCCCAACCCCCATAGAAATGACTCCTGTCTTAGCAAAGACAGGAGTCATGCCCCCTTGCCCAATGGCCATGCCCAGGGGACTTCTGTCCCCTGGGCATGGTCATTGGGCATAGTGGCATGTAGGGGGGCACAAATCAGGCCCCCCTATGCCACAAAATAAATTTTAAAAAAACACTTACCTGAACTTACCTTAATGTCCCTGGGATGGGTCCCTCCAGCCTTGGGTGTCCTCCTGGGGTGGGCATGGGTGACAGGGGGTGTCCCTGGGGGCATGGGGGGGCACCTCTGGGCTCCTTCAGAGCCCACAGGTCCCTTAACGCCTGCCTTTTGCAGGTGCTAAAAAACGGCGCAAAAGCGGCCGTACGTCATTTTTTTGGACCCGCCCACTCCCGGGCGTGATTTTTGCCCAGGAGTATAAATCCGACGCACATGCCTCGGAGTCGATTTTTTAGACGGGAACGCCTACCTTGCATATAATTAACGCAAAGTAGGTGTCCACGCTAAAAAATGACGCTAACTCCATGGACTTTGGCGCTAGACGCGTCTAACGCCAAAGTATAAATATGGAGTTCGTTTTGTGTCGAAATTGCGTTAAAAAAAACGACGCAATTCCGGCGCAAACGGAGTATAAATATGCCCCTCGGTCTCTTCTGTTTCTTATGCATGACGCCAAGCCTGAAACTAGCCCAATTCGTACATTTTTAGCCCAATATGTGACGATTCATTTGCCAGTGGCCCCAATCGTGCAAGCATATTGCAAAATTACGTTTCTTTTTCTTCTCCATCAAAACCTCCCCCAGAAGTAACGGCTTAGGGTAGACTGCAGACCGCTGTATGATTTTAGTTAGAGATCAGCTTAACATGTGAATTACCATAGCATTAGTAACCATGCAGCTGGTCAATAACACTAATTACCGGTATCTGATTTGTGTGCCACAGCCAAGGGAGTGATTTCATAAGTATGGAAAGTGACACTAATTGCTAATAACTAGTCTTTGTGACTTGCTCTAAAGAAGGATGAGGCTACTAGCACATAAATGTGCCAGCAGGGTACTCTCATCGTTTCGTCTTACACCTCTCCATCTCTCCCTGCCGCATTTATTAAGTCTTATTTTTTGGATTCTCAGGGCAGACCAATACCAACATTTGCGTACTGCATCCATGGGAGCCTACTCTCAACAACCCTGTTAACTTGCTAATGACCCTATATTGGGGTCTTGAGCCTGAATATTATCTCAACTAACCACAGTTAAGTTATCCAAGCATGTTTTGATGTTCTGTCTGCAAATTGGACACAACAAACTGTAAAAGAAACTTTCAGACAAAAAAAATACTAAGAGCAACTGATATTCACGTGTAAGAACTCTATCACCAACATAATGCTACTTCATGCTGATTCAAGAACATACCTGTGATAAACTGAGCCAAGTGAGACGGCCCGAGCTCCAATGTTTTATTCCACAGCTACCAGAAAACCATGCGTGCAGACTGGCTTTTTATTGCCTGTTTCATAGTGGCGGAGGAGCATCTCCCCACCCGCCTGCAGCAACCGCTGCAAATCCTTTAACAATGAAAGGATAATAAACTAACTTGTTGTTAAAGGGGCGGGGCATTGGGGATCACAGGGTGCATGTATGTTTGGCCGTCCATCTCGGGCTGGTCAAACACACATGTGCAGTAGGCTCTCTGCAGCCTGGCACTGTGCTGCCGGGCAGGAAAGAGCTGGCACAGGCTCCCAGTCTGCCTGGGAGTGCCCTGGCTGGGTGCTCCCAGCCAATCCTAATGCTGTTCTGAGCAGCGTCAAGACTGGCCGCAGGGCAGGCTGGGAGCCTGTGCCTGCCTGCTGAGGAGACGGAGGAGCATCGGCGGTGCACGGCATGCAGGTGATTTTACGTTTTTTATTATTTTTTTAACAGATGAAAAATCAGAGCAGTCTTGACTTCGACAGGCCTACAGAGTGTTGTAGAAATTGTACATTCAGAGCAACTATTTACCCAACAATCAAGAATGTGTTTTATGCCTCACGAGAGGTAAGGAACGTGGGCCAAAATTTAAGAAGTCCCCAGCACCAACTATAGCCACATTAGAGTCATTTTTGTACGCTAATTTGGCAATGGTGTGGCAAAAACGCAGCGCCATATTTACAGTGGTGCAATGCATGCATTGTGTCACTATGTAAATCCTTGCGCCACATTATGCCTTGCTAGGCATAATGTATGCAAGGGGGGCGTTACCCCATGAGGAGGCCCGCAAAAATGGCGCAGTGAAATCTGTAAGATTCCAGTGTGCAATTTTTAGCAGCATTTTTAATGCCTGCACAGAGCAGGCATTAAAAGGAGGCACACCATTATTTTTAATCGGCCTCTAAGTACAATAGCAACAAAAATGATGACGCTATAGTCCCTAACTAGCGCCATATGTTAAATATGGCGCACATGGTGCCATGGGGGGGCGCAATGGGCAACAAGGAAAGTAGCGCTTCATGACATGAAGAGCCACTTTTATTAAATTAGAGCCTTGACCTATAAATGCTAAACTATTACAACAGAGGCTTGACAGCTTTCTCCTTTGTACATATGTGATGTTAGCTGCAGAGTTTAGTCGATTTGAGGCGGCACTCAAAAGACATATAAAAAATAAATAAAAAAAGATAATCCCACCTTAGCTCTTTTAGACGGGTTATGTCTGGACATCCATCACATCATTTACATGGATGGAGCGCCGAGGTCCAGTCTCTGATCCTACTATACTCCAGAAGCAGAGGAGGAGTGAGGGAGAAAAAACATCAGCTTATGAGCCAGAGGATGTCCTGCAAAAAGAGTAAAGATGGGAACAGCGCCTACTCTAAAGTCTTTCCTTTTCAATGGACATTGTAAAACTCATTGTAGTTTAAAAAGGTTGTCTAAACGTATCAGGTCTGGTAATGTAACCAATATGAACCTTTAACACTACAAAAGCTGTGGATGGTGCAAATGATTAAAAAAAAATGTATAGTGTCTGCAAGTAGCGTGGTAACCATATGGGGTGGGGGCACAGCATCTTTACAATGGTTCTGAAGTATGTGAGGCAGTACATAAGTGTAGAAGCCGTCTCATAGCTCATTGCATATCTGTTAGAGTCACATGGGGCTGTAATCCCAATGGCCAATGGTATTATGAACCTGAGTCTGATATTCAGAGCAGGTACGGCAGGACTAGGCCAGCCATGGAATCACAAGGCTTTGTGGTTGACCAGGAAGAACTGGATGATGTTGTGGTCTAATCTTCTAAGAGAGCACTCATCAGTGGCTAGCAAGGTGGCAAAGCTCTGGAAGAGATGCCAAGAATGCTGGTCCACAGTTCATCAGTGGTCATTTAATAGAAAATTCCCTGGGGCACGATAGGCATTTGTGCCTGCTTTTCACACCCCATGGCACTTTGGTGTTACAGAAGGGGCCACTGCTAAATGTTTGCCAGCACAATCTCAAAGAGATGTTCTTAAATTGCATTGATGTGTGCCACATGCAAATGAGGGAATTCCTTGTGTTCCGCCATATTACTGATGTGGGAGCAGAGCCCATCAGGAGTCACGCTGACTGCGTACCACACAAAAGTGGCACGTAGCAAGCCCCAAAGGTGCCTCTTTGACAGGTGGGAAAGGAGGTTCCAGGGCAGGTCAGCTGACATCAATATAGTCAAAGGTAGGCTGCCAGTTTCAAACTGCTGGTTTGCCTTTCACTAATATGTGGTTCCCAGTGCAGACACAGGTTCACGTCCGCACTAGAAACAGCACATTTGCTGTAAATCGACGCAATATCCCATTCTGCCTTCAGTGCATAAACTTAAGCTTGCACTACAAAGCATAGTGGGACAGTGCACCATTTACATAACGAGCTCTCAAGTGGGTAAATGGTGCTGGCCAGTCTTACACATCTGAAGAGAAGAAAACAGTAGTTATGTTGTGTATGTGTGTCAGAACGTCTTAATAAAAGTTCCATTATTTATTGTGCAGTTTAAAATCCTTTTAAAGGGTATGAAAAATCATACTTGTCTCCAGCACGTTTTCCTAGCCTCACTGAGTTAGGACCATACAGGAATCAAAGTGATCTGATAAGAACCCCTATTGTTCCTTTCTGGGTGTTTTTTATCCAAAGGCATTCCATTAAAACCCCCATCAGACTCCACACTATCTTCACAACAACATCAATGATTACATGTTCCCAGCCAGTAGTGTCTGATGCTTAGGAATAACCCCACTTTAGTTCGCACAGCCCATCATGTGAGATCTACTAAATTACCTTTGACACAGATCCCTGTAAAATAATGGAGGCTCCCACCAAGCCAACATTTCTGTACAATACGGTGGTTTTCGGCTTCCATCATTTACAACGTTTTGTCAGTGTAAAATTTCTAGTAAAGATTTTGCACCATTTTACACCACAGAAATTAGTTTTCCAGACTGTATCTTAGAACCATACAAGCACCTTACTCTCCCCCATCCATATACCCTTACCCTGCATACCATCAAGTCATTGGAAGTCTTGCGAAAATCACAATCACTGATGCTTGTAAGGACAGTTCTGTGTAGGTGGCTCTGACTGTTAATAGACCTCTCTCAGCGAGCGAGCATTGGCATGTCTCTGCATGGCTGAACAACAGTGAATGAATTCATTTGTACAGCACATGCTGTGTAGCCAATTGCCTCCATACGCGTCTGTGAAATACGTTTTTGAATGGGGTCCTCATGAAAGGTTCTGGATTAGGAGCACTTGAATTGCAAATTTCGCAGTGTGCAAGCAAAACCACGTCAACCAACCCTGCTTTGTAATCCAATCTAGGAGCTGGGATGAGCTTTGAGAATCATTCAGGCTGTACCTATTGATTGAGATGGTCAACAAGAGTGATCATTAAAATGGCATGGATTAGTGGCACCAGCGCACAAGCCAGTGGACCCTGAAACGGCCAACTATTAAGAAGTTTTAGGATGTACCACGACCCGCTAGAGAGGTAGATTTTATTTTCATAACTAATGTGTAGTATTTTAAACACCTGAACCAGAGAATTGGCTCATTTATAATTGTCATACAGTGCTGCATGGTTTCTTTAGTATAAAGGATACACACGAAGAATGAGCTCTCAGCTGCAACTGAACAGTAACTAAACAAAACCAGAAAACATGGTTGATTTTATGCAAACCATAATCAAAACAAAATATTATTTGATTCTTTAAGACTACATCCGCCTATTTCTTCGAACACTGACAATGCCTGATAAAGAAAAGTACTGACACAAGGACAGAGCGTAGTCCTTCAGCATATCTGTAAACAATGAGCACAGTAGATACATTTTGCCTCAAACTAAATACGAAGATCAATTTGTTAAGAGTTATTAAGGATTGTGGTCCACTTCCTAGATTACTGGTTTCCTAATCACCAAGCAATATAAGAGGGGATGAGGACTGTGACTTATAAGTACTTGGACAACAAAAGGATCTTGGAGTAATGAACATTATGAATAATCAGCAGATTAACTCCTCAAATCGTTCCATTTCCCAACTTTTATGAAATTAGCTTATCAGTGTATCTTCTAATATGGCAACTCTAGAAATAATTGTAAAAAAACAGCATTTCTGAAGTGCATCTTTTAGAGAGTAGCAAACAAATCTGGCCCCACAACAATGTTTATCCCACAGGTCGTTTAGCAACACAAAAGGATCAGGGGCAGAGTGTACTGAAACTTTTCAAACTGTCCCCCCGTCACAGATCTAGGATTAATCCATCATTGTTTTCCTCACCGTGCCACCCAGTTTAGACCCAGCCATATGCAAATCAGTCTTGAGCCTGTTACCCATGGGAACAGTCCAGCCCGAATTGCCAGGCCAGGTGCTCCCTGGACCGGAAACAAGCATCCTGGGACCGGTTTCAGGGTATCATCCATCATCAGCCAGGCTAGCTTGAATCCAGTGGTACAATGAGCATAGGATGTTGTAAGTTGTCTACTGCAAGGAGCGCGCCCAATAAGGGAAGCTCTGGGGAGTAGGGAATAAAGGCTTTTGTAAGAAAAAGACAGCGCCTGCAGCACCAGCAAGCAACTTGCGAAAGGGTGGGATTGGACAGCAGGGGCATCATACAAGGATTAAATGAGTGTAGTAAGGCTGGCATGTCCAATACTGGGGTTACAGTGGTAGTATCTGCTAATTGTAGGCCAGCCATCCAGCAGCCCACCTACTGAAGCGGAGAAGCCAAGTAGTAATGTTCAAAATTCAGAACTGCCAGCCCACCTTGGTCTGTCAGTACGTAGAGTTTCTGCAAGAACACTAGTCAGCGTGTATTATGCCATATTAACTATTGCAGTATCTGTTATAAGAAAAAAAGGTTTCTGAACAGAGAGGTGAGATTTACAAAATAATAAAGGAATCATGGTAACCTTACCATTTTAATTAGAGCCACGCGGATGGCCGCTGAAAGGGGAAAGGCTCTCCAGAATCCCATCTGTGCACACACTGATGCTAGGGCTCTCTTGAGATTTACCTCTCACAAGTCTGCAGATGAATGATAGATCTGTATCTCCACATACCAAAATATACTGGGCTGCCAAGTCACACAAATACCGTTTAGGGAGGAGGATGGGTCTGGTAGTGTAGGATAGAACAGAAAGAGGCAGGATTTGGTCCAGTTAACTTTTAGGCCAGACAAAGCTGTAAAGCTACTAACCACGTGGGCCCCTAGATCCAGGATGGCAGTGATATCCCTGAAATATAATAGAAGATCATCAGCATACAGCGACACTGTATGTAGACCATCTACTAATGGGATTTGCCAAGACTGTCTACAAGCTCCGATGGACAATGTCAGTGGTTCAATGGCTAATGAGAAAAGGAGCAGAGAAAGTGGGCAGCCTTAGTGTGTTCCCCATGGTGACCAAGATGGGATCAGAGATGAGGGAGCCCATCTTTACCCATATCAATGGAAGTATGTATAGAAGTTTGATTTGTTTAATGATACAAAGACCAAGACCGAAATGTGGGAACACATCAAATAAGTATGACCACTGCAAGGAGTCAAATGCTTTCTCCAGCTCTAGCAACCTGCACCCAGATTGTGGCCAGGAGCATACTCCAGTATCTGAAAGAATGGGCGCAAGTTAAGGGATGCACTGCGTGCAGGGACAAATCCATTCTGGTCTGGATGTATCAATGGTGGCACCAGAAGGGCCAATCTGTCAGCAAGTATTTAGGCTGGGATCTTATAGTCTGTATTTAGCAGAGCTAGTTGTCTGTTTGAGCCCAGTGCAGTCGGATCCTTGTCTGGCTTGGAAAGGGATATGAGTAATGCTTCAAGCAAGGTTGGAGGCAGGCAACATGTTTGGAGTGTGTCATCAAACAGTTAACAAGAAGGGGGCTAGCAATGAGGCATAAGTTTATAAAACTCAGTCTGTAGGCCGTCACAGCCAGGTGTCTTACACCTGTGGCAAGCGGCTTAATGGCTTCACAAACTTTGAAGAGGGTGAGCCGGCCTTTAAGTTCCGCATTTTGCTCCAGTGTGATTTAGGAGATAGTGACAACAGCCAAAAACGTATCCACAGCAGATGTGTTTGACTGAGTTGCTGATTGGAATAGGGTCGAGTAATGGTTGATGAACTTGGCATGTATAAATGTCTTTATGTGGAGCAGTTCCCCATGAGCTGCATGGAAGATCATAAGAGGGTGGCGGATTGGTCCTGTGGGATAAGCCAGGCCAGTAAGGCCCCGGACCTGTCTGCACTTGGGTGTGTTCTAGCGGAGTGTGCTGGATAGGCGAGGCAGTGGAGCCTCTCCAATAGTGAAGTGTGCTCTCCATGCACACGTGCAAAATGTACCTGGTGATTGGGATTCTGCAATGCACGGGTCTCATGCCCTAGCATGTCTCGATCTAGTTTTGTAATGTCTCTGTTCAGCTTGCAGGGTATGCTCCAGGTAGCGCATATGCAGTGACCCTGTAATATTACTTTCAATGCATCCCATTCTACTAGACTAGACGAGACAGTGACAGTGTTGGCCTCAAAATATTCTGTGATGCCAGTTTTAAGGAAAATGCAAAAAAGGGGGTCATCCAGTGTTGACTGTGCATGCGCCATGTGAGGATAGGAGAGGGCTGTCTCTCCCAGTTGAAGTGCAATAGTTGCGGAGTTTGATCGGAGTGTGTGCGCCCAAGATAATCAACATAAGTGACAGGTGGTAGGAAGTCTAGAAAGCCAATGATGTGGTCTGTCCAAAATTACAGGTCGTGGGGAAATGAATAAAAGGAGTAAACCCTTGTGGTTGTGTTACATGCATACTAGATGCCAATGAACGAGCCAGTGTGTGAGATTTTGGACACTGGTTGTGGTAATTGTGCAGTGAAGGGGAGTGAAGGAGCAGTCTAGGTCAAGGCAGAGCACACTATTGAAATCTCCCACCAGGAGCCAGGGTAAGTCACTCTAGGGCGATAAGATCTCAGAAAGCCAGGCCAAGAATACTGCTAGTTCTGTGTTAGGGTCCCTTCTCATCATAATAAAGTGTATTTCTTCTGCACCGACCATCCTCCAGCAACTCTTAATGAATCACGCAACTTGGGGCCTCCCTGTCCATTCAGTATACTGTTTTCCTAAATTTGTCCAGCAGCTATTTGTACATAGTTAACAGTTTCCAAATGCAGACAATAATTCACACCCAAGCAAGTTGTGGATAGTAATAATTATTAGGTCTATTATCAGTTGGTTTTAAGGGGGAGACTCTGTCCCTCCTGCATAGTGCTCTGCAGATAAAACAGAATGGAGGCACTATCATATATACCATTATGTATTATGAACTGTCATCGCCTATGTTTTGAGCTCAAGTATTCCAATGCACCGCAGGAACTTTGGCCCTCATTTAGAACATGGCCGGATGCCCCGCCGACAACCGTGCTGACGGTTGACGGAAGACCGCCAGTGGTGGCGGCAGGCATCCACCATATTATGATGCCTGGAGCCTCACCGCCATTGATGGAAGTGAGGGCCGCCATGCTGGCAGTCAGTGGCGGGGGTGGATGCTGCTCTTCCCTCAATGCCACGTCAGTTCAGACAATGCCACACCTATAATAATGCAGTCAGAGGCGTGACCGTGTAAGGAGATGCGGCGATGCCAGCGAAGCATCATCTTAGGAGCCTGTTCACTCCCGGAGCAGTGCTACGGAACAGGTAAGTGCAGCCCGAGAGGGAGGGGGGTAAGGGGGCATGTGTTGAGTGAGTGAGTGCATGCATCGGGGTGTGTGTCTTTGTGAAGGGGGGATGTGTGTCTGCGTATATGAATGCATGTGTGTATGCGTGCATGTGTATTTGGGGGTTTGGGGGGCCTAAACAGAGGTGGAGGATGGTGAGGGGGGTTTGGGGGACGGCTTACAGGGTTATTGGGGGGAGGAAGGGTAGGGTGGAGGACTTTGGGGTTTGGGGTGGGGGGGTTGGCGTCTGAGGGCTTGGGGGGAGTATTTGGGGGTTGTGGCAGTGGGGGACAGGGGGGGCTAGCGTGTTGCATACTAGTGACAGGAATGAGTATTCCAGTCACCAGTATGCTTTCCGCCAGGGATTACCTGGTGGAGTGTCCCGCCAGGAAATCCCTGGTGAAAATGGGATCATTATCCCACTGATGGTCTAGGCTCCACCGCCGGGTCGAAAGTGGCTACCGGCAGTCGATTCAGGCCTGGCAGTGGGTAGTAGTGAACTGGCTGCTTTGCAGCCAGTTCACTACTGTTATCTTTATATGGCGGTCTATACCGTCATGCCGACGGCGGTAATTACCGCCGGCGGTGTGGTCATTACCCCCAACATCAAAATGACCAACTTTGTGTTGTTCAAGAACCTCAGGTTGATTTAGGCTTGGTGGTCCAAGAGAATGAGACCTCCGTATCCAGTAACTGTTATCAGCGTCATGACAATAGTTAAACATAGCAATAAAGGCAACACAAAGTAATGTTTGCATTAAATAGTTGATATTTAAAGCCTGGAGCACAGTGGCGCAAATTTGCGTATTGTAGGTGTTATGTCTACAAATAATTATCCGGCACATTAAGCCAATTGATTCAATGGAAGAAAACAAAGACTGCTACTCCCAATATATAGGTTTATTTAATAAAAGAAGGCCAGGGCTCGAAGCATGGTGCCCTGCAGACATGGAATCATCTGGCTACTCTAGTGATCATCAACTACGCAGTTTGAAAGTAGAGTTCTTTCATATGACTGGCTTACAGCTAGTGGGTCTGTAAAATTCTCGTAATTCGCAAAAATTTACAAAATTACATGAAAAGCAAAACAGACATTTACTGCTGTACTTCAGTGCAAAATGCATACTTACATCCTCATTTGGGCACGAGGACACACTTTGGGCTATGTTTTTTTTTTTTTTTTAAAGCACACAAAACGTGTGGTGGACAGTAGCTGTTTGCATTTTCGTCGTTGAGGTTGGTTCCGTGCTCCAGTGCTAACATTTTGCCATAAATACGCAATAATTATGCCACGCCAAGTAATGATCTAATTCCGCAAAACAAGTGTAACGGGAATGTCGCCCCTGACAGTTTGCAGCTTATTTTCCTGAAGATGTCCGGTGACTAAATTAGTACAAGTAACAATAAAAACCTTCCAAGAAATACTTCAGATTCGCAGTATCAAGAGTATTTTTTTAAAAAAAATGCCCAATAACATCAGGGATCTGTGGAAACAACGAGGGCAGTTCAAACGGTGCACTGAAGCGAGCAGGCTCAGAGCTTGGAGTCATCGCGCCAGGTCGTGATGTTAATGCGAGGGGAAGTGTGAAGAGACGGGCGCGCTCTTATCCCTCGAGATTAGCGGCGGTTTAAATGCACCGAGATGAAAGTGCAGGCACATGATAGGAACCTAACGCTGTCAAGCCGTCGCATCTGGGCCTGTGGAATGAGTTCAGCCTTTCAGTTCTGGATCATTAGCAGCGTTTATTCAGACATCTCTGCTGCGCAGGTGATATCATCACATTCTGAAGGGAATAATAAACCAAAGCACGGAAACTTAAGGGCGTAGTTATTATTAGTGTAACAGGTGCACTGGCCCTGAAACGGGCCCTTCTGCACTCTTGTTAAGCCAGATTCTTCGTTTTGTGTTTTTTGCAGTTGCGAACTTGGCCTAAGGGCATTAGAGCGCTGAGCTGAAGCCGGGAATCCAACCGGTTCCCCAGTTCAAAAGCCTGCATCATTAGGCCGCAAAAAGCCGCATATTTACATTGGGGCATATGGCACCCTTTCTATGCCATAGCAAAACCTCTCTTCTCTACACTTTCCGTGGTACTCCAAGCAGTTTTAATAACTGATTATTTCCTGCACAATCTACAGGAAATATCATAAGGGGTACATGTCAGGTGTCCAGACATGCCAACATTTGGAAAGCAGAA
Organism: Pleurodeles waltl; assembly: GCF_031143425.1. Lineage (NCBI taxonomy): Eukaryota > Metazoa > Chordata > Amphibia > Caudata > Salamandridae > Pleurodeles > Pleurodeles waltl. Next base: position 888,928,034 of record NC_090438.1, read on the forward strand.
GGAAGGACGTTTTATTTTTAAAAAATAACATATTGAGAGATGCATTTTCCCCATCGACTTGTATTGAAATGTGGACGATTTCAGGAGACAGCTAAATCAATGTAATTTTTAGTTTACAAAATAATCCGGTCTGTTGACCGGTAGGTGTGAAAGTAGCTTACCACATCCGGTTTGTTGGTCAAGTTATGGAATTTATAGCACAACATAAATAATTTGCGAACTAAATTACAAGTACCAATGCACAAAGAAGAAAATGCAGATTGGTAATGATGAGCACTTGACTAGCTGCAGAAATCACGATCTGGGAGGTCTATGAAAAAGCGTGGGTGGACCCCGAGTAACTTGCAAAGTGGTGTGGTACAAACAGTACAAATGTGCAGGCGACACCACCGCTGGTGGACCATAGTCTTATGGCAGGGGACTTAAAACTAGGGAGCGGGCCCCCCTTAGGGGGACCTGAAGGATCCCCTGGGGGCGTCAGGCTCTGACCAGTGGAAGCATTATGCCGGCAACAGGGCTTTTTTTTTACCCTGAAAAAATGAGCAGCAGTAAACCGCTCTGTAATGGGCCATCACTAACATCTTTTGTCATCTATATCCTAGCTGGAAGTATGTGTCAAAAGGGAAGGGACTCACAATACACTTCAAAACCTCCACCCTCCATTTCTAATAGTCAATCTGTGGATACTTTTACACGTAAGGCCTGCCTTACCATAACAGTATGTTTGGCAATCATGTATTAGATTGCATTTTTAAAACGGTAACAGAACTTAACTGCAATGTTTAAATACGTCTAGACATATTTAACCATTGCCAATTTAATATAATAATTGTGAAAAATAGTGAGGGGGCCAGATTACTTTGTTTTCCACTGGCAAGGGGGCGCATTATTAAAAAGTCTGAAGACCCCTGACTCATGGTGATTCAGTCATACAGGTGTAAAATGCCTGTCAAATCAATATTTCAAAATCGTGCATAGCAGTGACTGATTTTCAGAGGTGATAGTGATGCATTCCTCTTTCTTTTCAGTTGCATTTATTAGGTCGAGCATACCAATCTGGCAGCAAAATACCTAGTGTGGACCTGTCAAGAATTTATAGGGGCCTTAACAGCCACCCATTGCTTACCATTGATCGGCTTTACTGTCGCTCTCATTTATGATGGCTTTCCTTGTTCATCTTGTATTTGTCCCTCCCTTGGAACTTATCCTTTTTACCATCTCTCTGACTGACTGGCTTCTAAACTTCCACTAAGGATAGCTAGGGAACTTTTTTCTGTTTTATTCAGCACTCCATGAGAGTGCATGTGTTATTTAGCTATCTCCCTCGTGTGTTGCCTTACCCTTTCAAATGTTGACCCTCTACATTGTATTGCTCTCTACCCCTCCCACCTTGACTATAAAACCACAGCATCAGGGATAATGTTGCTAGGAATATGGGTGAAGAGCAGACTTTATGGGTTGTTTTTGCTTTATCTCCTGCATTTCCCATATAGCGTGAATGCACAATCCCTGGCACAGAAAGACTTTGCGGTCCAGGTGGAAGTATCATCTGTTGCACTTTCTCATCAGACAATTCTTTTGGAGGCCTATAAATCTGTTCCTTGGGCCACCACAGAGAACCAAATGACTGAATCCTGGTGAAGGAAATTATGCACTGGCATGCGTTTCCCTTTACATTCTGGCACATTCTTATTCTATTTAAATTTGGTTCAACGTTTCCTGAGTGATACGTGTTTGAAAAATATACCATGACATTTATAAAGACTGAAAACAATGTACAATTTTAAAATACCATGAGATATAAGTTGGCTTTTGCTCCAGTATTTTTAAAAAAAAATTTTTTAAACAATACCTTACGGACAAACATAGGCAAAACCAATAACTCAGCTCTCAAATTATAAAAGGTATGACAGCAACAAGTCGAACCAATGCTTATTCTTTCAGGATTCAATGCAACCTTGTCCTACATTCTGACATGATGTACCTTGTACCAGGTTTTATTTTTACTGTTTGTTTATCTCTGCAACAGATGCATGAACTCACACCTGTTCCAGTGCCAGACAGAGCTGAAGCCTCCTGTGTCACCATCACTGAAATATTGCAGCTAGTGTTGAATTTAATGAGAGCTATTTGCTAGGAAATGAAAACAGCAAGTGGCCCTAAAGATGTCTTCCTGTCGGTACCATCTGTATAGCTCTTATATATACAACAATACTAAGGGCCTTTCTCAGTATCTTCCAGGATGGAGGCCCACGTTCCTGGAACCATACATCATGTTTCAGTAACCCTCCAGTAACCTATCCTGCTATTCTCAGTTAAACTGTTGCTGGCTAAGAGGTGGATCCTGTAGTAACTGGAGACGAGATGAGCCATCGGGAGTCCACAATTTTGGCAGCATTTAAGTAGCATAGTTTATCTTGCTTTCCTTGATGTGATGAAGTGTGTAGTGCTATGGTGATATGAAGGTAACTCAGAAAGAGGAGACAGCACAGTTTGTGATGTATTAATGACAATAAAAGCAGCAAGAATTCATAAAAGCAGGTAAATAAAACCATTTACTAATATGCTAGGATTTAGAGAGAGAAAAAGAGATTCCTAAAAAAGTTAATTATCTGTTCACTAGTTTATTATATAAACTAATAATTAGGTAGGCTGAATGGCAATTACTTGAACGAAGCCAACAGATTGAGAGGGACATGCCTACAAGTCAACTAAACTAGTTTTCTAACAGTCAGTACAATATGTGCTGTATCACAGTTAAATGATGAATAAAGGAGACACCCTCAAAGAAAAGCTCACGAACACTGTCTTAATTTAATGAGTAAATTGTAAGATTTTGTGATCCATGTCTACCTGGAATGTTGCAGCAGATCAAATCATATGTGTTTTTTAAAGGTAACCCACAGCGGGCAACATATTTGGAGACACAGTGTCACACTTTCGTTTTGATACTTGGCAATCTGGTACATTTGGTTGTGACATTTCTGACCAGAATGAACAGAAATGAATTACACACTCTCACCTAACTTCAAATAACTCCAATGGTTTGAAAAAATCTGCCCCTCTCTGTCATGGGAAGGGTGGCAATCGCCAGGATGGTCTGCCTCCCTAGATGTCTGTATGCTGGGCAGAATTCTCCATGTCTCATTGGTTTCAGGGTCTTCCGGAGTTTGGACAGCCTACTGATCTCCGTGGTGGTGGCATGTGGCCGCAGAAGAGTAGCTTTATTGGTGTTGAAGAAAGAGATGGCTGAAGGGGTGCTGATTCTGCCAGATATGCAGCATTCCTATAATGTGGGTCTCCTGCAATATCCTGCAGAACCTGAGTCTCCCTGGTGGACCTGTGGATCAAGAATGCCATGGAGTGGTTGGTGGCTGCAAAGCAGCATATCAGACAGTTGTGGTTTGATTAAACATTTCAGGATATCGCAACATGGGTGCTGGTGAACGTTTCCAGAGCTATGGGGATAGTGAAGCTCGTTCTGATGCAGATACCCCCTCTGAGGAAGGGGGTGGGGGTGGTGGAGTCAACTAGTTAAGCACTGGTGTGAAGTGATTCAGACTCCAGGGGTTGTCATGATGAGGTGGTTTACGTGAGACTTCCGACCTAGTATGTGTTACTGCAATGTTTATTTCTGTCCCAATGGTAATATGTGTCATGGTTTGTACTGGGGTTGTATATGTCAGGCGGCATATTTGACTGAGTTCTTTGTTTCTGTTCATCTTTTATATTCCTTGTCTAATCTGCTGTTAGAAGGTAAAACTAAAAAAAGGTGTTAGACACATTTAAAAAAAAGAAATTCACTGGCTTCTATCACTAGCCTTTCAAATCTGCTGTATCATGTAAACAGCACTCCACCATGCCTGACACACAAGATCGTATGTGGACTTTATATTACTTAAAGCAGCAACATCATAAGGTGTCAGATAAAAAAATGCCTTCTCTTCCCAGGTTCTTACAGTCTAGAACTTCTTTCCCACAGAGACCTATGAAGCACCTGCTCTCTTGCTCGTTAGGAAGGAACCAAAACCCCTCCTATCATAGCAAAACCTGATCCTTGTTAAACCTTCTTGATGATGGACACCAGCTTGTTATCACTGTTCTTTCTGTATTCCCTCCCTTATCTACTGCATATCTCACATAAACCTGCACAGCACAATCAAAAATGCGTTCTATCTAAAAAAAAAAAAAGGCCAAACAAAACCCACATTGTCCAAATCGTGTATCGTGAAATCTTAGCAAATGGAACATGAAACACTACTATTATTAAACATCTAAGCAGCTTGTGCTGCTGTCATATGAATCCACAACTGAGGGGGTGGCTGCATGTCTGCTTTCATTAGGTCTAGCTTGACTGCCCAGCTTTCAGTAGACTTTAAGTGAGCAACCTAAATAAGAGCTTTCAACACTCCCACACAGAAGAGCATTGCCTCTGCCCACATTATTGAAGAGGTGTACATGTTTTGACAGAAGTTGTGTGCTTCCATGAAAAAGTACTTCAATTTTATAACTGTAGGCCTTATTTTTGCTATATTATACTATATTATACATACTTCAGTAGGCTCGTGTTGCCAACAGTACCAAGTCAATGGTAAAGGCTATATGCCTTATTCATTTATTGGGAAACATGTCAAATTCCTTAGGTGTGATCTGTTTAGAATGAAAAGTTAAGACAGAGTAAGTAGGCCTGACCGGAAAATCGTGAAAAGCGTATATTAAAGACAATGGGGTTTTAAGGGGCGGTGGTTATTACAGTCAGCTAAAGCCTGTAGCCAGGTATTTTGTTAAACTGAATAGCCAGATTACCATTGTACACAAGGGATTTGATGTTGGTTACCCACCCATAAAACTATGGCAATTGGAGATTTTACTATGGTAATCCTTTGCAGGCTTTATTAGTATGGATTCTATATTATTTTGACAACTGTCACTTTACACATATGTGTAATTTTATTTAGTTACACCTAAGGCTTACAACCAATACAGGTCTGAGTTGGCAATGATGACAAGCGGATCATTGAGGTAATAGGCCTGACTGTATACAATGAAAAGTTATGATGAAGAGAAAGAGTAGAAGGGGAAGGGAAAAGAGTATAAGCAGTGCATCGTAAAGGTGCGAGTTATAGTTAATGCAGCGTGGCTAGTGAGTTGACAACATTGTGTACGGAGGTGCGCGACTTACAGTAATTTGAAGGTGGTGCATAAATCATAAATTTAAGTAATAACTAACTTTATAATTGCTAGTGCTTGCGTAGTTTAAGTTGGGTTTGTATAGAAAGAATAAATATAGTTTTCCTAAGCATAACTAAGCTTTAACCTTTGCATTCTTGATTGAATTTCAAATGTTTTCTTTTTATAAAAATGTGTTTCAAATTGTAGACGAGTGGATTGTTGTACCATACAGTGGAGGAGAGTGATGTCCAATGTAGTGTGTTAGAGTGGAGTGGAGTGGCATGGTCTGTCGTGAAGTGGCATGTTGTACAGTAGAATGCTGTGCCGTGTTGTACAATGCTGTGGCGTAGAGTGTCATAGAGTGAAGTGGGATCTCGCACAGTGAATTAGAGTGCTATACAGTGGAGATGCATGGAGTAGAGTGGAGTGGCATGTTGTACACTGCTGTAGAGTGGAGTAGCAGTACACTGTGGTAAAGTGGAGTGGCGTAGAGTGAAGCAGTGGAGTATAGTGCAATAGTGTGTTGCCGAGTGGAGTAAAGTAGCATAGAGCAAGTTGTGTAGAGTGTTTTAGAGTGGAGAGTTGCGGAGGGGGTGCCATTAAGTTGGGTGGCATGCTGTAGAGTTGAGTGGTGTACCGTCGATGGGCACAGAGTGAAATAGGGTGTTCTGGAGTAGCATTATGTGTAATGGCTTGTCATACAGTAGAGTGGAGTGGCCTCTCTGAGTGGCATGTCATACAGTGTCTTAGACTGGAGGGGTGTACTTTGAAGTGGCACAGAGTGAAGTAGGATGTCTTAGAGTGGAATGGCGCGTCATAGGGTGGAATAGCATTTAAAATCACAGTGGAGTGGACTGCTCAGTGAAGTCTTGTACAGTGGAGTAGATTGGTGTGTCATACAGAGGACCGGCATGGAGTGTCATTGAGTAGAGAGGACTGTCATGGAGGGGGTTGTCCTAGAGTGTAGTTTAAACACACGTAGCAGCATTATGGCTTAACTAATATGGATGAAATTTGGCAGGAATAGTGATTTTGGAGTGGAAAGGGTCCTTTTGGTAGTAGACCTAAATTGCTTCAGTAATGGTAAAGTTATAAGGCACAAAAACGTAGTTATATATGGGGCCATGGTATACTACGGTACATCACAGTGATGGGCTGGTATATGAATGGGTGATGGGGGCCCTTGCAGGGTTAAAGGGTACTGTTTGGATTACACTTCATCTGAGTTCTTTGTTTTGGGTGGGAATGTTCTGTGCTGCTGTAACGTGGGTGTGTAGGAAGAACTGAAGCAGTTTAAGTAAGTATGTAAAGGTAGAGAAAGGTAGTTTTCTTAATATATTTAATACTTTTTTTTTTTTAATTGTTAATTTGTAAAAGGTTAAAGATACACTGCAGCACACAATTTGTAAAATATAGTGTGATACAGTGTCATTTTAAGGTTTGTTTTTTTCAGTTTTTTTTGTTTAATAGATTTGAGCAAGTACCACATTACTTTCTATGTCGTACCATGGTACTCTGATATTTGTTTTAAATTAAATGTATAAAAAGTTGAAAATACCCTGTAGTGCACTATATTTGTGAAATCTGTATTACAGTGTCTTTTTTTAAATATTTTTTTTAATCCTTCCTTCCTCAGTCCTTCCTATGCACGTATGAACCTATAGTACCCCATGTTTGCACTTGAAACCCACGGCACAGATTGAGTGTGGCTAGAAAATATAGTTCCCTTGAAATTTTGTGGCGGCTTGGGTAGCCCAATCATATGGTGCCTTGTCATCAAATCAAATCAAATCATTAACATTTATAAAGCGCGCTACTCACCCGTGCGGGTCTCAAGGCGCTAGGGGGGAAAGGGGGGGTTATCGCTGCTCGAACAGCCAAGTCTTTAGGAGTCTCCGGAAAGCGGAGTGGTCCTGGGTGGTCCTGAGGCTGGTGGGGAGGGAGTTCCAGGTCTTGGCCGCCAGGAAGGAGAAAGATCTCCCACCCGCCGTGGAGCGGCGGGTGCGAGGGACGGCAGCAAGTGCGAGGCCAGCGGAGCGGAGGGGGCGGGTGGGGACGTAGAAGCTGAGGCGTCTGTTGAGGTATTCCGGTCCCTTGTTGTGGAGGGCTTTGTGTGCGTGGGTGAGAAGACGGAAGGTGATCCTTTTGCTGACTGGGAGCCAATGCAGGTGTCTCAGGTGTGCGGAGATGTGGCTGTTGCGGGGTACGTCGAGGATGAGGCGGGCCGAGGCGTTTTGGATGCGTTGCAGGCGGTTTTGGAGTTTGGCGGTGGTCCCGGCGTAGAGGGTGTCATCGGTTTCTCCCACAGTGTACTGCAGCCAAATATATCACTAATTACAAACAATTTGTCAAACAACAATCTTTTACTTGGAATTATTATGTATGTGATGTTTATTTTTCTAATGCTAATCTCCTTTTTACCATGCATCTCTTAAAGTGTTTATTTATATGTTATTCCAGTCAATCATGTTTTACTTTCTGGTGCATGCATTAATTTATTCATTATTATAAGTATAGTTGTTATATATTTTTTTTTTACGTCTATCTCTATTTCTAACAAAATGAGCCCAACACTATTTTAGATCATACTAAAATGTTTTATTGTCAAAGAGGCATTGTTCAGGCCAAGGGAAATATATTTGAAGTTGAAGTGTGCTTAAGGACATGCATGCTTTTGGGCGGGGGCTTGTTGGGCGGGGATCGTGGCAGTTCCCTCCTCATCTATTTGGGCTGGGGACAAATGAGTCAAAAGCTGTATAGTGCATCAGGATAGCAACTGTTACTTGGAACCATTAGTGTTACCCATACTCCTGATGTCTGTCTCTTCATATAACGAATTCATCCCTAGACTCAGCACCCCAAAAACACATTTGGGTTTCGGACAAATGAGACAATAGCTGTATAGCTGCCGGCCTTTAATTAGAAACTAAGGGCCAGATGTATCAAAGGGTTTTACCCATTCTGTGTCTTTGGGAAAATGTGTTCGTACATATGGCCCTAAGAGCCTTCTTACAACCTTGACGGAGGAGTTTCCTCCATCACAAATGTGACGGATATCCCGTCCATCATATTATGGTCCTCATTGAACATAATGGGATCATAATACGGCTAACGGGATATCAGCCACATTTGTGATAGAGGAACCTCCTCCGTTAAGGTCAAAATAAGGCCTTAAGTGCATTGGACTAAATCAACTGTACTATAGGCTCTGGAACTTGCTAAGAGACGATCACTGGTGAGTCAATTAAGTCTAAGAAATAAGTTGTCCAAATTGAAGAATAAATTGGTTCATGGACATAGAATCTCACAGATTAATTTAGTAGACAAGGGTTTTGATGCTGATTAAACCAATCAAGAAAGCATGGGTATAGAAGATTTGCATTTTTAGAATCCTTGTTTGCACCGCTTAGGAAAGAAAGTGTTTTCTTTTGCCAACTGTAGTTTTATATACTATTGTAATTTTACAACTGTTTGCCTGATGGCTGGCTTGTGGAACCGCTTAAACTCAATCCAAGAGGCCTTCATTGGTTAGGATGACAAGCTAAGGATAACAGCTACAGGCCTGACTGGTTCACTAAGAAAATATACTTGAGATGTCATGGGTTTGGTCTGTTTTTTATGAAAAGTTACTATAAAGTCAGTAGACCTGAGATAATTGTGAAAAGCATATGTTAAAGTCTATAGGCATTTAAGGCTGGATTGTTATTACTTTATATTAAATTAAAGGCTACGGATAGGTATTTTGCTTTTTATTTTGTTACAGATTACCTTTCTAGGAAGAATTTTGGCTTTGGTTAACCCCTCTGACAAATACTAGGGGCACAAGATTTGCACTGTAATAATTGTTGCAAGAATCTCTTCGGAAAATCTGACAGACTTAGCTGTCTGAAGCGTTTTCTGAAGAAAAATGATTAAATAATACATCCATCCATATATAAATATACAGCCATCTCGTTACATAGAGGGCCTTTGGGTTATCCCTCTTCTGCCATTGGTCTGTCTATGTTTTATTTACACTCTGCTTCCATCCATGACAGTATATTGTATTGGGTAATGATTCAATCCATATCAGTCATTGTCTCTCTTACCCTGTGAATGATGCCATTTTCTGATCACAAGAGCACATTTACCTGAAATAAATGTGCTTTAGTATCAGAGCTGTTAGCCAGTGCTTTAAATTTCAATTTCTCCTTTTATAGTTTCCTTTTCATTTCTTTGCATTTCCTCTTTTTTATAAAAAATGTTCTTAAGCTGATACTACAGCTGTCCATGCTGTGTTAATGGTCACTTGCTTGCTGCTCATTTCATCTTCAGTACACTGCGCCACATGTGGTCACTTCCTCTGAACCAGGCAACCATTATGGAATGTTGTTATTTAGTACATCATTGACTTTCCATAGACAGCCAAGAGGATGGTTTTAAACATAGCAGCCCCGCTGGAACTTTAAAACAACAACAGAATATGAGCAATCCCTCGGCAAGACAGACACCCACAGCTTTGTTTAGATTCATTATTTTAAGCATAACGCCTGCCGTGTTTAGATGGCAACAAGTTTTATTTTTGCTACTTGTATTCTTGTTGTTGAGTTTCTGTGTGTTTTATTGTGGGTATGACAGAGGGTGAAATCAAGAATGAGTTGGTAGATGAAAGGGTGCCGGAGAGCAAAGATAAAAGACAAACTACATTAATTATGACATATTGAGGGCCTTAGCCAATCAATGGCTCAAAAGGCACTTTCATTCATAAGCCAGACCTAATGGCATTGCCAAGTCTTGTTTTTGGTGGGTATGCGATATGAGTTTGAACAAGACTGATGTCAAACCAAAAGCTGGGGAAAAAAAGCTGACAAAAAAACGAAAGAGAAAAAGAAAGTTCCCAGGATCTGTAGCATGAAATTGTGGCTAACTGTTGGGGAGTTGTGTTTAAGGACAACTCATTTATTGCTTCCAAAGCTCTGTAGAATGGGATACATAGTTATCATTATAAGGTGACACTCTGCGTGAGTATGACTATAGGGAGGAGAAGCTCAAAGTAGAGGCAAAAATATTTAATTTATTTACGATCCTTTTAAGATGTACAGCCCTGTGATGGAAATTACAGTCCTCCTTTTGCTGATTCTAAAAGTCACAGACCGCCAATGTTCTGCCATAGGCTTCAGCTCTCAATATCAAGATCGAAAAAATGCAGCAGCCAATGTGTTGTGGGGTTGAAATAACAGCAGGCATCTCCTTTATGTCAACAAACCTTAAGGAAAGTACATTCATTCACTGCTTATTTTGTAAATAAAATAAAAACGTGCTAATGCCGAAAGCTCTCCTCTGAAACACTCGGCTGCTGCAATAAAATGTGCGAGCACAGAATACTGACGCAGCATAATTCTGAAGCCATCTCGGCCCTCTTCAAACCATTTACAGCCACTTCCTGCCCCTTCAGCTCACTCTTGCAGGTTTCTGCTTTCTCCCATTGTGACACTTTTTCGCTTTTCTCTTCCTCCATCTTTCCCATATGTGTCTTTTGCTCGCAGTAAATACCTGAGGCAGAAAAATAAGTGCTGGCCCTCAAAAAAAAGTGCAGGTGCCCTGCACCGGAAACCACCGGCTCAAATTAAGCACTGCATTCATTTAAGGGTCTTTGCACTTGTGTAAACATTCTACCTTACAAAATCCTCTTTTACCCTAATCCTGCAGCCCGTAACTGAATGAAGTTGCTTGGTATGAGCAGGGAGTAAAGTTGGAGTATACTCTATTCTTGTCCACTCACAAAAGTTGCTTTCACCCTGAGTTTAACACATGATTTGACAGTTATATTTTAATATTTCTTTTCCTCTTTTAATTGGATGATTGGTATAACAAGGAAGGCAAAACACGTGAGATTTTATCTTTTTAAGGATATTTAGAAATATATCAACATCTTTGTAAGACACAATATAGAAATAAATTGGCCAACAGGCGAAGCTTTTACCAGAAGTAAGTTAGGCTAACAATCTATAGAGAATCCATAAGTGTAAAGTGTATCTGATCAACCAATGTAAACATGTGTACAATCTCAATGTGGAAATGTGCTCTACTTATGCGCAATGTACGCCAAGTATGCCTGCATTATCCAGTTGAGTGGCCGCTCATGTGAAAAAATAATGTACTGTGCACTCATAAAGCAGGAACTTTTTCCCTACTCTAAGTTTTTAAATACACTTGCCAAATTTAGGTGAACAGTCAACCTATGTCCAACATACAGCAGTGAACTGTTACAAATCATGCAGGATTTTCGTAAGGCATGTCCTATGGACTCACGTGTGGCAAAAGTGGCATGGGCTCTCATTCGAGCAATAAAAATGGGACTTTTAACAATTTTAAAGTTGGTGGATGGTTTTAATCCAGTGCTGGCGTGATCTGCTCCTAGCATGCCCGAGAAATAAAACTATGGTGTGTATTGACTGGGTAAGTACCATACAGTTAAAACGAGGAATGTCTACAAGGCACACAACACACTTGCATCATACTTGGAGATACATATATGCACAAACGTACTGCACGCTCAGATAAGTTAGTCTTCTTGTCCAGATCTTTCTGAATCCGTGCTCTATGAAACTTACTCCCATGTACGAACAGTTAGTTTTAGCAGCTTTAACAATGAACATTTTGAAGATGAATTCACTTTAACTTTTTACCAAATGTAAATTTTAATTATTATATCCTTTTTAAGATTATTGTTTCTGGTATAGTACCAAGTTACAAAGCATGCGTTTTCTTTTATTATATAATTGTAAATTATTTTGAAGGTCCTTGCGAGTGTGGAAAGAAAATGCTTTAATTTACAACCAGATGATGCACTCGCAAACTGTAACACAAAAATTAAGCTCTGCTCCGGCATAACAGCTTTTAATTGCTGGCCCTGCAGTTATGGGCCAAGCCGGAGGCAATGGCATTTAATGAATGGAAGCTGGTTACAACTATCATTTGTGCAATTAGGCTAATAGCACGCGACCCCTAATTTTAGACAACAACACAGGCAGATGAAACTGGCCAAGTCTGTGTCTATTTCATTTTCAATGAACTTAGAATACAGACAAAGGAAAGTAGCAGAGAAATAAAATATCCACTATGTTCAGCCATGTCCCGCACAGCCAACCCTGTTCAGGATTATGCGCCACTGAGGAAATTCGGAAGTTCTTAAATTTACATACTTACTTCTCTCATCTCTGTCCTTCCTTATGTCTTTTTCTATCTCGCTTTTCTACTTTCTTTCCATAGTTTGCATACTTTTTTCAATCCATTCACTCATCTGTTCATCCACAATTCGTTCTGTAATTTCCATCCATCCTTCGTTCTCTCCATCTTTGTTTCTTTGCATCCTTCATTCCTTCTCTCCAGCCTTCTTTGTCTTTTTCCTCCATTGTTTTTTCATCCATCATCCATCCTTCCTTCTCACCATCTACCTTCCCCTATCCATTTAACAATCCTTCCAACCTACCTTCTTTACATCACTCTATTTCTTTCTCAATCTTCTCATCCCAACCCCACTCGTCATTCTCCCCGTATACCCTTCTCTCCATTCAGACATCAACTATTCTTCTCTCTACCCACCCCTTCACCTCTTCTTCATCTATCTCTACATCCGCCTATCTTTTCAACCATCCATCCTTCTCTCCATCCATCAACTCTGCATTCATTCCCTCTCGAGCTTCCCTTATTCCCTCCCTCTCCTCACCCTTAATCCCTCCCTCACTGCAGGGGACCATATTTATGAGCTTCATGGACACCAGAGTCTCCAACCAAACTCAAAGGAGCCATAAATAACTTAAATGTTTCATGTTCTACAGAACTGCCCAGTTACACCAACCTCACTTAAGCTGCTAAGGTGGAGGGTTAATAATGACCTTGGTAAGTGGCTATGTCCAACAAAGAAGGGCACCAGAAACTCCTGTGCACACATAAATTCCTATATTGCTGCTAATCTGAGAAGCAGGTAATACTTCTCCATATTTCACCTTTAAAACACGAGGCTATGCTGCGGTTTGGATCTCAGTCCCAGGAAATCTATGCTGTAGATGTGCTCCCAGTTAGACTTATTTTGACAGTGCTGAAGCAGATGTCTTAATTAGAAATTATTAATGAGCGTTTATGTATTTTGAATAATGAATTATGTCCAAAATTAATAACGTAGAAAAATAACGTACATGTTGAAATTTGTGAGCTCGAAGAACACCAGTGTTCACGAAATGTACTAAATAATTATTAATCCATAGGAAATATTGAAAATGTATTAGATTAATGTAGTAATATGTCCTATTAAGGGTTAGGAATTATGTTCTTGCTTAATAATTGTAGGCCTTAACTTAGCGAGTGCCTTGGCCTAGTTTTGCCAGGCCTCATGCAGAAGCTGTATTTCTTAGCTGTTAATGAAAAGTGCTGACAGAGTGAACTAACTGTGAAATGCTCATAGTTTTAATAAAATGCTTAGCAGAAGCTTTCTATGGGAACAGACGGACAGGAGATGAGGTCTCTCGTAAAGTAACAAAATGTGTGTAAAATGTGCAAATGGTTCTTTCCCAGGACGCGAACAATGAAGACATTGACTGGAGATGAAGATGCAACAAATTTGATACCTGACGAGCCGGATGATGAGAACATTGTAAAGCGGACCAATCAACGACATGTGAAGTGGGAAATATTAGAATTCATAGATTTAGTATATGGACACTATTGGACAGAGTAATAACCTACGATTAAGTGACCAATTGGAAATTAGGGGATAGTTTGGTGACTTTGATATAACAATGTGACAGAGGAGAACTCAGACAGATTTGATCTTACCCTGTTATGAGATGCGATATTGCCTTAGAAGAGTTTCGAGATTCTGTCATTAGGCTCGTAGTCTCTGACTGAGAGCCTGATGCTTTGCTGATCGACTGATGACGAAGACTGATTCTGCTTTCTGACCCATACCGTGGCTAGGTGGATATGACAATGTGACTGAATTGCATTTTTGTGCCTTTTCTTTCTAGGTACCAACTGCGCTGTCTTAATAGTTTTCTTTAGGTAGATGTTTTCCAAATGTGTGTTCTAAATTGTTTAGCATGAAGCCCCACATGCTGATGCTAATCTGGGTTAGTTGAGGCTATTCATATGACGACCGACGAATTGCAGAGACAAATGGTTGACAAAGTATTTTGCTGAACTCTATGGATATTATAGTCTTGCTGAAATTGGTTTTACTAATGATTTGTATTGATGCTTTGGAATGCCTTTTGATTCAAGCTTTGATTAGATCATGTTTCTTGCGACTTGTGGATTAACAATTATTATTAATTTTGTCTGATTTGATTTGGTGACTAAGCTACATGACTTTAGTATTGTTAAATAATAGGGAAATAAACTTACAAAAAGTGAAAACAAGGTGTGGTTATTCATGACCTTCCAGTCATGGTGTGTGAATTTTACTGACTCCATTGATTATTGATTTGACTAATGATTATTGATTACTGGGCATTGATCATTGTTTTTCTGCCCTGGAACTATGGTAAGAACACCTTAAACGACTCAAAAGGTTAATCGACCTATGCTCGTTCCCTTGTAAGTTTACTTATTAAGGACCGACATGTTAACAACAGCTCTGTGTGATTTACGAGTTTAGGATAGAGTCTGTAGAAAGATGGTTCTGATCGTGGACATGGTGGATTCTCTGATGATTCCCTGGGCAACGCACAGTTTAGTTTTCCCAAACTCCTTGATCACCAGGTCTGCTGTTGCTCAGCTACAGCTAATAGGGATTCCCAATGTAGAAAAGAGGAGAATGATAATGAAGTGCATTATGTATGGTGAAGAGTGTGTCTGTGAGTGGATGTAGTAATTGAGAAATTTCAGAGGCTATGAGGAACCTTTATAGGGAAATCGCAATTGATTAAGAACTAACGGCAAAGTAAAAAGGATATTAGATTGATTTTCCTCAGACAGTAAAGTAATAATGAAAAGACTGCTACTTGAACACGATAATATGATACAAGCTGTAAATCAAAAGCACTTTAAAATGAAACACTTTGTACTTTTTCATGCCATCATAGTATGTACGTGAAAGATTTAAAAAATGTACGAGGCATTTTTCAGCTTCTCTACAATTTAAATTGTAAGAGCTGAATCTGTGATATGCAGAAAGTGTGACTTATTTTTTGAAAATTGTGAAGCTCCACTTTCTTATTTGCGCATAAAGCTGTTTTTCCCGTCATAAAATGATAGTATTCCACATTTGGAGCTAATTTTGATGGGTTAAAAGTCGACAAATGAACATCAGTCAAACAATCCACACAAATGTCTGCAGTAAATGATCTAACTCCAAGAACATTTTGTTTCTTTTCCGTA
The DNA here is from genome assembly GCF_031143425.1 of Pleurodeles waltl. Lineage (NCBI taxonomy): Eukaryota > Metazoa > Chordata > Amphibia > Caudata > Salamandridae > Pleurodeles > Pleurodeles waltl. Next base: position 888,943,562 of record NC_090438.1, read on the forward strand.
CTTTGCATTACCAGAAAAATGTTAAGCTACAAGTCCACCATCTGTGTGGTGTATATAAAAGGCAGGGTGGTGATATCAGGTGAGATGTCTAATAAAGGCAGAGTGGTCATAACAAAAAACATGATTACATTTCCTTCTGGTCTGCCAAGATTACACTTAACCCAGACACAGTAAATGCACACACTTACAAAACCAAAAACAAAAACAAAAGAAAGCTGTGTTTGAATATAACAGCAGGATCAATTCCAAGGGAACTGAGTTGTACTAGGTCCCTTGCTGTGCATTTCAGTATATGCTGGGACTAACCTGCAGCAAAGCTAATGACTACGAGAAATCAAATTCCACACCTTTATAACACTAAGTTTGTGGTATGATTACTCCACGTGGTGAAATAGAACATGCCTGCTCGAAGGAACATCTGCCCAGAACAGCACTTTCACTAGGAATACAAAAAAGATGATCTATTTAGTCTTCAAACACTCAGCATGGGCACTACACCATACAACAAAACTAACCAGTGTGTTGTGAATGCTCCATGGAATGAAGTAATGATGTACCTCTAGGCAAACATCCACTTTTCATTATAGGAGCTTTTTAGAAACTGGATTTCTGGTTTGCAGAGGGATGCACCCTGTCCAAGCAGGAACGACAATCCTAGTCAGGGAAAGTCAGATACACACCATAGCGTGTGCTCACCCTCTGGTGGCTTGGCGCAGAGCAGTCAGGCTTAACATAAGAGGCAATCTGTACAGTATTTGTGCAACATGTTGAACAAAAACAGTGAAAACACCATACAAAAAGACACCACGCCTGTTTAAAAACATAGAGCTTAATTTTATGAGTAAAACAAGACCAACAATACAAAAATTCAACAAGTAGAAGTCGATATATTAATTTTTAAAGATGAAAATGCAAAATATTGCTTAAAAGCATAAAGCTCCAAGAGGGGATATTTGGTCGAGCTAGACCTAGTTAAATCCAAATTTCATGCTAACAGCATAAAACAGCGGGTCTTGTCTGGGACTGCATCCAACCTGTAATGGAGCACAGATCTGATGCAGTTCCAGACAAGTCCTGTTGAAGTTTTACCTTCTCAAAAATTAAGCCAAGAGTCCTGTTCATGGGGAAGAAGTTCACCAGGAGTAAGGAGAGCTTCGCTGATGGTGGTCTGCGGGTGCTAAGAGTCAGACGGGCATCATGGATGGGCTTTCTTGAGCCATGCAGCCAAGAGGGGCGATGCTTGCTGTGTTCAGAGACAAAACTTGTGGCAGCTCGCACTGATTCTTCATGCAAGTGGCGGTTTTCTGCTGCGAGTGACCCATTTGCAGTTGCAAAGAGCCCAAAAGCTTCATTTCAGGAGCCAAAAAACACTTCCAAGGGCCCAGGACTGGAAAGGAGCCTCATGGGGGTCAGTAGCTGGTTGATGAATGGTCCAAGAGCTGTAGCAGGTGTGTTGGAAGTCTTTTGTGTCACTGAGACCTAAGAAGAACTGGAGGCAAGCCAGCAAGCCCTTAGAGTGTATGGGAGTGGCTCCACATCAGCACAGTTGTTCTTCCTGGCAGAGTATCCACAAGTCCAGAAGTGTATTAAGTTGGTGGTGCCTGAGGTCCAGTTCTTGGGAGAATTCAAAGAAAGGCCTTTGAAGTGCACAGAGTACCTGCCTTTCCTGCCCTGGCTCCAGAATCCCTACATGGGGTTATGCAGCCCTTTGTGTGGCATCAAGACACAACCCGTTCAGGTAAAAGTGAAAGCTGCTCTCTCCCATCCTGCCACAGATGGCACCTCAGGCTGTGGATGGCCCATCAGTCACACCTAAACTCCCTTTTTGTGCGGTCGTCTGGAGGGAATGAACAAGAGCCCAGCTGTCTCCTACCCAGACATACTCAGAGACAGGCAGAAAGCACCAGATGGTTAAAGTAAGAAAATGGCAACATTCCAAAAGTGGCATTTTCAGAATTACAATTTAATATCTGACTTCACCATAAATTGTGATTTAAACTTTTTACTCCAGAAACACAAAACTCTATTCACATTTGCAAATTACAATAAAACAGAAAAAGGCAATCCCAAGGCTATCCGATGGGAGAGATAGCACTTGCAGTAGTGAAATAATGTATTTAAGATTTTTCCACTACAAGGACATGCAAAACTTAAAAGTACATGTCCCACTTTTTTAAATACACTGCACCCTGACCATGGATTGTCTAGGGCCTACATTAGGGGGTGACATATGTATTAAAAATGAAGGTTTGGGCCAGGCAAGAGGTTTTACTTGCCAGGTCGACTTGGCAGTTTACAAATGTGCACACAGGCTCAGCAATGGCAGGCCTGAGATATGTTTGAAGGGCTATTGAAATGGTTGGCATTCTCAATGCTGCAGGACCACCAGTAGTATTTAATTTACAGGCCATGGGCACATGTAGTGCACTTTATTAGGGAACGATAAGTACATTAAATATGATAATTATGGATAAGCTAATGTTACCATGTTTTAAGCAGAGAGCACATGCGCTTTAGCACTGGTTAGCAGTGGTAAAGTGCCCAGAGTCCTAAAGCCAACAAAAAAATAGGTCAGAGAAAGGGGTGGAGAAAGGCAAAATGTCCAGGGGTGATCCTGCAAGAAGAGCCAGGTCCAACAGATCTTCAAAGCCTTACAGCCTGTCAAGGCTTTTGGGAAGATCGTCTGACACTGACATGCTGGTCCAATATAAACTTTCAGTTATCAACTAAAAACTAACACAAATGGAGTTGTGGCTATTGTTCTCTACTGCTGAGCGAGAAAATCTATATGCTACTATATTGAGTAGAAAACTAGTGCCCTATAAAAATATCAGATCCAGAATACGGTCTACCACAATATTGTGAAAGTAGGTATGCATAGGTGTATATATACCTTCAAGATTATATGTGGTGTTAAGAATTATAAATCTGTACTTACCTTCGTAATAGAGAGGGATTTTGTATTCTGGCTACAATATCTTTGCAGAAGAATATTAAAAACACATTAGGGTAGAATACTGCGAGTAAGAATTAAGTAGCTTAGATCTATAGATACCTTCTCATGTTTCATGCACGTTGCACTCACATAAAATAGAGGAACAACAAAGTATTGAAATTAAAAACATCGAAAAAATTAAAAGAACAGGACTGTCCCTGTCCTCCAAACATTATATTAAATAAAAATATAGGGATTAATTTTAAATATTCCTCTGCAGTCATAAAATGTGAATTTTCTGAAATATCATGCCTGCCTGTGAAAGCTCTTTCCCCACGTGCAACGTTCATACCAAAGACTTAAACAAACTGGATTTCCAGCATAGAAAAGGGAAAGCACTGATTAATATTGCATTTGTTTCCACTTCAGGTGGGGAAAAAATAGACATATTGTTGTGTTTTAAAATTCTATCTAAATGTGTAATATGTCTTTATGGAATGTATCAGCTGGAATTCCGATGACCTGACAGATTCTGAGCTGGGCAGTTGCGTTGCTGCTTTGACTCGGTGGCTGTGAGGACGTTGGTGTTGACAGAGGAATAAATCTTCTTGTTTGAGACAAAACAAGCCGCTTGGAGTTTCCTTATTTCAGTGGAGGATACAACATCTTTTGGCGACGAGCTGGTCAACACCATTTGAACCCACGCGACCTCAACTATTTCTTCGTGTCCTCACGGCCTTTCCTTCAGTTACTTCTGTAATCAATGTCCTTGCTGCTGGCTTCCTTGTTCGGGAGATGTTCACTGGATGACTGCGGTAACATTTTTAAAGCGCCGTTTTGCTTTGTTTTTCACTTACGTATAACATTATTTTGTTGCCAGGTAACGGACGCCATGCGGAAGAGCGAGGCAATCTGTTAAATAGTTTCGGATCCACGAGAGATTACGGCGTCCGGACGCGTGCATTCCTGGCTCGCTACAATGTTGGTTGCTAAGTAACAGACGCCATGTTTGCATGTTCTCTATCTTTCGAAGGCTGGATGTTTGCGATAAGTTGTTACTGTTGACAGAGAAGTCAACTTTCTGGTGGTGTTGATCTTCATCGATTTTTCAATTTTAGTTATTCTGCCATTTTATTGAACTGTGCGTGATCTACACATGTCAAGGACTTACCAAGCCTTTTGGAATCATTCGACTCAGTATCGGCCTCAAGTTGGTTGCTGAGACACAATACTCACCTAGTTTTCAGTCTCATCGCGAGTTTTGCACAAATGCTGTGCAAATTACGTGCAGCAAGTGTTTATTTCTAACTGGCGCTTCGCACGCTCTCACCCAGCTGTCTTTTGTTTTTATTTTACCTTCAATATGCAAACTGCTAACTTACCATTAACTTTTCTTCCTGAACCTGGCATCCCTGTGATAAGATGGCAACACTGGTTTAAATCCTTTGAGAGCTATTTGGTTGCTATTGATGGGGTTAACTTTTCTGCTGCTCGCAAAAAGGCGATTTTGTATAATTGCCTTGGCACAGAAGGGCAAAGAATTTTCGACCATCAACCCCAGGCGCAACCTTTTGCCACTGGTGATTGGGACGTGTTCACCGAAGCTGTGAGAAGATTAGAAAACCACTTCAAAGATGACCTCAGCATCATCGTTGAGAGACACACATTTTTCACACGGAAACAACTTCAGCATGAATCAATTGACAGTTTTGTAGCTGAACTTCGGATTTTAGCGTCTACTTGTGAATTTGTAGGTCCTTTGGACCAGTATCTTAGAGATCAACTTGTTGTTAATTGTTATGATTCTAAAATTCAAGAAAAGATCTTATGTTGTAGAGACCCAACGTTGAAGGAAACGTTGGAAATTGCTAGAGGGATTGAACGTTCTATGTTAGCCTCTAAAGAATTGGGTAAAGTGAGAGGGTCACCAGTTGAAGATATTTGTTTGGTATCACAGAAATCTAAAACTATTATGCCCACTAACCCGGATTTGAAAAAGAGCAACACCAAAAAGCTTTTGTGTTTCAGGTGTGGCTCTAATTCACACTTGGCCAATTCTCCTATTTGTCCAGCTTTAGGGAAAACATGTATGAAGTGTAAGAAGACTGGTCATTTCGCTCGAGTGTGTAAACAAGATCAAAAGGTGGTGTTGGTTGAACAGCAACAATTGGTTGAGAGGCAAGTAGGTGAGTGTGGTGATTTGCATCTTTCCAAAAAGTGTGTTCTGATAGTTAATGATGCATCCAATTGTAAGTCTGGTCTTAAGCGTTCCAAAGATCCAGTTTGTGAAGTCATGATTGGTGAAGTTAAATTGAAAGTTACGGTGGATTCAGGTTCACCTATAACGATTGTTTCCGACGCAAATTATCATTCCTTTTGGAGTGACTCTCCTTTATCTGCTCCTGATATAAAAACCATAGCATTTGATGGCCAAGAGATTGATATGTTGGGGTACTTTATTGGAAAAATTAGTTACCAGCACAAGAGCATTGACTCTAAAGTGTATGTTGCCAAGAGAGGGTACAATATTTTAGGGTGGAAGGATCAAGGGCAGTTTGGTATGGTGCTTAGGCCAGGCACCGATCAACCCATTACATTGGTGGGGAAAGTGGAGGTTAAACTAGATTCCATCCAGGATGTTCTTATTAAACACTCTGAAGTTTTCAGCAATAAGCTTGGTTTAGTGAGGGGGTATGAACATAGAATTATTCTCAAACCTGATGCTGTTCCTGTTGTACATAGGGTACGTAATGTACCTTTGAGTGTCAGGGGAAAATTGAAAGAGCATCTGTGTGATTTATGCAGTGATGGGGTTATTGAACCAGTTGACTCTTCACAATGGGTGTCTCCAATTGCAGTCGCGGTTAAGAAGACTGGAGAGTTAAGATTATGTATTGACTTAAGATCTTTAAACAAAAACATTTTGGTTGATTGTTTTCCTTTGCCCAAAATTCAAGAGTTATTGGCTCGTTTGGGGGGAATGAAGGTTTTCTCTACGATTGACCTTAGGTCTGCCTATCATCAAGTGGAGTTAAGTAAGGAATCCCGTTCACTCACCACGTTTATTACCCCGTTTGGGGCTTTTAGATTTTTGCGAATGCCGATTGGCTTAGCCTCCGCGGCGTCCGTATTCCAGAAACTTATGTTTCAGTTATTTGGCGACATACAGGGTGTTTTAGCTTACCAGGATGACATTTTAATTGGTTCGGAATCTTTTCAAGACCATGTACTCATGTTGGACAGAGTGTTGGGAATTCTGAATGACCATGGGATAACGGTTAGAAAAGACAAGTGTAAGTTTATGGTAGATTCTGTTGATTATCTAGGTCATCAAATTTCTGCACAAGGCATTCTTCCTAAAAGAGACTTATTATTGGCTATTGAGAATTCCCATACTCCTAACAATAAAGATCAGGTGAGATCCTTTTTGGGTCTTTGTGAGTACTACTCACGTTTTGTGCAAAATTTTGCTTACTTGTCAGAACCGTTAAGGAGGATTCTCAGGAAGGGGGAAAAGTGTTTATGGCTGGAGGAGCAGGAGCAAGCTTTTTCCACGCTTAAGTCTCTCATTGTACAGGTTCCTGCTCTTCACCCATTTGACGAGGATCTACCTTCAGTAATTACTGTGGATGCAAGTGGTGTTGGTTTGGGAGCCATTCTTAGTCAGATGGAGAAAGGGAAGGAGCATACGATCGCATTTGCATCTAGACGTCTATCGGATGCTGAGATGAATTATAGCACGATTGAGAGGGAGGCGTTGGCTTGTGTATGGGGAGTTAATCATTTCTCAACATATGTTTGGGGAAGGGAGTTCACGCTTGTCACAGATCACAAGCCTTTGGTCTATCTTTGGAACGACAAGGTTTTTAATAAAACCAGTCCTAGGCTGACCAGATTGTTAGCCAGGTTGTATGAATTTAATATGAAGGTGAAGCACATTGCAGGGACTAATAACTGCAGGGCAGACTTCCTGTCTAGGTGTCCTGTCAATAACACTGGGTTTGAGAAAATGTCAGTCGAGGAAGATGTTGTGGTGGGCATGATTGATGGTGATGTTGCAGCTGGTGAAGTCATCTCTAGGCCGGTTTGGAAAGAGGCGGTGAGCAAGGATAAGTTTTTACTACTCCTTAAGAAGTATATTCATGAAGGTTGGCCTACGGGTGGGAGATTGTCGGATGTAATGAAATCTTATGGCAAGATCAAGGAGGAGTTAAATGTGGAAGACGATTTGGTTTTGAGGGGTGAACGTTTGATTCCTCCCAGCGAGCTAAGGCTCAGACTAATAAAGTTGGCTCATCAAGGGCATGTTGGCATTACTGGTACGAGAAGACGGTTACGTTTATATTATTGGTGGCCAGGTATGGATTCTGAAGTAGAAGTAGTAGTTAAGAATTGTGGTAGTTGTAGAGTAGCGGATAAAAGTTTGCACACCAGGGAGGTGCCTTTGTGTTCTGTACCCTTCCCTGACAAGCCGTGGCAGAAGTTGGGTCTAGATTTTATGGGTCCGTTAGGAGCTTGCAATGATGGGAAGAAATATGTATTGGTTGCAGTGGATTATTTTTCTAAATGGGTATCATATAAATTTTTGAGAGAACCGAATACTACCAGCGTGATTGATTTCTTGAAGGAGATTTTTCATTGGGAGGGGATTCCTGAGTTTTTAGTCTCTGACAATGGTGTACAATTTATCTCACATCGGATGGTGAACTTTTTAAGGAAATGTAATATAAAGCATCTTACTACTGCTTTATATAGTCCGCAAGGGAATGGTTTAGTAGAAAGGGTAAACAGGATGATCAAGGAGACCATTCAATTGGCTGTCAGTTCGGGGGTTAACGTGCAAGAAGCGGTTTCAGAAAGGATCTGGAGTTATCACAACACGCCACATTCTTCTACAGGCGTTGCTCCTTTTGTGCTTTTGAAGGGCAGGCACTCGGGTAATGAACTCTCTCCTGAGTGGGTGGTGCAAGAAACCTTGGGGAGTGATGCAAACGTTGATCTCAGTCAAGTAAGAGAAAACGTAGAGAGACATCAAAGTAGGAGTAAGAGGAGATATGACAATCTCAAAAGAGTTAAGGCATTTCCTTTTGCTGTCGGTGATGCAGTTAGAGTGAAGAAACCTCAAGGGAAAAGGAAAGGAGTTTCTAGTTTTTTTCCCATCACTAAGGTTATTAGGGTTTCTAAACATTCTGTTATGGTGGAAGGAGGCAAATGGTGGAGCATGAGGACTGTGGTGAAGGTTGCTGTTCCGGTTTCAGAGCTGAATAGAGGGTTTTCTGACGTTTGGTTTGATGGAGGTTATGATGTTATTGTGGGGGATGGTGGTTCCTTGGAGCGGGGAGTGTGCGAGGAAGTGAGACAAGGTGGAGACCTTCAGGAAGGAGGTTCTGAACCGCTCTTAGGGAGTTCAGAAGGTGACTTTCAGGGTCATGGAGCATTGGATGTTGGTAGTGGTACTCACACTACTGGCATTTTGGACCAATCTGAGAGGTCCAATGAAGGTGTGATTCGGGTGGATACGAGGGAAGTGTTGGACAGACCTAGAAGGAACGTATCTAAACCCAAGTATCTGAATCAATATGTTATGTATTGAGGGTGGCCACATTTTATTGTTTTTTTTTTTTTGTTGTTTTGGGGGGGTCAAGTTGTTTGGAAGGGGGAAGATGTGTTGTGTTTTAAAATTCTATCTAAATGTGTAATATGTCTTTATGGAATGTATCAGCTGGAATTCCGATGACCTGACAGATTCTGAGCTGGGCAGTTGCGTTGCTGCTTTGACTCGGTGGCTGTGAGGACGTTGGTGTTGACAGAGGAATAAATCTTCTTGTTTGAGACAAAACAAGCCACTTGGAGTTTCCTTATTTCAGTGGAGGATACAACACACATCTTTTCAAGGAACTACTAAATCACAAGAAGTAATACCAGGTGCACCCCTAGTAATGGAGGTGGTAAATCAGCGGTACTAAACTGAATACCTTTCCAAACATGTGCTTCACAGGTAGGTTTGCACTCTGCAAGCATTCCAGTATCCATACAAGCATAGCCAAGTGAAGGAATAAGCAGTAAGGGCAGGTTAGGGAAGGGAGTTATGGGGTGGGTGCAAGTAGAGGGTTATTACATCCTCCATGAGATCATCACAAATATTCAGGTCACAATATTGTGAACAAATGTAAGTATATGTATAGATAAGTGTATATTTACTATTCTTACCTCTACATCTATGTACTGTTAAGAATAGTATTTCTATACTTTCCTATATAAAATTACCGAACAGAAACAAGAACTCCGCAACTATGGAGACTCTGATGTCCATGGTTCCATTGCGGTTCAACAATGATGTTACCTTCGATATTGAAAGCCCTGTTCAGGTCACTGTGTGTTTCCAGAAATCAAATAACAGTGAAGATGATGGTTAACTCAGTTGGTAACTATGAAAATAAGCTCCAATGTATTAAAAATAACAATCTTCTATGAGTACTTATTTTTCCAGCTCAATTAACACGTATGCCCATGAAATCATGAAATGAATAATTAGACAGAATATAAGTTAAAAGCAGGGATGTGGAATTCCTATCGCCCGACGCCCGGGACATCTTGTTTGGGGTCAAGGGCAACAAGTTTTTATGTTTACTTTGTCCTTGGGACAAGTAGGCCCAACCCCCTGCAGCACAAACCCTTTGGCTGCCTGTTTACAGAGAGTTGAACTCTCTGCAGTTGAGGTAATGTGTTTCCAAAAGATAATGCTGTTCGAACTTGTATTTATGGTTCATTATTTGAAAGCCTTCATTATTAGGGTGCGTGCTGTAAATAAATGTTTTAAGGTCACACTTCACTACTGACGTTGTTCCAGTACAAAACAAAAAAACATGTACACACATGTTTGAAAAGTTTAGGCTAAGAGGCTAAGTATAATGCTCCCAGAATGCTCTCTGATTATATGCAAATGAAGTGTCATTTAGTAAAATGTGTTGATGCATGCTAGTATTTCCCAAAAATATTTCTAATGGAAAATCAGTGTAACCATTTTCAACACGATTATGGGAAGCATGAAAATAAACAAACACTGACAAAGCCAACTGATCTGACATATTTTTATAAGTCTTTTAGTTTCATCAATGCGTGTCTTGTTTTGACATGGCTTTTGTAACACTTTATTGTTGTGGGAGCTACCAGACCCTCAACATTGTAACAAACATTGGCAAAACCCCCCCAAAAAGTTTTTGAACTCTTAAAGCACACGTTGCCACCAGCGGCATAACAAAGGCCCCGCAGCCGCCCTCCAGGGGGCCCCGTCAGCACAGCACCTGCCCGGAGTGAGTCTGGAGAGGGGGCTCCTCCATGTTCTTTGAAAAGGGGCACCCTCCAGTTTCGTTACGTCACTGATTGCCACTGTAGTTCCTGACACTGAACAAAACTACTTTGTGTGGCAATATGCTCCTTGTGGAAGAGCAGAATGCGATCACTCACAGTAAAGCCAGCCGAAAGAGAGAGAAATAGAAGTTTAATAAAAACAAAATGTCTTTGTTAACACCAGACCTAATTAGGGACCAAGACCCACATGTAGGTAGCTTTTTGCATGTCGCAAACAGCGACTTTCGCTGTTTGCGACGTGCAAAAAGCACATTGTGATGCACAAACCCAGTTTTGCGATTCAGTAACCTGGTTACCGAATCACAAAACGGGTTTGCGACTCGCAATTAGTAAGGGGTGTTCCCTTCCTAATTGCAACTCGCAGTGCAATGTAGGATTGTTTTGTGACCGCGAACGCGGGCGCAAACCAATCGCAGTTTGCACCCATTTCAAATGGGTGCTAACACTTTCGCAAAAGGGAAGGGATCCCCATGGGACCCCTTTCCCATTGTGAATGTCACTGTAAACATTTTTTCAGAGCAAGCAGTGGTCCTGTGGACCACTGCCTGCTCTGAAAAAATGAAACGAAAACGTTTCAATTTTCGTTTTTGTTATGCATCTCGTTTTCCTTTAAGGAAAACGGGCTGCATTACAAAAAAAACTGCTTTATTGAAAAGCAGTCACAGACATGGTGGTCTGCTGTCTCCAGCAGGCCACCATTCGTGAGGGGGTCGCAAATTGCGACCCACCTCATGATTATTCATGATGTGGGCATTTGCGAAGCCCTTGCGAATCACAGATGGTGTCAAGGACACCATCCTACATTCGGATTTGCGACTCGCAATTTGCAGGTCACAAATCTGAACCTACCTACTTGTGGCCCCAAATTCTTAAAGAAAGTCAAAAAAGTGCACCCATGGTATATGTCGTACCCCTATAAAATATTTGTGAACTGTATTTTAGCGTGGGTAAATACGATGTGTAGATTTGCTCATGTGAAAATCTATTGAGCATTTGCAAGTTCATTTTCCCTCCAGCCACTTTCTTCCCAACCCTGGAAGAAGTTCTAATTCTGCCATTGTCAGGAGTAAATGTCCAACCTTTCTTATTATGGGAAAATATTAGAGAGAAGCTGGTAAAAATCTTTAAAACATGCAGGTTAGTAGGTTTGCAGACTCAAAGGCATTCCAGCCCTGGAACTATTGCTTACTGCTTCCTCCAGCCCCAGTATGCAGATCTGCAGAAAGGTGGCAAAATAAGGAAATTGCTACAGTAGGGATTGAAACTCCAAGTATTCAAGCCCTACTATGGTAGTAGCCCTGGCATAATCAGAGAGGCTATTAATTGCTGCCATAATTTGTCGCCACACTACATGGCACCAAAGCGACAAGTAGATCTTTTTACAGGACAAGTAGATTTGAGAAGCAACCTGTCCCCTGGACAAGTAGATATTTTAATAAATTCCACACCCCTGAAAAGTGTTAACGGTTTTCTCACTTAGAGCCACTGTTAAAGCAAAACATTTATAGATACTCTCTACAACCAGATGTAGTTCATATACTTCTGTGCAGGTTAGGCACACTGTGATGGACTGTGAAGTCCACAAAGGACAAGCAGGAAACACAAATGAAGAGTTCAACACAAGTGAGGCAATACTTGTCTCAGTCTAAGAGTTCTCTGCATTGTGTTGAAGACTTAAGACCTGGATAGAAGAGGGATTGTGAATACAGATGCGTGTGGTTATTCTGTTGTCACACTTATCTGAATTGCTTTCCCTGCAGTTATTACCAGATCCCTGCAATTTTTCCCCTGATAAATCTCAGTAGATAAATCCTGCCAATATTTATCAGGGAAAAATGCACACGTATAACGATTCAACTTTCCCATTCCCAATGTAACAAGTGGCAACTCAGGATATAAGGTACTGACGAGACCCAATAAACAGCTCAGACTGTAGTGTCAGTATTTACCTTGTACTGTAAATAATCCAACCGATTCCAGGACACACAAAATGAGGGCCACGGGGGGGGGGCAAGTCAGTGAGAGCTTTAACACAATCTAAATTTAAGGGGACACCGGAAGTGATCCATTACTTCTCAGGGTTTTGTAAATGCCCCCCCAAAAAATGAATAAATAACCTGAACATCGTACGGAGAAATAATTGACTGTTCGCAACAATCTGAAAATGATCTTCTAAACAACATGCAAAGCACTTTAAGTATTTTAGCACATGCTAACCCTATAAATCACAGCAAAAAAGTAAAGCTGGCACAATATTTCATGTGATCTATTGTCTGAAATTGCTTACAAATATCAAAAAATATAAAGGGTTTTGAAAGTCACATGGAACAACAAGCATAAATAAGATTTAGGATTATATCTTAACAAAGGAGACAAAACCTGTAACTTTACTTTCAAATTGCAATTGTACCCAATTTCTAAAGAAGGCTTTTGGGCACTGTATGCCCAATACATTGTGAAAGATTACGCAGCTCTTGTGCTTTGTTCACCCATCTGTGATTAGTTCTTATACCTGTATAAAGATTTTCTAGAATGTTGTAGAGGTTTGGCTCTTAAACTGCGGAATGCATGTCACGCCACTAGAGAACATCATAATGTGTGTATAAAAGGGCCAAATTCAAATGTGGGTGTATCATAACAAAAAGAAATACAGAATGCTTCTGCGCCTCCAACTGTCTAGACAGTTGTTGGGTCTTCCAAGCAAGATGAACAGATCAAGCAGATATTAACCCCTCATCTGTCATCCTTCGCAGATGGTCTCTAATACTCCGCAGCTGGGATTTAGTAATCCAACCTGGATAAACTCCAGCCTATCATCTGCCAGAAAAGTTTGCTAATTGAAGATTGGCTGGTGGTGGGGCACGGCAGGAGGCCAATGTGAATGCTGTAGCCTAGAAAGAACCACCAACAAGAAAGTGAGAGAAGGCAAATACACTGAGATTGAAATAACATTCTTCTATAAAAGAGATATCCTGGGGGATTTTTGAGCCTGGAATCTGAAACTATCAAAAGAAAATAAATATTGATATCATTTATAAGCAGAGGGCCTAAATAATCATCCTTTAAGAGCATGGGCCGGCTTAACACAAGTTTAACCATGTCTTGACTAATGTTTCTGTAGATTATGTAATGCAGATTAGAATAATGAAGGCATAATTAAGCTACTTATTTATAATTTGTTTAAGACACAGAGGGGGTTATTCTAACTTTGGAGGAGGTGTTAATCCGTCCCAAAAGTGACGGAAAAGTGACGGATTTACCACCAGCCGTATTACAAGTCCATTATATCCTATGGAACTCGTAATACGGCTGGTGGTATATCCGTCACTTTACCGTCACTTTTGGGACGGATTAACACTCCTCCAAAGTTAGAATAACCCCCAGAGTAGGAGCAAGCCAAATCAAAGGAGGATATCATTTTCAAAATTGTGTTAATATTAGTATTCCAGGACCTGTGTATCACAAGGTGCCCTAGGGGCAGAATATTTTCTGTCATAGGGCACACTGTGCTTGTTTGTTGTCCGGAGCACCCTGTTAAAGGCGTGCCACGAAGCAAATGGGTACCTTCCCCCTCTATCTGAAAATCGGCTCCATATGTCATAAGAAATCTAGAAAACCTTGTGCAAGCGGATTTAACTCCCAAACCTTAATTGATTTACAGATTAGAATGGGGCGCACCTGGCTTTTGATTGGATGAGTAAGTGTCCTTGGCAAGAAGAAAATCAGCTTTCTCTTGTTTTAGTTTCTCTCAAAAATGTATTGTTTCTCTTATTCTAAGCTTTCTTTAATTTACTCTTTCCTCTGTGGGGGTTGTTTTTGCAAGGCATGAGAAAAAACAGTGATTGCTCATTTTCAAAATTTTATCTGTTCCTTTCTTACACAGCCAAGTTAATTTCATGCAGATTTTAACCAAATTTGATTCAAATTTGGCGAGTCCTATCACATTACTGGACTAATTTTAACAGCATAAAAGGCAACTCTCTTGAAACAGTATTTAGAAAGTACATATGTGAAGCATAAAGGAGAAATGGGTTTCGCCCTCATGGACACTGTTAACAGACGCTAAAGACAGATTTTACCCTATTCAAGCACTATATAGGTGTTTAAAAGAAACACAATTTCATTCAACATTTTAACATATGTTTGCTATGTCCCAGATCCTAATGTTCTTTTAGAATTAGAATTTTGAAGTTAACATTTCTACAAGCCACTATCTGCAGCCAGCTACTGTACCTTCCTGTCTAAATGGAAGATATTGTTGAAGGTGTTCCCTTCAAGGCACAGCTGACAATGGGCACTATCTAGTTTAGAATGAGTAGGGATTGTTTATCTTTAACAACTCTATTGCATGTAAAACAATGGACAATGATAATGGTCAGTGTAATTATGTGATTCACGGACTGCAACATCTATCACTTAATTATGGAATTATTGCACTTGCCTCATAATTTGCAGCATAATTTGCGGATTTAGACAAACATCTTGTTTCTGGCTTAAGATAGATCAAAATAATGCTGCTAAAGAAGGTGCCCCATAATGCTGCATTACTTGGTTTTCTCGCAGCATAACCATGCCACATAATTTTGTCCTCAACTGCAGCATAATAGTGGTGGCCATGACGATGGTAAAATTCTGCTGAGTATTTTTTTATAGGCTGTCATTATGATAATGAAACCCATATGCCACACGGACCTTTAAAATATTGTCTATATACCATGCGTCTCTATGAAATAGATGCGATTTATACTAGTGCAATGTGTGCAATATAAGCACACAAACATGTAATATATATATATGTATTTTGTTCAGAGTGGCCTTGTACAAGTCCTTTTACAGAAAATAACTAAATATCTTCAGAGAACATTTGGCTAACTGCGCGAAATGGAGTTATAGCTACAATTTTGAACTGATAGCCGAAACACTGATGGCTAACTGATTTACAAGTCGTCCACTGGACAAAGAAATAAACCCATTAAAGACAAACGAGCGAGGTTTCGCTAATGAGCAACTTTCCCCTGGGATATGAAATGTTAATCTTTTGTTGTTTGAACTACATCTAAAGAAGGAATGCAGTACAGTATCATCTCTGCAATCGTGTAGCAGATAAAGCTGGCGATGCTAGGTGCATAAATGAACAAGTGACCCATATGTACTGTTCAACGGTGCCTATCGAGCAATATTACAGATCAAAGCACTGCAGCGTGTTATCGGGCCTCTCTCTAAAAATACTGACCAATACTGAGACATCTAACCTGGTCTAGGGGCCTCATTTTGGAAAGTGATTTCAGAATAATTTGCTTCCATGACCAACACTAACCGTTGGCAGGATCTGTACAATCCACATCGAAAATCCAAACTGAGTGACTGGAGAGCAATTTATTTGGATGAGAAGTTCAATGAGAGGCAAATGCCTAACGGATAAATATGAGCACTAATCCTCAGCAGTGGGTGTCATGGGTCCGCTAACATCCTTAGATCTTAATGCCAAGGTGCCCACTAGCAACACAAACATGCATCGGGCGCATGTTTTTTTTTTGAGAGACAGATAGATCAAACTGCTGGCTGGGAGAGACTTATTATGTAAAGGATTGAAACGCACTGATTTCCCCCTTTTCTGCCCAAGTTATTATTCTGCACCAGCTGCACGTGCAGAGCATGGCAGAACAGCCCTGGGAACATCGTTGGCAGGTTACTTTCGGGAGAAGAGGGGAGTCCCAAGAGGGCGAGCACGAGTGCCAGCAGTCGCCGTGCTGCATACTAAAAGGTGTCTCTGCTCCTCGAGGCCAGTGCCTCGTGCGGGGGAGTAGTACGGAAAGCTACCCAGAGCTCTGAAACTCCATACACTGCAGGGGCTCTGTTTTTATTTAAGGTTTCCGTTTCTTCTGTTGCTTTATAGCAGGGCACAAGTTGGGGGTACACGGTTTCACAAGGTGGATGCCGTCTTCCCTTATGAGTAGTTGTGCCGCACTATTTGCTAAACTCGTCCCGGTATAATGTTTAAACACCATGACGCATTCAGCAGCGCCTGCAGATTGTCTGCTTTCCTTCTGAGCAGTAGCAATCCTGCAGGTAGCAGTAGGGGGCTTTTTTATTTTAAATTCGAGCTAGAGCCAAAACACAGGCCGAAGTTAAGTGGCCATCAGGCCTCCTTCTGTTCTCGCTGGAGCTAAATGGAGCCTCACACCTAGCAGTAAATGCAATGGAGGGGAAACTAAGGCATACAGCTTGTTGTCACATCCCAGGTACTTAACAGAGGCATGCATTTGATTTTGCTCAGTCCTTCTACATTTATTTATTTATTTTATAGCTTTTAGATAGCGCATAAGACCAGAATGGTATCAAAGCACTGAGAAAGCAGAGGACAGTCGGGGACAGACTGGAACCGGATGCTCCAACATGGTTACTGAGCACAACTATACCTGACCCTGAGAGAACAGTCATGTTTTCAGCTGTTTCCAAAATCCTAAGTACCCCTCATTACCGTGATTGTACTCCGGTAGGGAATTCCACAGCCTACCGTGTAGGCCCTTTCACCTCACCTGGTTTTCTTGACCTAAGGTACCGCCACAGTGTGACGGCTGCCGATCTCAGATGTCTCCTGGGGGCATACCAGTTAACAGAAGCCATCAGGTACCCCGAGCCACGGCCATGTAAGGTTTTATGCAGCAGGGACAGGGCCTTAGAAGATACCCAGTTCCTTATGGGCAACCAATACCGATGATGCGGCCTTTCAGAAATAGAAGCGTGTTAAGGAAGACTTAGAACTAGTCGTGCTGCCGCATTCTGGATTATTTGCAATTTGTCTAAAGAGAGCTGATTGATTTTCAGATACAAGGCTATCAGTAGTCAAGCTGCGATGAAATGAGGGCCAAGACCACGGACACCCTAAGCTCTATAGGCAGCAGAGGCAGGATATAAGACATATGCATCCTGTAAGAATGTCAGATATGCTGGTCTGTTCCTGCATTTACATAAATAATGCAAACATCACTATTTTGTTTTATTTCTTTTATGGCACTCCTTATCCCAATGCATTGTGTCAGAGTACTTTACACCACATGTACACTTTATACAGTTACAAAAAAATCATATAAGTGTAAATCTATGTACAGGATGTGTTACATCGGATAGTGAGAGAAAGAAGGTGTAGGAGTCACATGTCCTTCATAGTTCACTGTGCTATATTAGGAGAATTATAATTGATGAACTGCAAGTAACAAAAGGATCTCCGTGTTAAAAGCAGTAGCCCACTTACCTATCTACATAAAATAAAAATCTGTCATGAAGTGCTTTGCAGGAGACACGCTAACCCTCTATGCTACTTTGATTCAAAACTGTGACTAGAAACGACACACAATTCTCCAGCAAATGTGTTAACCACCAGAGTTATCTTACCATTACTATTAGTCCCTGAGATTTACAGAGCATACGAAGCTCTCTGCAGCAGGTGCCTTAACCCCATACTACTTTTTGAAATGCATTCTTTGTATCCAATTAAGCAGAAAAGATTTCTTGCCAAGTTTATCATTGTGTCAAATTATTTGTAGCAGAGATTTAAAAAAATAAATGTTGAAATCAAGGCCCAGATTTTGGGACGAGGTGTGTCACTTTTTTGGCACAACCTCAACACAAAATCTCATTTGTTAAATCTGGTAATTTGCTCAAATATACTCCTTATAGACCTGCTAAACATATGTATGTGGTCTTAAGATCAGATGTCACTTCTTGTGATTTCAGTTCCTGTGAGGTTATGGGTTGAAATGTCACTTTCCGTGAGGTCACTTCCTGTGATGCCGCTTACGATGTCACGCACCATGATGTCACATGCTGTGATAGTCCGCCCACTTCTTTTTTTAGGACTTGTGCCTTGTTTTACAGATTGTGTACCCTCTCGCTTCAGCACACGACAGCTAACATTTTACAATATTTCCCTTGAAAGGGCCCTGTTTTCTCAACAGAAAGGATGACTCTTTCAGAGAAATGCCAAGATTTTAGATCGACAGTCAGTCAGTCAGTTACAGTCAGTGCCAAGACTGCAGTACTCGCAACAGAACGGTTCCTCCCACATCTTAGGCAGTGTATTTTAATCAACCACGTCTCTTCTTTTTACATTTTCATAAAATCCCTAATATAATTTTTCTTTCAAAAAAGGATGCACGGATCGTTCACCACTGTGGGGATTTTTAGCTGGTACAAATGGGGTTGTACGGCTCCTCCTTCCTGGGAAATATCTGGGTGCCAAAGACCTCGAACGCAAGTTAATTTCCTTTCAAGTTGCAATTGTGGTTCCCCAGGCAGCCATCACACGTTTCTTTGAAAGATAAATAGTACCTTTCTTCAGCTCACAAGAATGGGCTAGGCCACATCACTGATGCTATACAAGAGGCTTGCACCTCAACAAGGGGGTAGAGAAGAAGTTTCTGCGATGCTTGGTGCTGGAGCCAGGGCCTGGTGCCTTACTGCATCCTCTGCAGGCTGCCAAGCTGAGTCACAACACAGATACCTAAACACATCTCTAAGGTGCCCCAGGAACGTAACTGGACACCGGGGGCTCCCAAGGCAGACATCTATCAACAGCCACAACTTCTTAAGAGAAGAATGACAAATAATTTGGGACTCTGTGTGTTCAGGCCAGTTAAGGGCCGGCTTTGCTATTCTGCAGTAGAATCTAATGGCCATTATCCTAACATGGTACAATATTCTGACACAAAGTATATTTATTTATATATTTAGAAATGTTTATAAAGAGCAAGATAGGGATACAAGGGATCTCTACTGGGTGTTCTTCAGATATTTCTGAATCGGCTCACTTGCACACCAGCATGAACAGTAGAGTTTTAGGAGTTTTATGAAAAGCAGGGAGGTCATATAGTAAGGAAGGTGGTTGAGAGCAGGGAACTAAAAACGTTCCACAGTTTGGGTCCTTATACGCTTAGCAATCTTACTTCACGAAGGATGCTTTCTTGCAGCTTTTGGTGTCTGTGTTTCAGCTATTTGTAAATTAGTGTGACCACCGAGCAGATGTTCAAGTAAAAGGGAATTAGGACGCCATTTGCAAATGGACCTGAAAATTCCCCAGCACTTGCGCCAATAGAAGCATATAGGCACTGAACAGTGGTGGCGCAAATAATGAACCCTGTGACATGATGCAAGCCACTTTGTGTAGTAATGAAGCTAATACACAAATCTGCACTTGGGTTGACTCCGATCTGTGACGAAGGAATGGATCCATGTGGATGCTATCTGAGCCACTCCACCCTATTCTTTGTTTTTTTAGAAGGGTGTGATCCACAGTGCTATAACCTATAGAAGGATTAAGCTGTACAAGTGTGGCTTGCTTGCCTTCATTCACAGACGCGAGGAATGTATAAGTTGGCAAGAGTGGTTTCAATTCCCCTCTTTGGTTTTAACCCAGTCTATTGATTGTGAAGTACAATATTTTGCTGAAAGTCTTCTTGTAATCATCGTATTACCCTGTTTTCTACAAATATGCAGGGTAGCTTTCAGATTAACTGGAACTGGATTCCAGAAGATAAAGGAGAACATTATTTCCAACCACAAAAACATCCCCAAAATATTTCAGAAACTAATTTAAAGGATTTTGTTGCTGGGCACAATTAACAGGTGTTACTGGTGGACACAAATACTGAATATCAGTACTAAATACTACAAAATGGCAGACGCATGTTATTTCACAATTGCACATAATTAATCTGCATAGAGCATATCAGGAATGCCAGTAACTCTTACATTTCGTAAAATCATTCTCTTGAAGAGTAATGGTGGTTGGCCTCTTCTGAGGTTCAGTAATTCTAAAAGCACTCTTGATGTCAGGTCACTTAGATCGTAACGCCGGGATATTTGTAACGCAATTATAGGAATATTACGGGTATTTTGCAAATTAATTAAAAGGTCCAAGTGTCTTGTGGAAGACACCATTTAGTACTTCTCATTAAGAAATTCTGAGTTGCTGGGCTATTTAAATGGAACAAGTTTAACAACTGCAACTGCATATTATTGGGCACCTTTAGTTTTTCTGCCGGAACAATGGGAGGCTGTAGTTATCACTTAGTGAGAGAGAGCAAGGTATCAACTCCCACACACTAAGCCAGTGCTTTGCTATGTAGCTACAGTTTCATTGAGAAATCCTTGCTTACTCCATGGACCTCTGGGTTGCCCTCAGAGAAATGCGAAAAAAGGTTTAGAGCAGCACAAAAACTAAATGAAAGACATGAAATGAAACAATAAAATTCCAAACCCAATTCAGAAAAAACAGCAAGTAAACGAGATAAAAATACAACAATTTGATAAGGGGATTACACTCAAGGACACCCAACGTCCATTTCTTCTTGGAGTGATCCAGGCTATGGGTTCAAGTATCAGTCACACTTCCAAAGCTCTTCTTACTTAGACCCGGAGCCAAAGTTCCCGTTCCATCTTCTCATCATGCTGAATATCTACTTCCTCGTCGTTCCTAAAGCTCCGTAGCTGCCAGGGGCAGCATCCAGAACACCAGGGCACACAGGCTCAGTGACACTTTCAGCCAGGGCACCAGTACACGTCCCAGTGCCAACTGATGTGCGGGCAGTATGAGAGTAGATGTAGACATGCCTGAGAAATGCGTGCGAGTGTGAATGGTGGTTGTGGCAGTTTGAAGCCAGTGCTGTGTACTGGAGGCTCCTCTTTGCACACTTGACACTCACTTGACGGCATTACTATTTCAATAAGACATTTACGCTACTTATGTTGCTATAAGGCACCTGCGTGTATTGGAGCGGTCAGAATTTTTCCTTCATTTTTTCAACTTATCCCATTTGCTTTCCAACAGATGTGAGGAAGGCATAATATGTCCAGAGCATGTGAAACCTTCTCTCTTCTCATCTTGGCTTCTTCAGCCAATGTCTATGATCACCACAACATGAGCAAGTGGTCCCCCCACATCTCCTCGCTCCTTTGAGGTTGCGTCCTGTGGCAGAAGACATGCACCACTAGCCTAGAACAATAACTACTGCAAAATGAATCGACATAATTATACATCAGGACGAGAATAAACTGAACAGGTGCATGCAATGATTGCAAACCAGTCACATTAGAGAATTATAGGCGGATACTGATCCTTTTAGGATTAATTCAATAACAAGAAGCATGCAGCCTTTTTTAATTCAACGGTATGTGAAAAAAAAAAAAAACTTTAACAATAAACGCAGGGCTGAAGTGAAAGGGTTTCATGTTCCAGGTATCTGACGAAACATAATGCCAGACCATTTCAACCAGTGTTCACCCTTTCTTTATCTGATTTCTTAAACTCAGCCAAGAGCAAAGCAGCCTAAGTGCTAGCTCAGCAGTTGATACGCATGGGGAGCCAAGATAAACAGCTGGAACACAATCGCCAACCGTGAGAGGTTACCTAGCAACGAGTGAGTCCACAGAGCTTCCGGGAGATCAAACAGGGAGCAATGTATAGAGCAAGGAGACGCACAAATTCTGTCTGTCACAAGAAATAAACCTCTGGGGTTGCAATAAAAGAGTGTAACCGGATCTCATTTATGCGGTGGTAGAAAGGAGACCGGATTCATTTGCATGGCATCTTCAGTGCCAAGATGCTTTTAATAAACCAATGAGGGGGTAAACCAATAATAGCCTTCTAGCACTTTCGTCTGTGAAAATCATATGACGAAACATGTTCCTTTTGTATTTCAGATCAAAGTTATTACGGTCATTTATCCTTCCTCGCTTATGTTGATTTTTCATTTCTCACCTGAAAAAAGGCACAGACCGATATATTTTTTAAAACGTTACTTGACGACCACCGTAGCAGCCTTACGGCCTTCCATATGCATTCTGGCCTTCACCCTTTGTTCGCCTGTACATGTGCACAGATGTACGTGGCTATCAGTCTGTTAAAGGCCAACACTGGCCTTTATTCATGACAATGTGACAGTGTAAGCACAATGCAAAGGAACAAAAAGTCCAGTGACATGAATAAAGGAAATTATACGGAAGCCTGCAATCCTTGCATAAAGACAGCTTCCGTGTTAGGTATGCTCCATGAATAACATAACGTTAACTTAACACCTCCCTCGAGTTCGCTGTTTGCAAACGTACGTTTGTGTTACAACCTAACGAATTCTGGGTGTTCTCGCTGTGTTTCCTTTGAACTAGTTAGTCTTACACACCAGTAAACAACGCTCTGCAGCTGAAAATTTCAGGACTGGAGTTGGTGTCCGTTATGATCTGGGGTGCGGTCACCCGCACCCATATTCAAAATCTGGTAATTCCTGTCCTGTTGTAAGGGCTCAAAAAAAGTGTCTGACCTCGGGCAGATGATATTTTCCTGCGTCCCCCGGGACTATAGTGTGGTGGAGGAACTGTGGTTCACTGTCTCCTGCCACTCCCACCTTTTCCTGCCTCTCCCTGGTACCTGCAGACCTTAAGGTAATTGGGGTAATGGGGTAGTGCTATGACATCACCAGCTTTCAGCTAGCATGTCAGCCTTGGGCCTGTGCAAACTCTCAGCTAAACGTGGTTGCAGTCCATGCTGACAGCGACGATAGAAGAGCCACTGTCATGGCCGCTCTCCACTATCCCACTGACTACGGAAGGCTTAGCACACCGGGTTTCAAGGGAATAGTGGGGAAAGGCCCTGGCAATGGTGGGGCACGGGTTTGTGTTTTTTACATTTTGGGGACTATTGTTATTGCTGGAGGACAGATGGTTGCTGTATGGAATTCTTTCTCACATTTGGGCAGGAAAGTGGAGGGTATTGCCAACGGCGGCAGGGCTCCACATATTTGTAATTTTTAATATTTAAATAGGAGAATTGGGGTCTCTTCAGTCTCTCAGTAAGATGGCAGTCAGGTTGGAGACAGGAGGGCTGCCCCTGCGGGTGGTGACGATGGAAAATACCAGGTTTGCTGGTTTTGATGGACATTTGGGAAGGGAAGGATATTTTTATAGGTAATGAGGGAGCATGACAGGACACGCATTTTTCAGTATATTTGTATGGGAAAGATGTTGGGATAACAAGAGTGGTAGGGCTCCAGGTGATTCTATTTTTTGATATTTTCGTCGGGGGGCAAAGGGTGTTGTGGGAGTTTAGCAAGTTTCTAAATATTTATTTTTACTGAATAAGATGGGAACGAGACTACTGTATGTGAAAAAGGGCATGCAATTTTCAGCAAGGCTTCCATATAATTTCTCTCTCCTTGCACAGCTAATCCGTGGGACCAACTTACATTAGGGGGATGGATGGGCCATGTACAACCGATAATTAGAGGTAGGTCACTCTAGTTAAAAAAATATAGAATTTTCCACCTCAGGTATTTAAGAAACATCAGACAACTCGAGCTTCTCTCTCATTGCCCACTGATGTCACTTTAACACTTCTTTAGAAAAATGTTATTGACAATTACCCATTTTAATTCTATATGTTACAGTCGAGTTGTTACAAGACAATAAATATGTAATAACAAAATTACATCACTACTCTACAGTTTTAATGTCGTAACACTCAGTTGGTACATCATAACATCTGCTGTCAGAGCCAGCCATAATGGTAAAAGCTACATCCTAGTCAGACATTCAGGTGTGGCTTAAACATGTGAATGGACACTAGCATATTAAATTCCTTTTTTCTGAAATTTCTATTATTAAAATCCTTAATTATTAGCTGATGACGTTTAAGTCCAAAGGGTTCCTCAACATCTGGCCCATTAGATGGCTGTATATTTCCCTTATGCCTCGATCTGTGCTGTGGTCTGCTCATTCGCCCGTAAGCTATAATGAGAGTGCCTCACTGATGAGGAATGCTCTCAGGCAACAAACTCCTTTTTTGGCATCAAACCCTTTAAACTAAGGGACAGATTTATAATGTGTGCCGAAAACCTGCGTTAGCGCAGGTTTGCGGCAAAAAGTATAGCGCTGGCTAGAGCCATTCCTAGACGCCGGCCGTGCGCCATATTTAAGGAAGGGCGCTAGCCGGCGCTAATGCCCTATTAGCGTCCTTTGAAAGGACGCAAACATGTCCTGGGAGGCGTAGGGGGAACCGGGGCTTGTGCGCCAAATTATGGTGCTACACTGTTTAGAGGCAAAAAAATTGCCTCTAAGCAGTCTAGTGCCATTTTCTGGCGCACAAGCCCCACGGACATGGCTCCTGTCTTATTAAAGACAGGAGCCATGCCCACCAGCCCAGTGGTCATGCCCATGGGACTAATTTCCCCTGAGCATGGCCATTGGGGCCAGCGCCGTGCAGGGGTTCCCAAGTCAGGGGCCCGGGTGGCGTTGGAGAAAAAGAAAATACCTACCCAGACTTACCTTCGGATGGGTCCCCCATCCGTGGGTGATCTCCTGGTGTGGGAAGGGGTGGGGTGGGTGTGGGTGTCCCTTGGGCAGGGAAGGGCACCTGTGGGCAATTTCCACAGACTCTGACCATGGAAGTTTGCCTCCAGGTCCCCTTACGCCTGCCCTGACCCAGGCATTAAATAATAGCACAAAGCAGGCTCAGTGCCATTATTTAAGGCCCTCCTCTTCCTGTGCGTGATTTTTGCACAGGAGGATAAATAAGGAGCTAGGGGCTTTGAGGCATTTTTTGCCCGGGAACGCCTACCTTGCATCTCATTGACGCAAGGTAGTTTTCCTCAAGCAAAAAATGGAGTTAACTCTAATATTTTGGTGCTAGATGTGTCTAGCGTCAAAATATAAATATGGAGTTAAGTTTGCGCTGGATTTGCATAAAACAAGATGCAAATCCGGTGCAGAGTATAAATATGGGCCTAAATTTGACAGAAAGATTTACAGAAGGAGATATCTCACTCTCTAACAAGGTCAAGGCTGAGAAAGGCAAGCCACCTCACTCTTGAAAAAGCAAGTCATCAACCTTCCTAGTGTATGAAACCAATTCCTCTACTCACCTTAATATCTTGTATTCAAGAATATAAAATGATACTGCACTTTGGCTTCCTAGGCACTTACAGAAGTCAGATTCCTATATGTGCATGTGGAGCTGAGACTGGTCTGAACGGATGGAGAGTTTTGCATAAAGACTGGCGAAAGACAGCTGAGTCCTGTCCAAGAGTGATACAGACTCAACTAGTCAGTAGTCATTATAAACTGCACTGCACACATGTGCACACTTTGTCCCCAGTCTCTTTTGAACATTTTGTTACTCCCTCCCACTTGCACCTAACAGTGCTCTGGCAACACAACCTGACTGTATAGAAAAAAGCTATTTACCAAGCTTCACCAACATATAAAAATAAGTACAACATGAGAAGCACAAGTCAAAACTGTCAGGTATAGCCAAAAAAGTAACCACTACTGTTACCCAAGTGCTGCATCTGTGCATCACAGAAGCTTGAAAATACCTTCTCTTTATACAAAGGCCAGAAGTGATTGGCATTACCAATGGTTGTTTTTTGGCATTACTAATGGTTGTGTTTTTGGAAAAGCAGCTTTTAGCATCCTGTTGTCGAAAAACCTATTGTTTACAATACCAATACTTAGAGTGGTGCTTAGGTCGGTGGACTACTTATCATTGCTTGGCTTTGTTGTCAATCTCATTTGCTTGTTTCTTAT
Organism: Pleurodeles waltl; assembly: GCF_031143425.1. Taxonomy (NCBI): domain Eukaryota; kingdom Metazoa; phylum Chordata; class Amphibia; order Caudata; family Salamandridae; genus Pleurodeles; species Pleurodeles waltl. Next base: position 888,969,441 of record NC_090438.1, read on the forward strand.
TCAATGGTTTTCCTTCCTCTTTGTGTTTTTGTTACTCCCCTAGAACATACCATCCTTTTGCTTGGATGAAGTATCTTTTCACGGCTGACATCATGAACCTGCCTTTTCCTTTTTGCTCCAGCGCTCCATAACACTACATGTGTTTTATAGCTCTCTCCCCTGTTTGCTGCTTCTCACGTCACATCCCCGCCCACCTGCACACTCCCCTAGCTCATCTGTTGCTTACCCTAACCCGTTACGCACGGCTTATTTCCTCCTCTTCTCAGGCTCTTTCACTGCTCCCCTACCCATCTCTGCCAGATTTTTTTGTCATTTTTGGAGAGTCCAATGGCTTCAATTTGTTATCAGTCCCCTCCCTGGTCTATTATGTGTTTTTGCGCACTTGTTATAATTTACTGCTCCAAGGCAGTCGCCCTCTATATTAGAAAAGTACATTCAAAGTAAACCAAAAAAAAAGCAGCAGCAGCGTCATGATGCATAAATGTAAGGTTGTGTGGTTATGAAAGTCATGTAGGATTTGTGTTAACAAATGCAAGAATGCAGTTCACTATGAGCAATGATATATTTTTTTGCGCTGAGCATCATCAAACACTGCCACTGCCAAAAGAACCTTTCAAATGTCTATTGCCATTGTCAATGCATGTTTTATGAAGACCTGACCACTTTACAGTGCACATTTGTCATTCTTATATCTCCCTCACAGTTCACGAGCTTCAGGATTACTTCAACACAGATAATGAATAACTAGGGCCTTATCAGTGTGGGAACTTCCATTACAGAAAGCCCCATGAAATGAACCCGAGCAGAAGATAAGGCGTTACTCGGTACACACATAACCTTCTAAGAGCTATTCTTTAAAACAAATTGTTAATCGCGGGCCTTTGTCCATCCCAGAGCCCAGCAAAATATTTTGATTCAGAATATGCAAATTACGACATGCCTCACACGTGCTGTGTGGATTTTGTAGTTGTGAAACAATTAGATGCTCAACACCAGGAAAAAGGCATCAGTTCGTACATCTATTTCCCTATTTCATAACCGCTGAATAACCCCTCTCCACCACATCTCTAAGCTTTTCGAAATAGCATTGAAACTCAATACCCCTAATGAAATGCAAAGAGCAAAATACCATTTCGATTTATTTACTTCCAAATGCTCTTGCTGTATTCTCGTAAGAAATATGAAGACAACGTGAAGATTATAATAAATACTTTAAATGTTGCATTTGTGGGCTGCAAGCACTGATTTCATTCAACCCTTTAAGAAATATGCAAAACCTTTCTGCTGAGAACACAACACTGTTGGCTCTTCGATTAATCCAAATTCAGAAATATTTCACATAAAGGCTATGTTCTGTTAAACAAGATGTCAGTGTCGTGTGTTAGTTAAGCGTGGTACAGATGGGGCAAATGATGGGCAGAGCAGCGCAACACAAAAAACAGTAAGTAAAGGTGTGGGGTCCAATGTTAGTATGAGACTGTGTGGGACTAGTGAGTGAATGTTCAGCAGACAGCACAGAGATGAATGTGTGGTACTCAAACAATGTGAGGTCATTGACGGGTTCTTCACTGATGCCATGTGCCTGAGAGGAGCCCAGTGCATCTGTGTTCCACAGACAGGTCAGGGGTGATTGTGTTGGTCAGAATGGCCAAAGTTAACAGAGGTTAGAGACACATTCCAAAAGTGTTAGTATGTGACCCAGAGCTCAGACAGACCTATTAGGTAGAACTGACTGACAACAATTTTATTACATTTCTTTAAATCAATCTTTAAATCGGCTAGGTGTTAGATTCAATAAAACACTCGTAACTTCAATTTTAAGCAATTATCATCATTCATAAAAACGATCAGGAGTTGTAGAAAGTCTTTTCTTGCGCCCTTAAATCTTTAAGATTACACCTACAAAAGATTCTAGGTTTAATTAGCTAACTAATCTGAGTGCGCACCCTAGTAGGTCTCCTAGAGAATGTGGTCTTGAGAGAGCCTTTTCCCAGCCGGCCCTGCTAATGGGCTTCCCAAGGCTCACACACTGGAAAAGAAAGCAACCATGAGCCCTTTTACAATGAGTTCCATCATTACATTACCATTCCCTTCATCTTAGACTTTTATTGTTTCTGTGCATATTTCATGTATAAAAATAGGGCTTTACCCATATCACTCCACTGGACCTGGATATACAAAATAGTCAAAGAAATTAGTAAAGATCAGTGAGAAAAAATGAACTAGCCAGTAAATACACCATGTGAAGACCCACATTAGTCACTGGCAGGAGAATAAATCATCGCAAACCACATTTTATTTGTCAATTTATACACAAGCTGAGTGGTCCTCACTCATACTACTTGCAACTATAAGATGTAGTAATTCTCTATTTAAAACATATAAACAAATTACATCGAGTGACAAAAATACTGAAAGGAGTAATGAATGAAAAAAGACTTTTAACCAAGGAGAAAAAATCTCCATTCATCAAACAATCTTCCACATACATATATATAGAAACCAAGAAAAGACAAAAATCAACCATCAAAGGCATAACCCAGTCCTTCCAATTGTTTACAGTCAGTGTGGCTGTCCCACATTTCAATTATCCAGTCCAACACAGGAGGTAGTCCTTAACGTGATACATACTCAGAGGATTCGTTTTTATCCTCTATTCTTTTGGTGTGTGTCCAAGTGTTACTTTTAATATTTAAAAAATCATAGGCTCCTCCAAACGTACTGTCAACACATTTTGGCCTATGCATTATTACAGGCCTCTCTAGGACCATGAAAGAACAAAAGTTACAGGCTCCAAAAGACTGTGCCTACTCAAGGAGACTCAGATAAACAGGCGGCCCGTCAAAATGATTTAAACGTATGTGACAAAGGGGTGTGGGTGCTTCTTGCAAAAATATCTGTACTATGATTTATTCTCCTACCAGTGATTAATTTGGGTCTTCACTTGGTGTATTTACTGTTACACCAAGTGAAGTTAATTTTTCCCGCTAGTCTTTACTAATTTCTTTCACCATTCTATGCATGTTTCACCATTTGTTTTAGCGTTCAAACTCTGTACCACCATTGCTGGCCCCATACACTGTTAGTTTCGGAGAAAGTGATTAGCTCTTTTAAATGTAGCTGGATAATCAAATTGCTGGCAGCCTGCCCATCCTTTTTACCACCATATACCCTGCTTCAATGAGCTTCTTGGTCCACTTGGCCTCCTTCCTTGTGACGTTTGCTATGTTCCTTCCTGTCTGAAGTGGAAAGTAGTCTTGCTCACTTTTTTGTGCACCATCATCAGGTGCCCTGACCCTAGGCTGGATTACTTCTGAAGCAGGGGTGTGGAATTCCTATATCCCGACACCCAGGACATGTTGTTTGGGGTCAAGAACAACATGTTTCCTGTTTATTTTGTTCTTGTGACAAGCAGGCCCAATATCCTGCAGCACAAATCCTTTGGCTGCCAGTTTACAGGGAAGGCAACTGTCTGCTGTTTAGGTAATATTTTTGTCCATATATTAATGCTGTTTGAGCTTGTATTTATGGTTCATTAATGTAAAGCCTTTATTATTAGGGTGAGCGATTCAAATAACCAATGTAAGGTATGCTCCTTGTAGAAGAGCAGAATGCTGTCACTCACAGTAAAGCCTGCCAAGAGAGGGAAATAGAAATTAATAAAAACAAAATGTCTTGGTTAAAGCAAGGCCTAGTTGGGCCACAATTCTTAAAGAAAGACACAAAAGTGCACCCATGGTATATGTCTTTGAATTAGTGGCTTTGGTTCTCATGAAGCAAGCATTTACAGAAGTAGACCAGGAAAACGTACTCCTCGAAAATATTTGTGAACTGTATTTTAGCACGAGCAAATATGCAGGTGTAGATCTGCTCATGTGAAAATCTACTGAACGTTTACAAGTTAACTTTCCCTTCTTCCACATTTTTCTCCACCCCTGGAATTCCAACATCAACAGGTTGTACTTCCTCTCTTCTCCTTCGGCTGTTCTCATGAGCTTGGACGAAGTACTCTTTCCAGTTGGTGATGAGCAGCTGGCAGCCAGTATTCTTCTACTGGAGGCACGCTTCCGAGATACTTGTTTATTAACTTTCTTTCCGGCAGTTGGTGCGTCTGCAACATCATTTGTTCTCTCACTGCCACCCTTTCACTCCTTTGTGCTGCTTTAACCACCCACCCACCCTCTCCCACTTGCCGTCCGCTGTTCTGAGAATATGTGCAAGTTCTTCCTTGTTTTTTTCTCTCACATTTCCCTCCTTCTCTCATGATATTTGTGACCCATTACACAAGGACACATTCATTTTTGGGAGGCATAGTGAGAGTAAGTGGTATGCCCAGAATCACAGGACACTGAGCTGTCACCGAGACTCAAAACCGGCTCCTCAGGTCCGAAGTCGTCAGTTCCAGCTGCCATGCCACACCATCTCCTCTCTCACTTTGCTTAGGAAATCCTTGGTGTTAGAAATGGGGTCTTTGGTTGGCAGTCAGGTTCCCCCCTCACTCTAGTCAGGGTAAAGGAGAATCACCTTTAGTTAACCCCCGGTCACCCCCTTGGTAGCTTGGTGCAAGCAGGCAGGCTTAACTTCAGAGACTAGGTGTAAAGTATTTGTACCAACACACACAGTAGCTCAGTGAAAACACTAAAAAAATTACACAACACAGGTTTAGAAAAATAGAAAATATTTATCTAAACAAAACAAGACCAAAACGACAAAAATCCAACATACAGAAGTCAAGTTATTAATTTTAAAAGGAAAAGAGTCTTAAATCCATGAGAAAACAGTAAAAATACTGCTAGCATTGACAAGTACCTGGGTAGCGTTAAAATAACATGCACGGGCAAGTGTGTGTCCGAAAAGGTTAGCGATGCGTCGATTTCTCACTCGCAAGTGAGACCGTGTGTCGTTTCTCCTCCTCTGGTAGGGTCAGTGTGCATCGTTTTTCCTCTATGCAGGAGAGCGATGCGTAGATCCGGGCAAGCCCTCGGATCCGGGCAGGCTTTGCGTCGTTTTTCCGCGCCAAACAAGGTTTGCGTCAAAAATCCTGCCGCATGGTATCAGCAAAACTGCGCTATGTGGGTTGCAACGTTATTAGCCTCCGTCAGCGGGTGTTGCACGTGCTTTCTGTAGCTGCGTGCGTCGATCTTCCAGCCGCGATGCCGGCGGAGCGTCGATTTCTGCCGCGAAGCCGGCGGAGCGTCGATTTCTGCCGCGAAGCCGGCGGTGCGTCATTTTTCAGCAGCATCTCAGAAGGTGCATCGATATGTTCCCTGCACGGCGGTCTGTGCGTGGATTTTCAAACTTGGTCTGCCAGCTTCACCTGTCAAGGAACTGGATAGGGCAGCACTTGGCAAGGTGGGAGTCTCAGCAGAGAGTCCATGTGCTGGCAGGAGAAGTCTTTGATGGCCCTAAGACTTTAAAAAAGGAGGCAAGCTCAGGTCAAGCCCTTGGAGATTTCTTCACAAGCAGGAATGCGCAACAAAGTCCAGTGTCTGTCCCCTTTCACCGGGCAGAAGCAGCAACTGCAGGATAGCTCCACAAAGTACAGTCACAGGCAAGACAGCACTTCTCCTCAGCTCTTCTCCAGGCAGAGGTTCCTCTTGATGTCCAGAAGTGATCAAAATATTGTGGTTTTGGGTGCCCTTCTTATACCCATTTTGGCCTTTGAAGTAGGCTTACTTCAAAGGAACGTCTCTCGTGTTTGTGAAATCCTGCCATGCCCAGGCCAGGACCCAGACACACATTGTGTGAGGGTAGGCACAGCCCTTTCAGGTGTAAGTGACCACTCCTCCCCTCCCTCCTAGCACAGATGGTTCATCAGGATATGCAGGCTACACCCCAGCTCCCTTTGTGTCACTGTCTCTAGAAAGAGGTGCAAGCAGCCCAACTGTCAAACTGGCCCAGGCAGGGAATCCACAAACAGGCAGAGTCACTGAATGGTTTAAGCAAGAAAAATGCCCACTTTCTAAATGTGGCATTTTCAAACACACAATCTCAAAACCAACTTTACTAAAATATGTATTTTTAAATTGTGAGCTCAGAGACCCCAAACTCCACATGTCTATCTGCTCCCAAAGAGAATCTACGCTTTAATCATTTTTAAATGTAGCCCCCATGTTAGCCTATGAGAGAGATAGGCCTTGCAACAGTGAAAACCAAATTTGGCAGTATTTCACTGTCAGGACATAAAACACATTTGTATATGACCTACCTTAAACATACACTGCACCCTGCCCATGGGGCTACCCAGGGCCTGCCTTAGGGGTGTCTTACGTGTAAGAAAAGGGAAGGTTTAGGCCTGGCAAGTGGGTACACTTGCCAAGTCGAATTGGCAGTTAAAATCTGCACACACAGACACTGCACTGGCAGGTCTGAGACATGCTTACAGGGCTACTAATGTGGGTGGCACAACCAGTGCTGCAGGCTCACTAGTAGCATTTGATTTACTGGCCCTGGGCACCTCTAGTGCACTGTACTAGGGACTTACCGGTAAACCGGATATGGCAATCATGGAAATCCAATTACACATACATTTTACATAGGAGCACTTGCACTTAAGCACTGGATAGCAGTGGTAAAGTGCCCAGAGTAACAAAAACAGCAAAAACAGAGTCCAGCACACATCAACAACCTGAGAAACAGAGGCAAAACGTTAGGGGAGACCACGCCAAGGATGAAAAGTCTAACACTTGGGGACTTTCAATATAGTGATAATGTGCATCTGGGGTTATTTTGCCCCTTATCAAGTGCCTGCTGTATTAAAGTCTGAACCAGATAATGTTGTGCAAGGTGTTTGTACACTAGAATCAATAACATAGGTGCAGATACCTCTCAGATGGCACAGTTTGAGTGCCATTTGAGGCTCACTACTCCTCATTTATTTACACTCTTCCATAAAACTGCCAAAAATAACAATCAAACCTGAGCATAAATGTTATTTGTTACAGTGTATTTTTGCTCTCACAGTTTTCTCGATTTGTAGAGTCCCACAGGCTGTAAAATGAAAACATTTGCATTATTCCGAAGTGGGCTCCATTTGAGACAGAATGAGGAATGTTCTTTGTTACTCTGCAGTCAATTAAATGAGACAAAAAAACAATTGCTCTGGCTAATTCTGAATGCATCTTGGTTGCTGTATTTCTGCAGCCAACACAACATCTGCTTGGTTATTATCACTTTCTTTCATCCATTTTTATTAGGTTTCACCTGCTTATTATCTAACCGTCTTCCTGGGTGCTTTCACACAGTGCAAACCGGGTCCAAAGGCACCAGCCCGCTTCACACGAACACCACTCACACCATGCAGTAACACTTTGGCTTCTAAAGACATGCCACACAACAGCCCGAGCCGCCATGGCCTAAAATAGAAAAAGTCAGATGAAGCAGTCAACACCAGCCACTAATACCACCATTTATTCACATCCTAAGACATGCTGTACAGCAGGTCATGCTGCCGGGCAACATGTCTAAATAAACACTGATGAAACCAATAGAATTTGCAAAGGCAAAACCTATTGGCTTTGCCAATGATTGTTTACTTTTACAAAGGTGCTGGCCCAAGCTGTGACTCCCCTCTCGCATTAAAAATGGAAGGTGGCACAAACTTATTTCAAGCTAATCCTGCGGAAGCAAAAAGAAAGTGGTGCAAACAACAAATCAGTTATATGAGAGGACGCACAGCTGAGGTGGGTAAGGGAGTACAGTGAAAGTGCCCCTTCTTCAACATTAGAGACAGAAACGGAACACAGACATTAATGGCAGAGGGACACAATGGGAAGAAGAAAGATGCCGAGGGGAGGAAGGAGAAAGAGGCATGGGAGAGGAAGAATGAAAATCTGGGAGGTGAAGGGAGGAAGATGCAGCATAGAGATAGATATAAGATGAAAGCGACAGGCTGGAGACAGGTGACAGGCATGAGATGGGCTTGATAAGAAAGAGTGAGACATGGAAGAGGTAAGAAAGAGCAAAGAAGCGGAAAGATATGGCATGGGAGAGATACCAAAATAAAGGAGACAAGGTGGGGACTGTCAAAGGCAAGAGATAGACAAAAACACAAGTGGTACAGAAATTTCAGCAAGAGCATAAACAAGAATTTGGGAAGAAGAGAGAGAGGTGAGAGGAAAAGCAGTAGAAAGGAAGGAGAAACCAGAGAGACAAGGGCATGCAATGCAGACGTGTGTGTTCTTTGGCAAAAGTGCATACCTGGCCTCACAATATAATGGCAGTTCATATTATTTACCGTGTATGCTCCTACAATAACGATGTGCATTTTGTTTGAGCTTTACACCATTTACTGTCTTTACTAGCCTTAGCTGTGGAACAGGACTGAGTTGCGGCCAGTAGCAGTATCTTTAGCCCTTTAAGGTCCTCGTTGTTTTCAGCCTGGAACTTGATCAGGGTCCAATGTGCTTGAAGCAGGTCTCGGGCACCCCTGGCATGATGGGAAGTGATGTTGCAGGATCTGGGCCTGCCAGGTGGTACAGGGTGGTGTGAAGAATAGAAGATCTGCTTCTGCTGAACTGGGCTGGCTGGGTTCAGTGGCTTGCTGCTCAAGTTCCTTTCCCCAACAAGACTACAGTGATTGAATCTCCTGTCCCTCTCCTTTGGTGCCGCATGGCTCAGGCTGTTGAGTAGTTAAAGGAGGCCAGTCACCTGGAGGCCTTACCAAAGGAAAGCTTCATGAAATCAGGATGAGGCAAAAAGCAAGGGAGGTTTCCATTGGCGGCTCCTCCGTTATGGCGGAGGAACCCCAAACCCCCCCCCCCCAACTGAAACCCAGCAGAGGGTAACGTGAAAAATAAAATGAGAATAAAACCATTTTATGTTTTTTTTTTTTTTTTTTATGGCTAGAGCCAGCCGAATCTAGGTCAGGGCGTGGCCATGATGGCAGCAGAGGGAGGAGTAGTGCACACAGTAAGTGTGCATGTCAGTTTGGCTGGCTGTCCAAGGATGGCCAAACCAACATTGTGCACTTAGATCCCTCCACACGGCTGTGCTGCACAGCCGTGTGGAAAAGAGACACAGGCTCCCAGGCCCTGAGCGAGTGTTAAAGAGGCACAGACTTCCAGGGCATGAGCCAGTGTTAAATCACGGCACTGCTCTCATGCTGGTAAACTGTATTACCAGCATGAGAATAGTGTCTTGATTGCCGTCTGGGAGACTGCACAGTGTGTACCAGCCCTTGGGGAATCAGGAGTTGGAATGAAGCAGATGAAGACAGACGGCGACGTGCTTCGGCAAGTAAGTACTTTATTATTTATAAACCCCTCCCCCCACCCCGTCCCCTACTCCACCACTTATCATCAATAGCGGATGCCGCTGGAGGCTGCAAGCATGATGTCAGCCACACAATGACCTCACTGGAGTTGTTACTGTGGGGCAAGCCGGTAGCCTGAAGAGGGCTGTTACAGGTAGCGCTTTCACACACAAAGCATAACTCATGGCCATGCAACACTGTGACAGGATTCAGAGCGTGCAGTATGCCACCTTCAAATGTACTTACAGACGAGGCCAGTTGGGCTCCTAGTATTGCACAACACTTAAGGACACACCACCAATCCCAAAATGCCTCGTACATGCACTCACGTTAACTGTAGCCACTGCCCAATAGCAGATGTATCTACCTAACCGGGATTAACCCATTCATCTACGTTCACAACAGCTAACGTTAAATAGCAAAGGCACCCTTGATTCTACACAATGACCTCTGGCATTGTTTTTTTATTATTGTGCAGCTTTTATATGTTGCAGTTTCATAGCACACTCCACTGTATGCCCAACAACTTTTTTTGTAATTTCCAAAGTCGTTCTGCCCCATGCGGTACGTTAGAAGGAAGCCTCTACTTACTGCTCAATAAGCAGATGTGTTCAAAAAGTCACTTTCACCATTCCAACGTGGTACGCTGATGAATGCGTCAATAGACTTTCTTCTGGTTTCTCTTCTTGACAGAGGGTGAGCCTGTTTTCTTGACAAATGTATTTTCTCTAATAGAGACTGATCATCAGGTTTAAAAGTCCTCAGCGTAATTATGAAATTATACCCTAATCCCATATTTGCACTGTTGATGTAGGAAAATGGCTGTGGGGAGCGTGGCATGCGATTTGCAGTTAAAGTCACTGCTTCTCTGCTTGATAATTAAGTTTTATGCATAAGATAAATACATGTATGTAAAATATCCTATGCTCCAGAATGGCTGTCCCAAAACACTGTTGAGAAATAAGATGGAAAACGGACTATCACGTGGAAGGTGTTTTAGAGTGGAAAAAGTAGTAGTTATACCAAAATCTATGCTACACCCCTGTCACCGTTTCAAGACAAAACAGGATGGCAATAGCAATGTGGCGCTGCATTGCCCATCTGAGGGACACAAATGGGTTTCTTGGTTGAATTCATTTTAAAGTGGTGCATTTTAAAACCGAATATTTCAGCAACTACATATCAAATTGGATGAAGTTTGATATGTTTGCAAAGGGATTTTTGAAGTATCCTCCCGGGTTTTCTTTGTGCTCTAAGCAGAAAATAGCTGATTTTAACACACACTGGGAGAGTGGTATATGTTTCCTCCCAAAAGGAATTTTGTGGGTAATACTTACATATGACAAATAGGATTGATACAGTCAGTATGACTTTAAAGGTTATTTTTAAGGTACCACCAACATAATAATAATTCTGATAATGTCGACACTAGACATACATCACTGTCAGGTCTCCATATTGGGTTTCAGGAGCTATAAACTCTGCTTGAAATCACAGATGCCAGGAATCCCCTTTATTTCGGTCTGTGCCATTTCAAAGCCGAAGACACACACTTGTTCACTAGCACATGGATTTTTATACTTTGTATTATGTGATCCGTAGCATGGACGCCTGGTCTGTATAAAACACAGTGAAGAATCACATTTGTGTCACGTTATGGGAACTCTTAGAGCTGTCACTTTACACCTACTCACTGCCACGGTGAAGAAAAAGAAAGGGGCCGTGTATGTTTTAAATCTGTGACTTGTGATAAGACTCCGTCCCTTTACTCTGATAGTCTCGTTGTCCTACAGCTCATCTGCATTCCAAGCCATAAAATAGTCTAATAATCCCAAATTACTGACACTTGAAGTGGATCTTTACACGCCTTGTCAGGGTGTTAAGGTGATTCAGTACAATTAAAAAAGTCCACCGACTCGAAACTGCAACGATGGTGCGCACTGACATACTTATTTAGGACCATAGTTCTTTTTGCATACAACCAACCTACAAGTATTTACATAAAAAGTTCTACTATCAAAGCGCCGCTACAGTGTTCTCATGATTCCCGGTTCCATGTGTGAATAGCTTAGCACAGGTTTTTGCTTAGCATTGTGGGAATTGTGGTCCTTGTTTTATAATGGAACAAAAATAAACAGCACTACAAATCCCAGAGTTCACAGCAACAACAAAAAACTTGAACTTGGGTGACTTACTCCTGCATGGACCTTAAAAACTCATGAGTTCGGTCCTCTACACGAAATAAAAGCTACATGTATGCCTTTTAAAAAGAAACATACACCTTGTAAACAATAAGCACAGCATAGCCAGGCAAGACCCTTGGATGAATGCATTTACTGTACTATTAACAAAAAGGGGGATGGGGAGGTTATTGACACAGAGTAGTTAAAAAGGCAACTTTATTTGTCTGGCTGTTGAACTGACAACTTCTGCTCATCAGCACAGGGCACAAGGTTTCTGCTGCTGTTTGAATCTGTCAGAGGCTACCGATTTAGAGTGCCAGACTTCAGAAGGTGTTGTTCAGAAAAACAGCAGTGGGAGAAAGAAGCCGTGTTCTCACCAAGAAAACAAATTATATTGAAATTGCTAATCTGCAAAGCACTTTTTATGCAACACTTAAGCCACATCGATCTGGGATTGTGAGTGATAGCCTAATTTTATGGAAATGTGGATGAGCAGTCCTAAATGTGGGTGAAACTCCAGCCATGACTGTCCTGGGACGAATGCTGTGTTCAACATGCAGCTCTGCTGGCGCTAATCTATCACAGGCCAACTCCTGACACTGTTTTCAGGCACATAGTGATAGGGTCAGACAGAAGGGTACACTGCTATGCTCTCAGCGTAGTGTAGGTTTAGGTAGGAACCCCTAGAACTTCTAGAACACAGTTATCATTGTTGGATTATTCATTGTCTTCACCATGTTTATTATGATAGTTATTTTGCCCTGTTCCATCTGCCTAATTATCACAGCACATTCTCTTTATGCAAAATTACACTTGTTTGAATAAATCTACTGAAAACTCAGTTTCAATATCTTTTGTGTTTCTGCCTGTTATAGAGTTTCTACTAAGATAAAATGACCGCATATCAAGACAGCAGAGCTTCATAATGTGGGAGTCTAAGTCCAGCCAAGTCATCAGAAACCATCAGCCCTATTTCGGGCTAGCATGCAGTGCCTCACCTGAACCTCTAAACGTACAAGGGTGGAAGGTGATTATGGCAACCAGAACATGACACTCAAGAATCCTCAGCGAAGTCGTGGAAACAGATCATGTCCTTTCGTTGTACTACTCACGCAGGCCCAACTTTTTCACTTTTTTACTTGCATACACCAAGGATGCGCCAAAATCCAGCAATGAGTCACACTAAATATGTTGATAACATGTTAATTCCCATCACTCACCTTTAATGAGAATGTAAGAAGGAGAAAGAACAAGACTGTCAGCAAGCCAGTAATCATTCTAAGCAAATTTGCATCCTCTGCCCACAATCATTGTTGCAAGAAAGATATTATACCATTGGTTTCTCTTCTGTGGAATCCTGCTTCTGACGCAACAGATCACTTTCAAGTGATCGTTTCAGGCATGGATCATTCTAAAATGGATGGGCATCTCTAATAACACAAGGACAACTCTTCAACAAGTTAAAATTCATGCAACCTGAAACTGAAATGTACACAACATATTCCAATAATTATCATCCTCCTTAATTTGTTTGATTTAAATCTCTCTATCTACAAAGGAAAGAACGCGTTTCGGGGTTGCCGCCTTCGTCAGCTTCGTCAACTTAGATAAGAAGTTGACGAAGGCGGCAACGCCGAAACGCGTTCTTTCCTTTTGTGCTAATAAACCCGGATGAATTAAGATGCCCGCGGAGTGCTGTCTTTCTCTTTACCAAGGGAATTAAGTGTGGAGTTACAAGCGAGGTAGCGCTCGCTAGCAGACGAGCACCGCTGACGTTTTGGAGCAGGATCGGCACGCTATCAGGAAGTGTTATATATATATATATATATATATATATATATATATATATATATATATATATATATATTATTCCTGCCACCTCATTCAATAGCAGAAAAAGGAGGTCGCACCCAACGTGCCCGCTTCTCAAGCCAAAGGCTTTATTTGATATAACAATTCAAAAAGTACTTCTAAGATGGCAACGCGTTTCAAACTTATTTCCAAATCGTCAACTTCTTAGATAAGAAGTTGACGAAGGCGGCAACGCCGAAACGTGTTCTTTCTTTTTGTGCTAATAAACCAGGATGAATTAAGATGCCCGCGGAGTGCTGTCTTTCTCTTTACCAAGGGAATTAAGTGTGGATATATATATCTAGTCGCCACTAGGTAGTTATAGTTAAGATCACAATTCCAAAGGAAATGTTTTGTTTGTGTTGCTAATCACATTGGCTCCATTTGACTAACCTCCACGAACCTTTCCAAAAAAGTGATCCGTCGGGGGCGGGGTGAGAAAAAGGGGGATCTCAAAACACTTTCCCCATTCATTTTTCAATTGGACCTTTAGACCTAGCTACAGCCTAAGCTGCTAGGTCCAGAAAGAGTTCTTTTTGTGTATTGGTGTAAATCCATTTAGGAGTTTTGGAGCACTTAATGCTCAAAAACTTTGTATATCCAGGGACGCTGAGACTCCACTGATCCAGACAGATTGCAAAATGAGATCTGATTGGCTGCCACCAACTCAACTCGGAAGTGGTGGCAGCCATTTTAAGATTATGGACTTGTTGGAGTCCTGAGAAAAATTAAAAAGTTTAAAAAATTTTTTTTTAAAAAGGCACACAAGGGGGCAGGTAGGAATACCCTGAACCTCTGTGCCTGGGGCAAAAAAAATATGTATTTTTAAAATGTTGCCATAAATTTTCAGAGCATCTGCAAATCTGAGGCAAACATTAAAAAAACAAATAAGTGTGGTCTCCCGTGCCTGTATTTTTTTTTTTTTTTGCCTCCCAGTTAGGCCAGGTGCCAGGGGGAAGAGATGTTTATATTTTGGGGGACGATAGGCATGCGTGCCCCCCCACGGCCAATTTAGGCACCTGGGAACCCATCCCCAGTGCCCAGTGCAATGTTCTCGTGAAGGGGGGCATGTAGACACCTCCATCCCCCGGGGCCTGGCCAAAGTTCTAAAGGGGGCATGCAGCCGCTGTTCCCGGTCTGTTTTCAACCCCATGAGCCCCATCATCCGGGGCCAGCCTCATTTATAAAGAAGGGGAGGGAGGCAACAGCACCCAAGCAGATATATAGTGCAGTACCTATGATACTGATGCTTTAAATAGTGGTACATGTTATACTGAATTTGTAATGGACAAGCAGGTCTACAACTACCAAAGTAACAAAGCATGGGCTGTGTAGTGTTGCCGTAGAAGTGGGCAAGCCCACTCCTCTGTGGAGCCAAGGGGGTTTACAGGTGTTTCCCTTCTGGTACCGCGCGAGTTGGAGCGCACCCAGGGTGACGTAGGAGTAAGAGATAAAAGGGTGTGGGGACGAGGGAAAAGGATCTTGGAAAGTAACGGCCTGATAATAAAGTTACTGGTGTGCAATCTCCACCCCGAGTCTGTGTCGTCACACCCGCAGCGACACGACATTTGGCGACAAGGGTGGGCCTACCTTTTCTAGGTAGTGCCTGCACCCCCGACACGCGGCACCACTCCGGCTCTGTGCCGCTTCGGTCACCCATCGAGCCCAGCACATGCAGATGGATGCACAACCCGACCACAACCCGGCCACAGATCCCCAAAGGCCTGGCCGGATATGCCCTGACATGGCCCCTCCACAGCGCAAAGCAGCAAAAGGCCATGGCCGGCGAAACAGGTGACGATGACGCGCTCCACCAGCCCGTGGCGTTA
This sequence comes from Pleurodeles waltl, assembly GCF_031143425.1. Lineage (NCBI taxonomy): Eukaryota > Metazoa > Chordata > Amphibia > Caudata > Salamandridae > Pleurodeles > Pleurodeles waltl. The sequence goes on from NC_090438.1 coordinate 888,984,557, forward strand.
TAATCCCGGGCAGCGGCCAATGCCCACTGCCATACCCTCAGCGGCGTGCGCTTCCCTGGAGGGCCTAGAGAGCACTGCCACACCCTCCAACTTCGCCAGCAACCCACAGGGAGAACAAGCACAGTGGAGTTACACCACACCCTGCAAGGCCCTCCCTGCACAATCCCTTACCACGGCTGAGCCACACCTCGAGTACACTGCCCTGCACCAGGCCCCGCCGACCCGTCTAAGGCCCTGGATCATCACCCTACAACCTTTTCCAGGCCACACAACAGAGATCTCTCCTCCCAGACACGCATAGAGGTGGTGCGGAAGGAGGCAACATTCATCCATTTCTGGAGGTGAGGAAGCCGGTGACCCCAAGCATTAACCGCACGGCGCACTACCAAACCCCCTGAACCCCTCACCATGGCTGGCATACCTCCTTTGGAACCATTCACCGTCACAGGAGCCCCCCCCACCCAGGCCGCGAGGTGGAAGGTATGGGTGGAGCACCTCGAAACCTACTTCGAGGCTCTGGATGTCCAAGCAGAGCGACGGAGACCCCTCCTCCTCCACCTCTGAGGGGCGGACATCCACAAAGTGTTCAAGTCGGTGACAGAGGCAAGGCCACACACATATGACACCATGAAAGGAGCAATCACGGTGCACTTCAAACTGTATGCAAATCCGGACTACGAGTGGTTCTTACTGCGCCAAGCCCGCCAAACGCCTGACGAGTCGGTTGATGTCTACTACGCATGGCTAAAAGAGCTAGCCAGCACCTGCACACTGCCCGATGAAGAAGACGAAATCCGGGCGCAGTTCGTCCAAGGATGCACGTCATCAAAGCTCAGGGAGCGCATCCTGCAACAACCGAACATGCTAATGAGGGGCATCCTCACCCTCTGGCGATCCCAAAAACTGTCAAGAGCACGTGCTGCACACATGGAGCAAGCGCCGACAGCCCAAGTCAAAGCGGAGCCAGTCAACGCAGTGACCACTAATACACCGAAAGCAAAAGTCGATGGCTACAAAGGGAGGCAAAAAAACAGACCATACAAGTGGTGCAGCAGCCCGGCACCACACTCCAGCACCTGCAAGACATGCAGCACGTGCGGGAAGGCCAACCACTTTGCGAAAGTCTGCCGGTCTACAACTAAGACGGCAGCCCCCACAACGAAGAGGCCAGTCAAAGCAATTGAGACCGCCCCGGGCCCAGACTTGGACAGTGATATGGATGGTGACCACCAGACAGTCCACGTGATACACACCATCGGAAACCGGTGACTACCCACGTGCCAAGTTCTCATTCAAGGGCTTCCCGTATCGGCACTAGTTGACACCGGTGCCTCCATAAACCTGATGGCCATGGATGAATATCAGAAGCTATCCAAGCCGCTGCCGCCACTCAGACCCACAGGAGTGCAAGTCTTTGCATTCAGCAACACCCAACGTCTGGAAATATCTGGGGTGTTCACCGTGGAAGTTGCCCATGATGACACAAGCAGGGCCACAAAAATCTATGTGTCCAAAGAAGGTGCAGGGCTTCTGCTTGGCTGCCAGACCACCCAAGACCTCAACCTAGTGCACTTTGCATTTGGCATCCATGCTAGCGCTCTAAAGGACCTAGTGGAGGAGTTCAACTCCCTCTTCGAAGGCATTGGCTGCCTGAAAGGACCACCACTTCGGCTCCACATAGACGAATCGGTCGCCCCTTTAGCCTTCAGACATCGGAGAGTGGCGTTCCACCTCGCCCAAAAGTAGAGCGGGAGTTACAACTCCTGGAGCGGGCGGGCTTCATGGAAAGAGTCTCAGGCCCTACCCTATGGGTGTCTCCGATTGTCGTGGCGCGGAAACCCAAGCAACCAGAAGCAGTCCGCATCTGCGTGGACATGCGCGTACCGAACCAGGCAATTAAGAGAGAAATGCACCTAACTCCAACCACAGATGACATCCTCGACGAACTAGCCGGATCCCGGTGGTTCTCCAAAATGGACTTCAGATCGAGTTATCATCAGATCGTGCTACACCCTGACTCTCAGCCGATAACCACCGTCTCCACGCACACCGGCCTCTCGCGGTACACACGGCTCAACTTTGGAATTGCCAGTGTGGCAGAAGTCTTTCAACACACCGTAAAAGGGGTCCTGCAAGGGCTCCCGGGGGTCCTCAATGTGAGCAATGACATCCTGGCACATGCCCCAACCTTGGATGAACACATGAGGAGACTGCAAGCTGTGTTTGTGAGACTGCAGAAGCAGGGGCTGACACTTCACCGAGAAAAGTGTGACTTCCTCAAGCCGGAGATCTGCTTCTTCGGATACCGGTTCTCTGAACACAGAATCGGACCAGACCTACACAAAGTCAGAGACATTCAAGAAGCCCCAGCCCTGACATCTGTTTCGGGGGTCCGAAGCTTCCTTGGCATGGTCACATATTGTGGCCGGTTCATGAGGAACTTGTCGGACATCACTGGCCCTCTAAGATGGCTCACCCAAGCAGACCACCAGTGGGAGTGGGGAGAGGAACAGGAGCGTGCAATTCCAAGCCACCAAAGACGCGCTATCCATCGATACCAGGCTGGCGTTCTTCGATCCCCGACGGGAGTCGCAGCTGGTCATTGATGCCAGCCCCACCGGCCTAGGAGCGGTCCTGGCACAAAAGCAAGACTGTGGAGAGTGGGCCCCCATCACCTTTGCCAGCCGCACACTCACGCCAACAGAGCAGAGGTACTCCCAAATCGAACGAGAGGCCATCGCCATCCACTGGGGGTGCTGCCACTTCCACCTGTACCTGTATGGCAAGCCATTCTCAGTAGTGACTGATCACAAACCACTGCTTCCTCTCTTCAGGGGGTCATCCTCGAAACCTCCCCCAGAATCGAAAAATGGATATTGCAGCTCCAAGAATTAGATTTTACTGTGGAGTACCAACCAGGAACGAGGAACCCCGCTGACTTTTTGTCATGCCATGCCCGCCTAGCCACCACTCAAGAAGTGGCGGAAGCCCAGGAGATGGAGGAATACGTGCGGTTTGTGGTAGTCTGAGCCAAACCATTGCCCATGCCGCTCAGCAAAGTGGTAGCGGCCACCAACCAAGACGAATGTCTACAGATCGCGATAACAGCCAACCGGTCGGGGGACTGGCAACCACTCCAACGCCCAGACACCTTCCGCATGCAGGACGCCCAATCCAGACTCCACGCCTTGTTCAACGTCAGGCACGAACTCTTGGTAAGCGAGGATGGCTGCCTGCTGAGAGGACTCAGCCTGGTGATACCGTCCAGCCTGACGGCCCGAGCCGTGTACCTCGCCCATGAAACCCACCAGGGTATTGTCAAATCCAAAACCCGGCTCCGGAACAAAGTTTGGTTTCCAGGACTAGAGGACGCTGTCAAGGGGCGCCTAGTTTGCCAGGCCAGTGGTTCCCCTGACCCCCCAGCACTGGTCATCACTGAAGAAGGCCCCTCGGCCTATTGGCAAAGGGGGAGCGCTGACTTCGGGAGTCTACCCGACGGATCATACATGGTGGTGGTGGTCGACGACTACTGGCGATACCCCAAGGTAGAGCTGATACAGTCCACGTCGGCACACACAGTCATCGCTAAGTTCGAGAAGTTAATGGCCACTCACGGGTTTTTCAGTGAAGTATGCACGGACAATGGGCCCCCCTTCAACAGCCGAGAGAGGGCAGATTTTCTGGCTTCCACCAACACCAAACGTTCGGCGAATCACGCCCCGATAGCCACAGACGAACGGAGAGGTGAAGCGATTCGTCAAAACACTAAACAAAGTGGTCCACATTGCCACAACGGAGTCCAGGAACTTAGCGAGCGCCGTCCATGCATTTCTACCGGAGTACAGGGTCACACCCCACAGTACCACTGGTGTGACCCCCAGCCAACTCTGCTTCGGGAGGACAATAACAGATGCCATTCCACATCACCCCTCATGGGCAACACAACCACCACCACAAAACCAGTCCGCAACAAGAAGAGCCCGCACTAACGCCTATGCCTCCAGGAGGCGGAGAGCTTGAGCGGTCCAGGTACAAGTGGGAGACAATGTCCTGTCAAAGACCGCCACCCAGGAGGCAAGTTCCGTCTGCCTTTCAAGGCACAACCGTGGACAGTGATCGCCGTGAAAGGCACTATGGTGACAGCCCACCAGGGTTTAGAGACGGTAACCCACAACGCAGCATCGTTCAAATGCCTATCTCACTTTAGGTCCTATGACTATGGAAGGGACAGCACGGTCATAGCTGATACCAGGACCGATCCAGGAGGAGACCCAGTCCGTCAGGAGAGCACAGGCGATGGAGGGAGGCCCCCAGCTGAAGGACCCACAATAAGCCAACAAGAGCAGGCGGCTCTTCCAACATCGGCGCAAGCGCAAGAGTCATCCGCAAGGACTGAGACGTCCGGTGAGAGCCCAAACCAGGTGCCAGCGTCAGGAAGGTCCGGGAGCAGGTGGTACCATTTGAGGTACAACCCAGATCTGTCCCAGCGTTATGGAGACTTTACGTGTGACGCAAGTGACACACCATTCAGCACTGTCGCAGGTTATGGGGTTTCAACGATCCACCGTCTGATTTTGAACACTGTTTGTTTCGTTTGTCTCCCCCCGTTGGGGAGGAATGTAGTGTTGCTGTAGGAGTGGACAAGCCCACTCCCCTGTGGAGCCAAGGGGGTGTACAGGTGTTTCCCCCTCTGGTACCGCACGAGTTGGAGCGCGCCCAGGGTGACATAGGAGTAAGAGATAAAAGGGCGCGGGGACGCGGGAAAGGGATCTTGGAAAATAACGGCCTGATAATAAAGTTACTGGTGTGCAATCTCCACCCCGAGTCCGTGTCGTCATTCAGCACACCCGCAGCGACATGACAGGCTGGATGACCTGCTTTTATTTCATGCGTTGTATACATAGAGAAAACATCTACGAGAATACGAAAGATATGTTGCATTGTTGTAAATCAACGCAATTCAATCCAGCTGCTCCGCCGGCATTTTAAATCACGACAGATTATTTCCTGCAAGTGCTCTGCAGATCATAGCTTTTATAAAAGAATAGCTATTGTCGTTAAAATGTCGTCTCTCGGCATGAAAACACTTAAACAAAACGCTGCTTCAAAAAGACGTATCTTAAACCTCATGCCTCACCCCACAAACTCTAGAGTACAACAAATATGGACTCTGCAGAGCAAGTATCCATTATCTGCATCAAAGTGGCTTTTTCTCCAAAACTTTATTTTGAAACCACAAACCATTTTGTACATTATTTGTTTACCACAACTGTAAAATATTATGCCGCAAAGTGTCGTGGGAAGCCTTCTCTACCGGCTTTATCAGCCACATCATGCCTGTAATTTGCAAGTGAGGTCACCAGCAATATCGACCGTGTAAACGTAATCTGTATCAGGAATAGCAATGTGACATTGGTCTGAGCCGTTTTAACGTGGATACGCTGCATTAAAAAAGCTGCCTAACTCAAAGCTGATTTTAAACAAGCTAAATTTAAATAAGTATTTACTGATGAAGAAATGGCACGGGGGAAAAACTGTCAGGAAAAAAAATCTAGTTAACATGTAGTAGGCCGCATCCTTAATTACTATATATGCGGAGCCTCTCCTACAGGAGGATTTCTAGTTACTTGACCACACTTCTTTTAAAAACACTGAATTGTTTCATCCCATTTAATCTGTTGTCCTTCACGATCAAACCTCACAACTACAATCCAACCAACACTCATACACACCAGACCCCAATCTCAAAAATGATGCCAAACCTACACTCTCTGCTGCAATCTCAGTTGCATTATGATGACACATTCCAGCAACTCTGGTCTCCCTTAATGAAAAAATCAAAGATGTGTTCCTCAACCATGAAACTCGCCCAAAAAAAGGAATACAACGTCCACACAGACCCAGTCCATCCCAATCTGAGTAGACCCACCAGGCTTATTCCTGCAAATGAAATAGCCATGCAAACATACTTCCCATTAAAAATAGATCAAGTACCACAGAATCCTCAACACCTGGATCTTCCTAACTGGTAACAGCTTCACTATGCAGCAGCAATCTATAAAAATCTAAAAACAATCACTCATTCCAAACGTAAGGGCATGCTTATCAATGCATGCTCAATGCTGTTCCCATTTTCCATGGTAGCAGAAGATACCAGCTGCCGCCAGGGCAGTTTTATTGTACAACTCCTTGATAGCAACATTAGCCGAGCACTGGGGAGATTTCTACGGTGAACCACTGATGCATCTAGTGGTACAATATCTGCAGGTCATGGGGTCAGGTGGACATCTGGTGCGTTGGCTTGCCAGGTCACCAAGGATCCTCACAGCTCATGCGCATGCTGCCCTACATGCCAGTTTGGAGGGTGAATTAGTCAGACCTCACATAGACAAAGAATAAGACAGTACTGAGAGGCCCTACTAACATACCATATAATGTGCGATTTCATCTTATCCAATTCTATATATTACACAGAGCCTACCTTTCTCCAGCCAAAATTAATCGGTACTTTCACCGCACGGATGCTGCTTGCCCCCGATGTGAGCTGGTGGCAGCGGATTTGCTTCACATGTTTTGGTCCTGCCCCTGCTTGCGCTCCTACTAGCGAGATGTATCGAAGCAGCTGTCTGAGCATGGCACGCCCACCTCTGAGCATGTGGGAGGCATGAATTCTGGGCCTTTTCCCTTGAGCTTAAAAGCAAAAAGTGACCATTAGGTTCCTGGATGTAAGCGTCTTGGAGGCCCATGAACCACGCTGAAAAAGGTCCAGTGGTCTGATTGTGTGCCTTGCATTATGTCAACGCCCTTGACAACTGATCTCCCCCATTCAATTAGGTTTTGGTGAAGCATGTCTGGTCTGGCTCTGTTGCTGCAGTGGTCTAGTGGTCTGGAGCTGGCAGGGACATGGGGGAGGGAGATGAACACTTGGGAATTATGGAAACGGACTCCAGTTGTGTTTGTTGTTACTGTACGCCATGATAATGCGGACACTTTACTTCTTTATTGTGCAAGCTAGAGACAATTGCTCATTAAGAGATTGTTCTGGTCTGTCATCTGTCCTACAACACTATTTACGCTAAAGACTGGAGGCACATGTCTATTCTTAGTGCAGATAAATTATTCTATTGGATCGGTTTATTAATCCTGTTGTCAACTGATGTATGAAACTATGTCGTTTTAAATAATCGAGGTAAGCGTACTGTAACAAGGAATGTACTTCTGGTTCCTCCTCACTGCACTTTATATGTACTAATTTGTAGATGTCAAAAAACCGAAACTGAATAAAAAGATTCAAGCAAAAATCAATGCATGCTCAGCTTGAAAACAGACACAAAATCCATGATCACGTCCTTAATAAACTTAGCCTTGTTTGTTTATAACTAAGACCTTGCTTACTGTTAAAGTTTGTATCAAAACATCCAAAATCAAACCACAATATGCAAAATTATACTGAAGAAAATACTTCTCAAATGAACAGTCCTGGCCAACATCTCCAGGAATACATTAAGTGTTAACACCCCGAAACCCCCTCCAACACAAAAGAAATCAATCCTTACATTGGCATTTCAATTTATCACATTAGTCTAGAAACTCCTTATTAATGTATCCCTCATCCAAATCCAATTTCATCTTTGCCAAACCTGTTCATTTTCCTTTATGATCTCCTCCCATCCCTATCTCACCATTCTGGGGAATTTCAACACCACGAAACATCAACCAGATGCCACACAGACATCTCAGGAAACATTTACCTTACTCAGCTGTTTTTAAGATGCCACACACTCAGCAGGGCATACACTAAATCTAATTTTTAACCTTCATGATTTACTCTAATTCATGACCCATCATCAAGTTTTTAAAGTGATCATTACTCTATCACGTTCAAGATCATGAAAACTACGAATCACAAAACATTCACTAAAGCCCAAATGTCTATGGTAACCACATAAGCAAATCCACAGTTCTTCCTTCTCAAAATGCTGCACTAAGCTAAACAACTCCAACCAAGATAAGATCGACACCCCAAAGCCCTACCTAACACTGGCAAATCAAAACCTCTGACATCCAATATACATTTGAAAACTCTGAAATTCCAACTACGACATAAAGCTAGATAATGGTATAAACACATAAGTAAAGGGACAGAACTGCCTACCTATGTCTTCTAAAATACTTCATAACGGCCATGGGCACAACAAAAATGTTGCAAAGACTTTACATAGCATGATGCCCTGAGAATAAATGATGTAAAATCAACTATGAGAAGATAAACCTATCTGCAAGCATGAACAGAATGGCCCCATTTCAAGTGTGCTGTTATAAACTAGCAGATCATTTCAAAACTAAATATATGCTTTGTCCTTCCTTCTTTGAAAAGCAAACACTCTGTAAAGCACCAACGGGAAAAAGTACTAAACACCACATTTCCAAACCACTGCATCTAGAATTTGGCACATTTTAAACCCACCAAACCATCACTTGTCAAAGAATAAGTCAAGTCAAGCAACTTGGCAGCCCCCCCCCCTTTGATTTCAGATCCGATTCCATCGTAAAATCAAAGAATTTAAAGTAATAGCAGTAGCTTCACCATCACTATCCATTATGAACTCAGGTTTAAAACATGGTGAATGACCATATGTTTATTTCTTATTAAGATTCGGTCATTTGAACATTGGTCATTTGGGGTAGAAGTGTAAAAGCAACCAAGTGCCCATAACTATGGAACGTGGGAGATGCGAGAGAAGGAAGTGTATGGCTTTAAGAGATATTGAGATACGAGTTCAGAACACAAACAAACATTTGCAATGCAAACGGTCTTGCGTTTGCTCGAGCTCGAGCAATTAACATTGTAAACTCCTAACCGGACTTTTCTGGCCACATAAATTGAAAATGAAAATAAAACAGTTTCACATAACTAACTGGACTTTTCTTGCCATATAAACTGAAAAGTAAAAGTTTCACTTAAGCGAGCTGATGGCCGCCATCAGTGCAAAGCAGACCCAGAAACGGAAATAACAGTTCACTCGTAGTGAAATCAATCTGCAAAAGTGCAATTATCACATAACCAAAAGTGCAATTAACTATGTAACAGGGTCGATGTCATGCAAAGCACTCGACTTCTGCCAAGCGAGATCACGCTGCGAAAAAAGAGAAAAAGTAGTCCACAAACCGGACGGAAAACAGCGAGCCTCGTATGTTTTGAGTACTTGGTCTCTGGACTCCAGGTGGGCTAACCACCGGAAAAGGCATGATTTATGCATGCCTTCCACTAATGAAAGCAAGCAGATTTTAAAAGGCAAGCACACAAACCAATGAAAGACACTGACGTGGCATGGGCGTTGTTTGAAGCCCAAAGAGAGATAACAACACGGAATGGAGCGCTTTGCGGTCGCCCGTAAAAAGTCGGAGGGGAGAGGTATGGTGTCATTAAAATCTGATTATCTAGTAATCAAGTTGGCGGTGGCGCCTATTCTCTTTTTCTGGATCATCATTTAGCTTGAGTCAGAAAAGGTCTGTACGGCTGCCTTTTTTGAACTTCTAACGGGTCCTATGCGGTTGTTTCACACTTTTAATTCCGTATGTTTTAATTCTGTCTATACAGCAAGTAACATTAGGATGTCAAGGCAAAAAACTACTATGCAAATAAATGCTCTATCCTCTAAATCAAATTGAAGAGTTACAACTGAGCAGGGAGAGGGAAAAAAATTATAATGCCACTAAATTTGCAATCTGAGCTGGAAAATGTAGCTGAGTTTGCATTCTAGCTTGCTTTGCTTATTTAACGCATACAATAAAAAAGTTAATATTTACAATATATAGCATCACTCTTTTACCACGTTCCCGCTCGCCTCCACCTCCGCTAGAAACTGCAGCAGATTAAATAATACCAACTGCAAAACTATGGGGATCGGAGTGAAGGACTGAAATACATTTTCATGAAAGCAGTAACAAAGATGAATGCATTGCTGACCCACTTCTGAAGACGAAGTGGAAAGAGCAGAAAGAAGCCACGGTGTCCCTGAATTGTGCAGAGGGGCAACGGACATTGCTTTTAAGGGACTGGAGACCTCTTCCACAGATAGTCGCCATACTGAGTAACCATGCCAGGACTCTTATATCTGCCAATTAATTGACAATGTAGGCACTCCGCTGAAGTTGTGATAGACATAAGCAGAAGCTATAAGCATGCAATAAATGCAAACAAAGTTATGGGACAAGATAATCTACAGGCATTAGAAGATCCCAGTTAGAAATGATAAACTGCAGGACTGGTTGAAAATTAATCTGGGTGCATGCTCAATAGTTTAATAAGCAGAAAGTTTGCTTGAGATAAACTATGTTATCTGCTTTGCACCGACACCAATAATATGCGTATCTAGAAGTGGGCCAACAAATTAACAGGGAGAGCCCAGCCAGAGTCAAGTCAAGGGTCTGACTTGGCTCTAAGAGCCAGTGCACAGGCTGAGCTCTTAAAACATCATATAAAAGTATGATAATTATCTTAAAGATTAAAAAAAGGTACAACTTTAACACAGACTTGTTTCATCTTAGTACTTCAGTCTATACCACTGCCTTGAGAGGTACTTACTAAAAGTGATAGCTTTTAGACATGAAGTTAGAAAACATTCCCCCCACCCTAATGCTAATGCCTTAGTGATCTATGTGACAAGTTATCTGTCATGTGTACCTTTTATATGGCCTACAATCTTATTATAGATGGAGCAATATTATAGTCTATAGAGTTGCTCTCATACGCAATAGTGAACAAAAAGGAGGCTCTGTGAAATAAAATATTTGCCTAGGATTACACAGTTTGGTCAAGAGGAGAAGCCAGGATTGATATGAACACCTATCAGGAGAGTGAGAGAGATAAACTAACACACATCCTCCCTATCAGATACACTTAAACACAATAAGTGTGTGGGGTCATGGTCCTGATTAACTTACTGGGTAATTCCTATCACTTAAGGGTATACCCATTATAATTTTTAGAAAAACTGGATCCCTGCACTTATCCAGAAAAAACATTTTAATTATGAGCTTCCAACATAGTGGTTGAGCTCATTTAGGTGGTATCTACCTACTCGGATGAGGACAAGGCACCTATGATGAAGCAAGCCACCATTAATCATGGGTGTATCTGTGATGTGCTAAGTGATTAGGTGAATGCACAATAACTAAATTCCTGATCATTAGCCCACACATGTATTGTGCTTAAGTCAGGATTCAGAGAGCTTTTAAGGAATTTACGAAGTGGGCAACTGCCCAGGGCATACACCATCCAAACGGACACATAGAAACATACCCATGATATTCGTTACACCTTGGAATGCACATTCCTACGGGCACAACATCATAAAATATAAGCTTTCAAACAAAAAGTACAGAAATCAGGTGTGGCAACATTGGCTAGACCTCAAATGCATTCAGCTGCATTGGGGCAAAGGTTCCGATCATCATCCTTAAATCTGCACTAAGATATACAATTACAGCAGAATGTATTAACATGAAATACTTTAGGTTTATTAACGGACAGTTCAAGCAATGAAGATTCTGCTATATTTGAGTAAATCAAATGCCACTGCAGAAAGTAACATCAATTACCTATGATCCCATTTACACCATGCAGTATGAACAACTACAGCAAGACACTACTTATAAAACACCAAAACTGAACTGTATCGGATCTAAATCTATCTTTAGCAACACTCCTAGGTCCCTACAATGATATGTAGGGGATGCAGACAAAAGAATAACGTTGAAATAGCGAAGTACAATAAAGATATGCCCAGTTACAGTCTTACATGCAGAACTACAGCATCCAATGTGCAATTACAGTCCACAACACAATTCTATTACTATACAGCCAGGGGCAGAGTACAACGCATCAGCAAAATAATGAAACACACATGAGGAGCTTCAGGTCCCAATGCACAGCCTCATGTATACAGCCCATACAGCCATCAAATAACCAGGCACATTCATCAAATGACTAGTCACTACCATCATATGTCCTGGCAAAAGCACCATATGCCAAGTCACAGACCTCAAAAGTACACGCACTGTAATGAAGCCAGCAAGATCTGTCATTACATTTCCAAGCATAATCACCACACACAGAGACCCTGCCTCAGATCTCAAGGCATGGCTTCCATTAAACAGAAATAGTTTCATGTTCTCATTCCACGGCCAGAGCCTTCACATGTCCACAATATAGCTTTGACAGTCAAGGCAATTCCGGCACAGCCTCACATGTCTAGACATGGGTGGCCTCATACACCTAGGCAAAGTCTGAAATGCTTAATTAATGCCACAACTGGCACAGCTGTTATATGCCAAAGATAGCGTAAAATGTTTGGCTATATATCACCTGAGTTACCAAATGCAGCTTAATAATAATCTTTGTAGCCTCATGTCAGGTATATCTCTATACCCCCAGAGCAGCGGCTGACCCGGAGGCGTGGCATCATAGTACAGTTATACTGATTTGCTCAATGCAGTTCCATAAGCTCAGTGCAGCTCCATGTGTTCACTGAAACCCCTAAAGGTCACCAACCTCGTTCCCAACTCCCTAACCACGCCTTCAAAGCTCCTGTCATTGACAAATGAGGGTCAGAATGAGGGAGCTGCGCTGTGGGACAGCTCCTAGTCCTGCACATCTGATGTAACTAGGAGTGGCAGTTCTGAGAAAAGCGTGGCTCCTCCACCAGTATAATATCTGAACTCTCACCGGTGGGGAAGACTCAGTGCCAGCCATGTTCCTGATCAATGGGGCAGGAGTACCTGTGAGGAGGCCACTGGTTTAAGGAAAAGGAGTCTACGTGAGATGTGTGGTGCTGTAAAAGGCAGTCAATATACAGTTTGTTCTTTATTTTAATATCTGGTACTATACACAAACAAACAGACAGTATCGGTAAGTTTGTGGAAGTCCATAGAGCAGTCTCCATTTCACTCCCTTAACTCCCCCCCCCTGGGATTCCTTGCCACCTGGGTTTTCAGAACATGGTAATTATGGACACCAAGGGTGGGGGGCGGGGGGACACTGGGACTTCTTCTTGTGTGCCTCGGAGACCATGCAACATCTGGCAGATCTGCATTTCACATTGGGGTGTTCATGTTAAGCAGAGGGTGAATGAGCCATTTCAATTCTGCAACTAATATTCTGGAGCTGTAGTTGCACTACCCATGTGACAATGATGTGCCAAATCTCAGAAGAAGCCAGTTTTATCGAAATGGGAAGTGTTAACGTCTCGCCTGAAGAGCTACGAAATAACAACCATTGGTAAATCAAAAGATCTGGCATATGGTTGCATTCCATTTGGCTTTGTCAGTGCATGTTTTGTATTTCACAGTGTCTGCAAAAAATAACTGTTGAGAAAGCTGCAGGGACCCTCAATCAATCTAAAAAAACATTGTCTAAAAGCAAACATATGCTTGTTTTTGTCTCAAAAAGCACACATTGACATAGCAGTCTCTAGCATCAAAGTGAACTCCTTTGTGCACAGATGTGATCCTTTGGGAAAAAAAGCAGAATGTTGTCACTACAGTGAAGTTAGTCAATGGCTGGAGCAGCCTGACCCACTGCTCCACCCTGAATGTTGTAGTGTGTGGAATAAACATTTGAATGACACAATTCCAGGCCAATGGACGAAGAGGAATGGTTGAAAGCTCCAATAAGTATATTATGAATGTATCATTTCAATACAATCAAAAGTTTTAGGCTAAATCCACATGTAAAAAGGCACTGACACGTAGGACAATGGGGGCAACAGTAAACTACTATTCAAGCATATCAGCTGGTTGTTTCATCATTATGAGAAAGAATACGATAGTGAACATACACCAAAAACTGAAATATGCAACGTTTTAGTGCAATGCAATATTACAAAGCAGGAAAAAAGGGCAAGGAAATCCAATACAAGGGAAATCATTTCAGAAATTGAAGGCATTGGGGCAGGGAAAGCACTGAAACTGGAAATGTTGGTCGATTGATTTATAAAATGACCACATGCAAAACAGCCAAATAATAAATAATGAGGTGCATGTAGCAATATTCTGAACGTTAGAAGGAATTTCAAGGCTCTCCTCTGCGACCTGGATAACACCTTACCTAGTTCTAGCAGACAAGTGCAACAAAATACATTTTACAACTACAAATGAGATAGCTTTCTTTCATCATGTAACAAATGAGGTACCTATAGTCCACCGTATTTTTTGGTTATTCTCTTTATATGCGGCAGTCGAGTTTCAGGTGAAACTCATTATTAGAAGTGCTTTCTTATGTAGATAAATTGATAGGACAAAACCTATATTGGTCAGTCTGATGCACTCCTGTCTAAGCTTCTGTCCGGGTGTCAACAACAAATAAAAAGCATGAATAGGTGATCTGGGACCATGCTCGAGCTTCCATCTTCCTTCGGATGACCGTAATTGGACATGGGGAAAAAAGTGGGTCCCTCTGACCAATTCTATTTATTCCACCGCACGTCAGCTTTTGCCCAGGCTCTTGCTGTTTCTGCAAAACTGCAAAACTTACTCTTGCACTTCTTCACACAGTGAAGGTGTTAGGACGGAAAGTCCCTGCATGGTAATGGACATGCATATTAGCCCAGAGCTGCAGCTGTATGTAGATTTGGGACACTGTTTGTGAACTTGGTAATGCGTTATGCATGGTTCATGCTTGCGTATAGTTACTGCTGATAGAATGCGGCACACCATCGACCAGGAAGAGTGCCACACTTTCCTAAGAATGGGTTAGGCTACTGCCCTCACCCAGAGTGCTTTGGTGGGACATACCTGTTTGGTGAAGTAGAATGGCTGGATTGTATCCAGTGTGATAGTAGTTGAGCCTACTGGACTGCAGGCACAGGCAGAAGATGTGGATTTCTGACATTCCTGGGGCTAAAAGGAGAGCTACACCCGGAGGGGAGCAGAGCATCCCATCTGTGCATCAAAGACATGGTATGATACAGGAAGTGTGCTGGACAGGGAGGTCAGAACACAGAGTTTAAAGTAGGTGGTGGAACTAATAAGAAATGAACTACAGGAACACAGAATCATAAAAGATAGTAGGCTTTATCTTTTGAGAGGCGTATGTGGCTGGAGGCTGACACCCAGGTGGAGCCCTCTACTGCATCCATGATCTAGGTTGTGAGCCCATCTGCTCGGTATCACCCCTGCTGGGACCGACAGTCCCTGGACAAAGATTAGAACGTAGAAGCAGGCACTTCAAACAGCCTGACGCTCATAACACACATTTGAAAGGGCCAGGTAACTAAAACACATAAATGTCTGCAGAGACTGTATAAAGGTGGAAGCTGAAACCCCATTTTCGCAGAGATGTGACAAGAGTACCACAATTTAAACTACTGAAACCAGGACCAGAGATCGAGGTCTTCTGATCTTCCAGCTGGGCAGAGTTGCACTACCTAGGATGCCAGGAACACTTTCCCCGAGCCTTGAGCATCAGCCTGCCTGCCAAGACCAATGTGCGCTATGAGGGGGCGGAGAGCCTGGGCGGAACGAGGCCCAGTGGGGATCTGGAGAAGAAGAACCCAATGAGCAAGCTGTGAGGCTGAAGGTCCATTGGAATCGTCTACACTATGGGATCACCGCAGTGCACCCAGACATCATTGGGCCCTTTCTCATTAACAGAAATCGGGGCTGTTGGACGACCAGATTGCCATTCAAGTACTTCAGTGGGACCGTCATCAAGGAACCAAGTGAACATGTGGTAACCTCCCACCCCACAACAGCCCCACAACCTGACCCATCTGGCAGGAAAGAGGGCTTGTCAATGTGTGTCACTGAAGGTACTCTACCTGGTACCAGGCTACAGAACTTCTAACGCTGAAATCACAGGGACACGCACCAGTGCACAGAAGGGGGATGTCATATTGTTACTACCGACTGGCTAAGAAACATTGAGCAGGGGTTCATTAAGACTTGGGGACTAAGGAGCGTCATGCAGCATGTGAGAACTGTGTAAGAGATTTGCAGGCACTTGTCACAAATGTTGTGAACAGAAGTCTAGAGCATAAGGGATTGCACCCTTGGGAGAGCCACCTCATTTATGACCTAGACACTTCAGAACAGGGGCCTGGAGGGGAGAGACTTGGCTGAACCCGTCCAAAGCATTATATGTGGGTTTGCAAACGATTGTGTTGATTATTTCACCGCAATAGATTTGAACTGCTGTGAGTATTAAATGCATGTTTTTCAATAAAAATCAGTGTTGAAATGGATCTGATTTACTGATGTTGCTGGAGGGCACGATGAGTTGTGTGTTTAGGCGTCACTGACACTCGGCTTCACCCTCAAAAGCCTTGGACTACTCAATCAGCGCTACCACTGAGAGTCAAGTGCTTAAGGGGTAGTACTTGGTCCAGCTGAACCGAATTTATGATAGGCTGGGCTCCAGGACAGCAGGAGTAAAAGGCCCAAACCACAACGGTGGGGTCAACTATCCCATGCTTGCCCTACAGCCCTCTGAAAGGAGTTGTGACAGCTGAATAATGCCTTCCACACGAGATCACTACCCTCTTCAACACACTATTCCCAAGGCACTACACGTTATGAAAAGCCTAACTCACCTCTTGGTACAAGAAATGAGCTTCAGTTAGGGAAGCTTCTCACCTGTTGCTGTCTTATTTAGTTTGCTGTTGAAAAGCCTTTGAGGGAAGTTGTTAATGTTCATGATGTTGGTGGTGTTCAGGTTATCAAATATGGAAGCCTTAGACAGATCATAAAAGGGCTTCTCAAAGGTGGCGCTTCAATGCTCCTTTGGACAGACAAAGGTCTCTTGACCTACTATTTCCTGGATTGCCTTCAGAAACTCTTGTTATGTGTGGCTACTACCCATTATTGCTTTTTTGATAAGGGGCAGGAGGCTCGAAGATGTGGAGACCCTTTTCATTAGCTTTGCAAGCACTGAAGATTAGTTGGGTCAGTGGTTGAGACTGACTAAAGTTGTTTTGGTGCACATTCAAATTGAGTCGCCACTAGCAGCAAGGTGATGGCCAGTGGAATGTGGCTGTAGGCCTCAGGCTTGGAAAGGCCAAATGTCCCTATTATTTCATCACAGATTCTACAGACACTTGGTAGATCCTGTGATGACCATCTTGAGATGTGGGCACTGATTTTTGGCTTTAAGCATGTATTAACCAGGTCTGAAAGAAGGGCATTAATATGTATATTTTCTAAGAGAAACCATACAGAAAGTTGGAAATTTACGTTCTTTGCAATGTTGTCCTTATAGCTTATGTGTATGATAAACTGGAGATGCTAAAATGAAGGCAGAAGTACTGGCTTCCATACATGGTAAGTGCCGTCTCTAAAGGAGCTATTGTGATGAATCCAGACATTTTTTAATGAACCAAATTTTACTGAGTTTTAAAAGCAGTACATTAATGTCATACATAACAACTGTACATTGGATAGAAGTCACTTGAAGGTATAACACAGGTTATTTGTCGTGCTGTCTTTCCCAAGCACTTGTAAAATGATATATTAAAAATGTTAAGGTTTTCTCACCACTGCCACCAAATTCTCCGATCTATACTTTTTAATCATTAACTTCAGGCTGAGGAAACGGATGTATGTTAGGTAGAGGCATAGCAATCCCACTGGTAAATGATTTATATAGGGCACAAAGTGCAGTCTCGTTAAATGCCACGTTTAAAGTAGACACTGCTAATGTAGATTTCCCAATATGTGGACCTGTAAATAACAGCTGTTCAATACATTTTACTACATATCGACCTATTAAGGCTGAAATTACTGTCAGGATTCGAACTTGTTACTTGTAGGTTACAAAAGTAGGTCAGTAGCAAGCACGTTCCCCAATAGCCAATCATTTCACAGATAATAGTGTAAAGCAACAAATGTCTTCTTGCGAATACTGCAGAGGCTTTAGTTATAACATGCTTGAGGTTAAGGCATCACATTTCCAACCAGAAAAACAGGATTCTCCTATAACAATTGTATTTTCTGCTCCTTCAAATTACAGCATCCCATTGTGCCCTGGTCCCTGGACCCTTTCCTATAATTTAGCATTGCTGAGTGAAAGAGAAACGCCAGAGTAAACAAGAATTTACTAAACCAATAGGTCTCACCTCCATGATTCACTATTTAACTTTTTGCCTTCACCAGTGTTAGTTGTCAATGCTGAACAGCACTGAAAACAAGAAGAAAAAAAATGGCAAGTCCTAGCATCACAGCAAATGTGCGTAATAACTGCACCTGTATCCCTCATGATGTGGTGGCCATTTTGTTTAATCTTATTTTACAATTCCAAGATGAACGTCTATTTTGGAGCAGTAAATTAAAAAGGAGATGTACTCAAGTTCACAACAGGGATAGGACCAGCCCGGTGGCAAATTGAAGCTGCTAGGCCATTCAAAAAAGAGAGGTAAAACAGGGTGGGAAAGGTCATTGGAGCAGCGGTGGTGGGGAAAGTGCTAATGCGACCAAGTAGCAGGGGGCCAGGATAGACATGAAGGGCATAGGAAGAAAAAAGGCAGAGCAGGATGGGACGGTTTAGGGGGAAGTAACAGAGAAGCTGCAAGGAGCAAAACTGAAAGCCTGGGATTCAGGGATGTGAGACAGAAGCAGCACACCGGACAAAGTGCATGAAAACATATGGACCCCCTGACGTGCTGGAGCAAAAAGAAAAATTTAATTTCCTAATGTCTGCTGTGGAGGGATACAAGTCCAAGCAGAAGGATGATAAGGAAGCTAATCTCCAGGAGAGGGGCAAACACAAGAAGTGGAATGAAACACATCAAAGAAGTAAACAAATTAGACTGACAAGAAAGACAACCAAAAATAAGCAGTGGGATGACACACAGCTCAGGTTGCAGTAGGTGAAGCCTGAAATCTGCAAAGGGACAAGGAACAAGTAAGCCCTAGCATGCTGTCTGAAATGAGAGTTTTTAGCAGAGGATAATCAACCCATCACTTTTTTGTTTTTCTAAGTGGTAGGAACTAAGTGCAACAATATGCGCAGATGCGGGTCCTGTGCTCATGCCATAGGCCTCAAAATGAACTTCATTGGGGAAGACTAAATAGGCTGATCCTCAAATGTGGTTGCTTCACTTCCCATCTTTAGGGGTTCTGACCTGGCATTTGGGGCTGGACTATTTCAGTTGGTTGAGGACATGCCATTATTTCCATATGAATGATTTCTGCCTTTAGTGGTATGGTGGGCAAATAACTATGGACAGGAATGTGGGCCAAGTAATTGCAAAAGGCTAAGCTTAATTAAAGCATTTCACCCACTACTCTTGTTTTTGTTCTTGTTATGACAGAGAGGACTGGTAAATGGGGGTGGAACATGGGTTAAAGACTCTTAAGGACGAATTAGGGTAGTCAAATCAAAGTCATGTGATGCCGAAAAACAGAGAGAAGAAAGGGAGAAAATAAATAAGGAAGACTATGCTAGACACAACACAAAGGCCCTTGGAGGGTTCTCTTCAGTAGAAATCAGGTCCACTCAGGGCAGAAAAAGAAATACTGATAGTTTTTGCAAGAAGGCAGTATCTTTTCTCATTACTTCACAAAAAAACACAGCCACCCAATCCTGGTTTCTACATTTCAGAAAGATGATAGTGCTTGGTGAATCATAGTCTGTGGAGGCTTATCATGTTAGCAACAGCAACAAACAGACGTAGTAGCAGCAAGATGCCAACTACAACGGGAGATGCTGGATAACACACATGGGGGGTTGGTGCTACATCAAGAAGTAGTAATAAGGACAGGCTTGTCAGCCACAGGAACAGGTTTGTGGAGTGAGCAAGAAATGGAAGGGCGCAAAAGACTCATGTTTCAGGACAATAATACATTGGGGTGGCGTTTGCCTTCATTTAGCTACATTTGTAGAAACACAACACATGCCCATGCAAGCTTTTTCACTGCTACTACCACCAACAGAGGAAAATGTCAGGGTGTCAGCCTTAGCACAAACGGTTCACACTTAAACGCGTTTCATTAGCTGGTGCCTGCGCACTTTAAAATGCATATGGTTCAACGGCTTTATACATATATTAGCGCAATGTTTTTGCTCCATAAACCTTTCCCTTTATTTAGCAACACTGTTGTTACAGGCGCTTTGCCTCTAACACTCCTCCACAGTTTTAATCACTTTCCATCTTGTGCTTATTTTGACAGTCTTTATATGTGCTGGAATGGTAAACTTAATTATTCCGCCTAATTAACTTCAGTTAACTCCCACAGAGCAGCGCACACTCTTTCGTCTGTGTATTATAAGTAGTTTCATATTCCATAACAGTCCAGTCTTTAACCAGGCCTCCCTCTTTTGTAGACTACATCAGATGGGCAGAGGAACATTACTACGATTCCTCTCCACCGAGGAGGCCTGCAAATATGCCCACGAGGAATTGTAATAAATAAACACATAAATCAATCCCAACCCCAGCATGAAATTTACTAAAACGATCAACCCTGATTGCAGGAAGTGGATTGTGTTCAAAGGAAGGGGAATTTGTTTGGACAGAATACATTTGATATTCAGTGGGCACGATTCCATTCACACTCCTAAAGATTAAACGCACACTTTGCGCAACAGTGTGTACAGTAAAGACAGCAGCAGCGCAACTGCCCCTCACACACAACGAGTAGGCAACGCCCAGTCTGTAGACGTGTATGGGCACATAATGCAAGAAAGAAGGGCAACAGCTCTCAAAGCTTTTTCTTCCAGCACAAAACAGGTGCATCCCAAAGATGGGAGACATTCAGGGTGCGTTACGGAGACTGGTTCGGAGAAATGGCGGGGCAGTTAATGAGTCCATTAACGAACCACAGATATCAGTGGGATGTCAGAAAGTCGCAATGAAAGGTTTCCCCCTGTACAACTCGAGGAGCTGAAAATCAAGAATGTGCCTACATGGTTTGTACAGAAATGGCCCAAACTCCCGGGAGGGGGCCAGTGAACTTGTTGGCGAGTCTGGGAGAACATCCTGCACAAGAGCATGAAGATGTACAGCATACCAGATCCTTTAGTGTTCTGCTCATAGCGCCTGCCGGTACTGCAAGGCAGGAGTGACACAACTAGAGCCGAACCAGCAGACATCCACTGGCCCATCCAGGACTTTCTGGCTAGCCTGGACGCCCCACGTTTTTGATGGACAGCTGATTATGTTTCGAAAGGTGCAACAGTGGTTCCAGAGAAAACTTGTGCAGTAATGGTTAGGAGGTGGGTGGTGTGCGCACTAAAGACCTTTTAGTATCCTTGAAACTCCCATAGAGATGATGCAGATAAAGTCCAATCATTTAATGACATTTGGGTTCATATCTGGACTGACATTTGGTGACAGCCTCATGCTGCGCAAACTGCAGGTAACACCATACTCTGAATGACTTTTGTACTGCGCCCCCGTTTATGTCACAGAGCCCCACTTTCAGAGTGTTGTGAGGGGCAGAAATTATAGAAAGCTCTGCAGACACTACAATTACCCAGGTGTCACACTGCAAGAATCCCCAGTTCCTAAGTAGAGTTGTCTGTAGCGGAGTGTTGTCCTGAACAAGAGAGTGGTAAGAGTGGGGGATAGTGGGAACAGAGACTGGTCTGAGAAGTGCTTCTCTTTTGATGGGTACCCCTTCAGATGCATTCACGCCAGATGAGGAAACCATACATTTACTGGTTGGAGTGGGCCTGTACTTTCCCAGCTAAGTAGAGCCATCCTGTAGCAGCGGGAGATAGTCAGGTTGTACAACAGTGCAGGGTTTGGTAACTGCAATACAATGCTTTTATGCACTACGTGCCATCTGCAGGTTTATTTATGGGCTGTTCCTTCTTGAAACAGGTATTTTTGGGATAGGATTCTGGAGGCCATTATTGGTGATATTGGACAAAGGCGTGTATGGTCATGAATCCTTAAGGGTCTGTTATAACTTGGGATACAGAACGTTGTAATGGAATGGAGGGATCTTGGAATGTTGGGGGGAGGCTGGTAACGGCACTCTGGCTGGGATTTCCGAAGAAAGAAGAAGGTTTCCTTTTGTATCCTGATTAAAGTAAATACTTGGCATTACCTTACTATTGAAGTATTGGACTACTTTACAGTGGCGACGAGAGTTTGGAGATACTTTTACCTGGAATACAGTATCTCTAAAGTGGACCTATACGCGTTTAAGAAGTTGTTCTGTCTCTTAACGGATTATTACTGCACCAGATTGCGGACAGATCGTGCAGGGTGAATATATATATATTTATTTTTCTGGATTAATTACTGTACAGGTTATGAGCAATTTATAGCGGTGGTTGCTGTGGTTGATATACAGCAACATTTAAACACGCCGCGCGCTGCCATTCTTTACCGCACGGCAGCATTTTTACAACGGCAGAATAGCACGCTCAGAATAACCGTGCTGCGAAGTGCTCCTCGAGCTGTTGCCAGGATAAACGAGCTTTGGAGTTCTTCTCGCGCTGTTGGGAGACTAAATAAACACACGTTGAAACTATAAAAGACGAGAAGACGAGTGTGGCTTACCATATTTGCTTATGTTGCTAGTTTAAGACATCGGCTTAATCTAGATGAGTGCTTCATGAGAAGGGTCTTCCGGTTTCCTGTTTTCAATTATAATGGAAAAAGGACTGCACTAAGGAAAAAAAAAAAAAAAAAAAGGCGTAGAAAGACTCACATCTAGACACAGTAGGTGGATTGGAGTTCAAATTGTGTTGGAATTTAAAAGAAAAAAAAATATATATATATATATATATATATATAATAAAACTCTCCAGCATTACATTATATTAAAATGCAATTTGAACCACCGGCTAAATTTTTGCAAACAAAAGGTGATCCACCTATGCCTTGGTCCAGATGGAAGGAAGAATTTTTGACCTATATGAAAGCGATGGATGATGAAAACATGTCGAAGGAAAGAAAAAAATATATTTTACTACATTGTTTAGGCTCGGAAGGACAAATGGTATTTAGAACCTTACCACCGGTTACTATCCTAGAACAAGGGGATGGGGAATTGGATGTTTTTAAAGAAGCATTAATGAGATTGGAAAATAGATTCAGGCCTACACCAAGCATAGCATTAAATAGGTTCAAGTTTTACACGAGAATACAGCATCCTGAAGAAACTTTTGATGACTGTTTGACGGCACTGCGTGGTTTATCTGTACATTGTAATTTTGGAGCAATGACTGATGAAATGATCAGAGATCAAATTATTGTGCACGTAAAAAGCAGGAAAATTCAGGAACATTTGTGGGTTATGGGGGATCCTAAGTTACAAGATGTCATTGCAACTGCTAAAGCCTTGGAGCAGTCAGATAAATGGATAAAAACAATACAAGAGTCAGACAAGGCTAGTAATACGGAATTGGATGTGGTGGGCGCTGTGAGAGGGAACACTAATAGTTATGTAAATGCCAGTAACAGTGTGGTAGGAAAAAAAGAAAGGTATGACAAGTCGGATAAATATGCTTGTTTTCGGTGTGGTAGTTTAAGTCATTTAGCATCATCATATCAGTGTCCTGCTATTGGCAAGGAGTGTAAGAAATGTGGTAGAATGGGGCATTTTGCTAGGGTATGCAGAGATTTTAAAAAAGTTATTAACATGTCGAGAGGGAAAATGGCGTGTGTGAATATTAGAAAATGTGAGGTGGATGGAGGTGATATACAAAGTGGCACGGTGTTGTCACTGAAGAGTGGTGAAGGCGATGGATCAAAAAGACCTATGTGTGAGGTGCTAGTGGAAGGAAAAAAGTTGGTACTTATGGCAGATTCAGGATCGCCGTGGACGATTATTGTTCAGGACTATTTTGAACGAATGTTTGAAGGAATTTGGGACATGACTGATTTAAATGAATCTGACATTGTGGCTGAGAGTTTTGAAGGTACAACTATTGATGTGATGGGGTTTGTTGAGACGGAAATCGTATTTAAAGAAAGGAGAGCTAACATTAAGTTGTATGTGGCGGCAAAAGGAGTGAATGTTTTAGGTTGGAAGGATCAGGGTAAATTGAACATCATTTTGAACCCTAGGAGTAAGGAACAGGTCTTGGCAGTAGGAAGCGGGGAGAACAAGGAATGGATTATTGACAAGTTTCCACAAGTATTCGCCAAAGAGTTAGGTAAATTAGAGAATTACAGCCACAAGATAAAGGTTAAGAATAATGCTAAACCTGTTGTACAAAAACTCCGGAATGTGCCCATAAGTGTAAGAGAAGAGTTAAAACACATATTATCAGAGATGATAGATAACAATGTTATAGAAGAAATTGAATCCTCTGAATGGGTATCTCCAATTGTGTTGAACCGTAAACCTGACAAATCTTTGAGGTTATGTGTGGATTTGAGGGCTGTCAATGCGAATATTATTGTGAATTGTCACCCACTGCCTAAGATCAACGAGGTGATTAGCCTGCTGGAAGGAGCGAACATTTTCACCACTTTGGATTTAAGATCAGCATATCATCAGATAGAGTTGACTGAGGATTCTAGACATCTTACAGCATTTATCACCCCACAGGGTTTGTTTCAATTCAAGAGGATGCCATTTGGCTTAGCCTCTGCAGCATCAGTTTTTCAGAGAGCAATGTTCCACTTGTTCAAAGACATGGATAAATATGTCAAGTGTTTTCAAGATGACATATTAATATTTTCCAGAAATGAAAAAGATCATAAGGAACATGTGGTAAATGTATGTAATGTTTTGAAGAAAAATGGACTGACTCTAAAGGTAAAAAAGTGTACGTTTTTTGCCAAATCTGTGGAATATTTGGGTCATACCATATCGGGTGATGGTGTAGTTCCAAAACAGTCTTTGGTGGATGCTATTATGAAGGCTCCTGCTCCTGATAATAGGGAGAAACTACTATCTTTTACTGGATTATGTGAGTACTATAGTAAATTTATTGAAAATTTTGCCACAAAAATTGAACCTTTGAGGGAACTTACAAGGAAAGGTGTCCAGTACAAGTGGTCGGAAAAGCAAAATGAAGCTTTTGAGAGAATAAAAAGGGAAATTGTGGAAGCTCCCACTCTGAGACCTTTCAGTGTGGGAGCACAATGTGTGGTGACGGTCGATGCAAGCATGTATGGAATTGGAGGTGTGTTATCTCAAAGATGTGGTAAGGACAGGTGGAATGTCTCGTTTGCTTCACGTACGTTAAATGATGCGGAGAGAAAATATGCTGTGATTGAGAAGGAGTTGTTGGCATGCATCTGGGCTGTTGAACATTTTAGAGATTATATCTGGGGTACAAATTTTATTCTGCAAACTGATCATAAACCCTTAGTGGGAATTCTTTCTCCAGGTGGGGGTTGGAATGCCACGGCTCGTATTGCCAGACTTGTGTCAAAATTGCAAGAGTATTGTTTCAAAGTGGAATATGTACCGGGGAAGAGTAATGTGGTGGCAGATTGTTTGTCTAGACTTCCACAGAATGAGGCAAAAGAAGATAATGCATTTCATGAGCTGTTGGAGAATGAAGTAATTTCCACTGTGTCAGGATACATGACTGATGAGTTTGGGAGCATCAAAGAAGAAGTTTGGAAGGATTGTGAGAAAAATGATGATGTAATACAGGAGGTAAAGGGGTATGTGAAAGATGGTTGGCCAGTTAAATGTAAGGTTGCAGCGGAATTAGAACCGTTTGCTAAGGTTAGAGGTGAACTGGAAGTGGAAAATGAGATGCTATTCAAGAAAGGGAAGTGCATTCCTCCCAGAGGTTTGTTGCAGACCATTTTGACTATAGCTCATGGGGGGCACCCGGGCATGTCATCCATGAAACGCTTGGTACGCACGTGTTTTTGGTGGCCAGGATTATATAAAATGGTGGATAGAGTTGTCAGAGAATGTGATGTTTGTGTGAACGCTGAAAAAATGTTAAGAACGGTGCCTGCACCTCTGGTTCCCGTCTCTTGGCCGACTTCTCCCTGGCAGAAATTGGGATTCGACATTTCCGGTCCGTTTCATTCTCTGCCATATGATGCACGTTATGCTTTAGTGCTTATTGATTACTTTTCAAAATGGCCAGAGGTAAAAATGGTTCCATGTGTAACAGCGGGGGTGATCATAGAATTTTTCAAGGAGATTTTTGCTAGGGAAGGTTATCCAGAAGTCTTGATTTCTGATAATGGGGTTCAATTGATTGCTGAAAACACACAAAAGTTTTTTAGGTATAGCAACATTAAACATGTTACTACTCCATTGTATGAACCACAAGGTAACGGACAGGTGGAGAGATTTAACCGTGTTCTTAAAGATAGCATTGTATGGGCACGTGGTTTTGGAGGACTGTAGAAGGACAAGTTAAGAGAAAAATTGTGGCATTACAGAATTACTCCACAATCCACCACAGGAGTAAGTCCTTTTAGATTGTTGAGGGGAAGACATCCGGTGTCGAAGTTATGTCCTTGGTGGTTCAAGAGGAAACAGGGCAAAGAATGGGAAAAGGTGTCTTTGCAAGAAATCAGGGAAAGGGTTAAAGGAAAACAGATGAAGATTAAGGACATTTATGACAGAAAGTGGAATGTAAAGGTACCTAACTTTGTAGTTGGAGATTGGGTTAAGATACGTAAGCCTGTTTTTTTAAGAAAGACTGAAAGTAAGTTTGGAAAGGCTCTCAAGGTGGTCAAGGTGTTAAGGAATAGTGTGGTTACGCAGGATGGCAAAGTGTGGAATGTGAGAAGAGTGGCGAAGTGTTGTGGTAATTGTGTTGACTTTAATGAAGGGGAGTGTTTGGATCACCTGATAGGAGGGAGGAGTGGTTTTGGTAAGGAAATTGCACGACCTGTTGAGAGTGGGGAAAATGGAAGTGGTTATGAGTTGTTGGATCCTGCAGAAGCCTCAGAGGAAACTCCTGAGGAGGTAGGGGTGGCTGGAAATCAAAAGAATTATAGTGGCAATGTTATGAATAGTGATTCTGTTGCTTTGAGGGTGAAATTTAATGCGAGGAAACGTTGTCCACCGTTCAACCTTAGAGATTTTGTTTAATTGAAGATTAAGTGTTAATGTTGTATAATATTGTTTTGTATCTCTATTTTATTTATTTGTTTTGATAATCACATTCTGTGATTTATTGTAAGATTGTGATCATACAATTTATTTATCTTTCCCATCTTGTTATTTGTTGTTTTAGGGAGGGAAATGTGTTATAACTTGGGATACAGAACGTTGTAATGGAATGGAGGGATCTTGGAATGTTGGGGGGAGGCTGGTAACGGCACTCTGGCTGGGATTTCCGAAGAAAGAAGAAGGTTTCCTTTTGTATCCTGATTAAAGTAAATACTTGG
The DNA here is from genome assembly GCF_031143425.1 of Pleurodeles waltl. Taxonomy (NCBI): domain Eukaryota; kingdom Metazoa; phylum Chordata; class Amphibia; order Caudata; family Salamandridae; genus Pleurodeles; species Pleurodeles waltl. The sequence continues at coordinate 889,011,832 of NC_090438.1, forward strand.
CATTACCTTACTATTGAAGTATTGGACTACTTTACAGGGTCCTCGTTTCCCTTCTCTTGAGGCCCATACAGCAGGAGATAAAGGAGAGGACTTATTTTGGTCACTTAGGGCCATATGTACGAAAGCTTTTTCCCATAGACACAGAATGGGTAAAATCCTTTGGTACATTTGGCCCTTAGTCTGCTGCATGGGAGTGATGCATATTCTTTGCAGGGCATGGGAGACTTTTATATGCTTTAAGTTATGATTCTAAGCTCTTGTGTTGTCTCGCACTGCTATTCATTTGATGAAATTAAACTGAAATAGTTTATAAAAAATAAAGTCAAGCCACATACAGTACAAAAAAAAGATTATAGAACTGTCTTTAAAATATTATGGCATTATGGTACAGAAAGTATCACACAATCTTGGAAGTTCACAGGAGAAGACACCCAACTGGATTGGATTTTTTTTACGTGAATAAAAAGGTTGCCAATCAAGTCTCAAAGTTGACAAAAAGACAGTTTGAGGCAGATTTATGGAAAGTGGTGCTGCGTCGGGTGCAGCACCACTTTCCCTGCGCAACCTTAGCCCCCCCCCACCACCACCATGTGTGCGCCATATTTAAATATGGCGCACCATGGCGCAGGTTAGGAGGCAATAGCATCATTCAATGTGACGCTATTGATGTACTCTGCAGGAGTACATAGTGGCACATTCTAAAGAATGGAAGCCCCCTTTTAATGCCTACTCTAAGCATGCAGTAAAGAAAGGCACAAGGAAATCTCATAGATTTCCTTGTGCCATTTTTTTGGACCCCCTAACTGGGGAAAGGCCTCTTTGCGTACATTATGCATGGCGCAGGCATAGTGCAGCTCAAAGGGTTACAGAGTAGCGCCACTCTGTAAATACGGCACAGGGATTTCGACCTCATTGGGCCAAATTAACGCCAAACATAATGACGTTAATGTGGCGCAAGGTGGTAATAGGGGATTATAAATATGCCCCTGGGAGCCTGATTATGACCTTGGAGGAGGCAATTACTCAGTCACAAATGTGATGGATATCCCCTGCGCTGTATCATAAACTCCATAGGTTATAATGGAACTTGTGTTATGACAAACAGGATATCCATCACGTTTGTGACCGAGTAATCCCCTCCTCCAAGATCGTAAAAAGGCCCTTGGTCATTTCTACAGACACGCCTAAGAGAACGAGTGCCCCACACCATGATTGCTAAAGTTGCTTCTCAAGAAAAAACACATTGGAAACCACTACATTCATGTACAACAATAGCCCGCTTGAGATTCATGGAAATCAGAGCTACAAAGAAGATGTTTCACAACCTGACTAAAAATAAAAAAAAATTGTAAAAGCGTGTTTCGCAATGGCAGTAAATCGGTTTCACGCATCACAAGTTACAACTGCTAACAAAACGCTAGTAAAACTGGATACAATGGCAAATGAGCTCTCTCTAATGCTTTGTGTCGAAAGCGCCAGAGATGAACAATGATGTGCAAAATACAAGTGGAAGGGGGCGCCAAAGGCATTCCTCTGCCATACACATGTTCTTTTTTTTTTAAAACTACAACACACGTCCTTAACCAGTGTAATGCACAACTGTTAAACTATTTATGTTTTACATCTTGCTTTCTGGGTCCCTATTCAACTGAACAATGTACTTGCGTGAATGTAATACTGCAAAGTTGCAGAAAACATATGTTACCACAAAATATATTAACTACCTGCAAAAGTGGTCCACCTGCTGCCTCGCGCTTTGGGAAAATGTTTGTGCCCTGGCACACACAATTCTAAAAAAGGTAGTGTCAATGTGCACTACCCAAAATCTACACAGCTTTTAAAAGGGCGGCTTAGATAAGAGTTACTTAAACGAGAATTCTGAGACTAACAGGTACTGGTCCATAGTAGGAATTCCTAATCTTTTCACATGTGTGGATCCACACTTAGTCATTACTAGATCCCAGGAGCCCACACTAAATCATTATTTGAATCCAGGGACCCTGGGTGAGTCATTGCTGAAAGCTGAGGATCCCAGCCTACGGATTTTCTATGACCTGAACTGCTAAACAGTACACACAAAATACAGACACAAGCATTCAAACAAATACACAAATGCTGATATATTTTATTTAATTCACAAACAAATATAAAAACAACAAAATCTTAATTTTAATAGGAAGACTGAGGTTTTTGTAAATTCATTTGAAGTCACTCATCATCCATACTGAATCCTGTTTGAAGCGCTTACACTTCTGCCATTAATCAATCCGAGGATGCCAACTTCATTTTTAGTCTCCAATTCCAAATTCCTTCACATTTACAGAAGGTTTTAATTTTTTCAGTTGTACATTTTTCTTCTTTATTTATACACAATAATTAATAGTTTAAATTTTCTAAGCAGTTACAGACTCTCTAAGTCAACCTTGTAGACTCTCATGAGTCCCCAGACCACAAGTTGGGAATCACTGGTCTACAGAAAGTACACATTTTGATCAATTAAATTCAAGGTAGCTAAAAATAAAAAATAAAACTTTATCCTAGGTTTCTTTAAATGACTCCAATAAATGTACGACGCTGCTGAGACAAATTTTAATGGAGCACTATCCTATTACTAACCTGAGATGCTGAAAAAAAAATCTAAAGCAATAAACGTATGACAGATTTAAAGAATGAGTTTTGAAAATCAAATCTGCAAATAAGTCACTGGAATCTTGTTTGGTTGATTTATGTGCCCTTCTGTTTAAATAATACATGTCATACTTTATATTATATAAACATAATAAAAACAGAAAATGATAAATATTTAATTTTAATGATTCCTATTCCTGTAGGTGCCTAGCTTTCAGAGTCCTAGAGCTGGAGCGGAGTCTGCATTACTCAGGTATGGGGACGCCACGCATGAAAACACTAAGGAACAAGCACTGGCAAAGCAAATATGTTTCTCCTTTTAAATTTCGGTGTAGAGCTACTGACATTGCAACGCTTCTAGGTTTTGTGATAGTTAAACGCCAAAACCATTTCAATACAGCAATTCATGCGTGTAGATGCAAACTAGGATAATGTGCAATTTTTTCTCAAACATAAAAAAAATATATTTCAACATGGCTGCCATGCCTGAACAAGCATCAACATGAATGAGCGGCTATCTTGGATTTTTTTTTAAGTATAACAAAATTAATTCCAAGATGGCCACAGGTGCATGTTAAGGTTTGCTTACGCATGGCAGGTGCCGTGGTATAATTATATTTTTTATCACTTCTTCTTAATTTATTATGTAAATAAGGAAGGCGGGCATTTAAAATGGGAAAGAAAAAGAATAAAATATGCACAGGGTGCCATGCACTAGAGACAAGTGAGCAGCCCAATGGCAATGTGTAGTTGTCGAACTCTCAGAAAAATTGTAAAACAATGTTTAAAAGAAAAAACGGGGCATGATTGGCAGGAGAGGATTGAGGAGTTAACATCTCTGGAGCAAATGGAAAAAAAAGAGAGCACCCCGATAACATTAAGCAGCTGCCCTGTCCTAAAAAAAAAAGGTGGGCCAGGGATGGTAGTTAGGATAGGGAGTAAGGACATCACTTTAAAGGAGTAGTGAAAGACAAAAAAAAAAACTTGAGTCCCACAAGTCAAGTGTGGAAGGATACATGTCATCCAATCAGAAACAATGGAAAGCAGAAATGCTTCTGAGGAAGAACAAACACAAACCTAGGAACGGAAAACCACTGTGTAGGAGAAGGGAACTGAGACAGACAAGATAGACATTCAGTCATGAGTAAGGAACTGAAGGAAAGCATACTCTATGTACAATACACTGTAGGCAACAGGTCTTCGACAGCAGGCAATAAAAGCTAAATATATACAAGCATACAGGAATCGGATGAAGAATGAAAGAAAGCTTGAAATGTCACATTTGCAGATATATTGCTTTTACCATTAATGAAGAATTGTAAAGTCTCAACATTGAGATGTTATTTCAATGCACTGGTGAGAATACTGCTGAAATGACTTTACAGTGCAGCTGAGCTCGGTCAATTACCTCAACTTCAGTGGCCTCATTTTGCCTGCAAATGATGATTAAGACTCACACGTTCACATGCAGTTTCCCAATTAAATTATGCATGGGCGATTAGTCTTCCACAATGGAAATGCTTTAGCATTTTCAACTGTGAACAGTGACGCACTGCAACAAGACATTAAGGTCAAACTTCAGAAAAGCTTTTGCCTGATCTGCACTTGGGCAAACACAAAATGAAAAGTGCATTTTGCACATAGGCGAAATGTGACTGAAGGGTACACAAGTTTGCCCCTTTTGAAATATGTGGTTGAGGATGAGTGAGGGGGTGTGGCAGTTGCCCTCCCAGGTCCATCCTTCACAGAGGGACGCGCCGGAGCCTACACTTTCCCCTGCTCTAGTCCTGTCCAGGCACAGGTCTCCATCAGAGAAGGGATCATTCCAGACAAGAGACAGATTTTTTTCAGCAATGTTTGTTAGACAAGAATCTTATCTGCGGTTTCTACATGCACGACTCACTTATATTCCACACACTCACTAGTCCACATGGTCCAGCGGTGTCTAGACAGCTTTGACTCATGATTGGTTAGACTAGGCCTAGGCACATTTTGGTCACACCTTCTCATGTTTATCCTATCCTTCTGCCATCATGCCTTTATAGATCCCACAGCAGTGGTGATGGCAGCCATTTAATATTAAAGCATTGGGCACTCATCAGCAGAAGCTTGTTCAAGGATGAGTAGACTGCAAAACTCTCCTGGGCTATCACCTGGCACTCCTCCTGCAAGAACTTCCTGTTTTTCTGGACTCTTTTCATGTAATGGCTGCAGGCAAATCTGGCCTGCAGCCAGATGTGCATACTACCCACCCTGTGTGATTCTCAGTCTGGGGCACTGATCTCCCAATGATCTATCTAACTTCGTGTTTCAGAATTTTAGAAGAAGATTGTGTGAGCAGGTTTGTTATTTCCAGAAGTGCTGCTCGATGAACAGTAGAGTGCATGATTTTGTAGGTATAACAAGATTTTTGCCAAAAAAAAGTGTTGGAACTGTACAGAAAACGTCAACTGTGTTCCTCATACATACGGGAAGATAATGTAGCACTTTCAATGTTGGTTCAGATGTTTGCGTGGAGACAGGTTTAGGAATATTCTGGCTGCCTTATTTGGGAGTCTTTGCAGACTGTCAATTAGTTTCTTTGGGAGCCTGGTGTAGACGATGTTACAGTAGTCAGCAGGGCTCTTGTTAACTCTACTTGGTGGCCAGAGCTGAGGAGCAGGAAGATCTCCTGGCAGAGGAATAGCTTAGATTGATACTTTTGATTACTGCGTTAGCTTGGGAAAGGAACGAAATCTCTTCTCGAACAGGACACCCAGATTCCATGCTTTCATTGTGGGGTATGTTAGCACACCATGAATGTGGGGCATATTAAAGGGGAATGAGTTGTACTTTGTTCTCAGTACCATGACGTCAGTTTTCACTCCATTGTGGCATAGAAAGCTCCCTTTTGTCCAATGGAAAACAGAACACTATTCTTCATATCAAGGGTAAGCATACATGTATTTTGCTGTACTTAGTTCCACATATAGGTACCTTCACAGTATACATATCTTCAGGTTACGCAGATGTGGTGCTAAAAATAGTATTTTTTTATTTACCTACATAGCTAACTAAATAAGATTTTGATAGTCAATATTTTGGCTATGATATGTTTGCAGCATAAAATTATTCTACACTATATTCTGTCATAAAGCTGAGGAAAACAAGGTGCATACAGGCTGCGATAATAGTCTGCTTTTTTGGCTCATCTTCCAACTGAATGAAATAGAGGGTCGGCAGCATCAATTTGGATGTTCAGCTGATATTGCTAGAAGAGTTTTGCAAGAAAGCGTATGTGCACATTAAAGAACAGAAAGGACAGGGAGGATGCCTTTGGTACGTCATATGAGTCTTCTATCACCCAATCTATACTAGTTGTCTGCATGATAAAAATAAAGATCTGTACTGTTAGACCTGACAGCCTTAGGGTGGTCATCCTCTAACTTTTTGGCTGCCTCCCTCCACTTTTCTGACACTCTTTTTGATAGTTTTAGAACTCTGTGCACTTTACCACTGCTAACCAGTGCTAAAAAAAGTGCATATGCTCTCTCCCTTAAACATGCTAACATTTAATACCCAATTGGCATATCTGATTTACTTGTAAGTCCCTAGTAAAGTGCACTATATGTGCCCAGGGCCTGTAGATTAAATGCTACTAGTGGGCCTGCAGCACTGGTTGTGCCACCCACTTAAGTAGCCCCTTAACCTTGTCTCAGGTATGCCCTTGCAAGGCCTGTGTGTGCAGTTTCACTGCCACTTCGACTTGGCATTTAAAAGTACTTGCCAAGCCTTAAACTCCCATTTTTCTACATATACGTCACCCCTAAGGTAGGCCCTAGGTAACCCAGAGGGCAGGGTGCTAGGTAGGTAAAAAGGCAGGACATGTATATGTATGTTTTATATGTCATGGTAGTGGAAAACTCCTAAATTGTTTTTTCACTACTGTGAGGCCTGCTCCTTTCATAGGATAGCACTAGGACTACCCTCATATACTGTTTGAGTGGTAGATTCTGATCAGAGAGGGATAACCAGGTCATATTTAGTATGGCCAATATGGTAATAGAAAATCCTGCTTATTGGTGAAGTTGGATTTCATATTACTATTTTAGAAATGCCACTTTTAGAAAGTGAGCATTTCTCTGCACTTAAATTCTATCTGTGCCTTACAGCATGTCTCCAATCAACGTCTGGGCTGGGCTGGTTGACAGCTTCCTTGAGCATCTCACCAGACAACCACAAACACAGGACACTCAGTCACACCTGTACTCATTTGCATACTGAATTGCTCTTCCTGGGCTGGAAGTCTGGAGGGCCGACATTTACATTTCAAAGGCTATTGGCCTGCCCTCACACAATGGACTGCCAAACCCCCTACTGGGACCCTGGCAGCCAGTCCTGTACTGAAAGGGGAAATTGTGCACTTAAAAACCACTCTTTGAAGTCTTCAAGAGGAACTGCCTGGCTGCCCAAAGGACTCATCTGGAATACTTTGCTGAGAATGACTGCTGCCCTTCTGTTGCCCTGCTGCCCTCTGACTTTGCTGAGAAGTGCTCTCCAGTGGCTTGGATTGAGCTTGCCTCCAGTTTTCTGAAGTCTCATGGCCAAAAAGACTTCACCTCTTCAGGAAACTTCTTGTGTGCTGAAAATTGATGCACAGCCTGCCAGAAACGACGCACAGCCATTTTGCGACCGAGGAATCGCAGCACAGCCAAGCCGGAACGACACAACCCGAGTTCCGGAGTGAAGATGCGATGAAACGCCTGCCTTGCGACCGGTAATTCGATGCACAGCCCTACCGGATCAACACACAGCCAAACTGGAACGACATAGACTATTCCCCGAGTGGAAAATCGATGCAGCACCTGTCGTGCGACAGAAAATTTGACACAACGCCTGTGACTTCTTCCCACATGACCAGGAAAACAACGCAAAGCCACATGCAGTGTGGAAAGAAACAACGCATTGTCCTCGCCGCGCTGGGAAATCCGATGCACACCCTATTTTTCCACACCTCTCCTCCTCTGTGGTCTCCGTGTGTGGTATTTTTTATGCAAACCAGGTACTTTGTTTAATCAAGAGACAGCTGTTGATTTTTAGATTTAAGACTCTTTTTAAACTTGCAAAAGTGATATCTCAACTTGTGCTTATTTCATCGTTATCGTTTTGACCTTAATTTAACCAGATAAATAACATATATTTTTCTAAACTTGTGAGGTATATTTTTGTGGTGTTTTCACTGTGTTACTATATGACTTATTGCACAAATACTTCACACATTTCCTTCTAAGTTAAGCATGACTGCTCAGTGCCAAGCTACCGGAGGGTGGGCACAGGTTATTTGGATTGTGTGCAATTTACCCAGACTAGGATTGTGGTCCCTATATGAACAAGGGTGTATACCTCTGCCAACTAGAGACTTCATTTCCAACATGTACCATTTTGATAATCCACAATAAATCAAGAAGTACAGCGTGACAGAATTATCACCCCTGCATCCATCAGGACCGCGCCAACCCTGCTTCATTTATGAAAGTGCTAAAGACACACCTCTTTGAAGTGCATGATACCATGACAAAGTAACAATCGACCTACACTCTGAGAACCCAGCTCCCCTCCAATCACTCACTGAATATATCTTTGCCTTCAACCCTGTAACCGTGCTCCACTGCTTTTTGGCTAGGATGTCCTATGCAGATACCACATGGATACATGCATGTATACATGTAGCCTGCTTAAAAACCATGAGGGTGAGGGACTCTCTTTGAAAAACTCTAATGTCAGACATTTCAGTTGTCCTTCATATAAATAAGCATTGCACATATACATGACCAGGAATTCTAGTTTCTTATTTTCTGTTGTCATGTTGGTTTTTCGCAACAATGCCAAATGTTTTTATACTCAAAAGTATCCAAGCCTAAAAAAAGATCCAGGCTTGTTAGGTCGAGCACGCAAGACCATTGATTTGTTGTAGGTAGAGTGGGCTTTTAACCATGCTCACGGCATGCCAATCACTTTCACAAGTTCCTGGGCTTGCCTTTCAAAAATCTTTTGTTATCTTTAGTAAACGCTTTACGTTTGTCCACCTTGGGACAGTTTTGTTACCGCCTTGCAGACTGCCACTGTGAAATGGGGCACATACCTATGACTGTGAACGAAATTCTTTTTGTGTCTCTCCTTCGCGCTCATGGTGCCCATGGCGCTTTGAATTGGCTTTCTTAAGTCAACTGCTTCACTTTTCATTTTGAATTTAAGCGGCAAGAAAAGTCGAGTTAGAAATTTACAACGCTAATAGCCCTAACTCGAGCAAATGCGAGTGCCATTGCATTTCAAATGCTTGTTTTTAAGTTTAAATGAAACAAAGTATGCATCCAAGGTTTCCACGTTTGTTTCAAACGGATTTCTCCTTACAGCGCAGGGATTGTATTCACCTATCCATTGCGGCCTGCAACACTTTTGCGAATTCAACGAAACATCAATGAATCTATAATGAAATTTGTGTATGGAAAGAAACGCATACCTCTTCCTACACTGAATAGCAAATCAAACCACTTGGACAGATGTGCTTCACTGCCCAACTGCTATGTCATCCCAAAGCCATTAATTCAGCTAACAGCAGGGGACCAACAGCCGAATGACTAATTAAAATGGATTCAGGCAGCACCAGCCCCGGTATGTGAGCATCAGCAGGGTGAAGGGAAGGCAGCCCGCAGGCAGCATGAGCGAGACATGGCACTGGTGCCAGGCGGGATATTTCAGATTAATGCACTGGGCATGAGCTATAATTTATGCACGGCTAGGTAGGGCGCCATTCCCCAAGCCCTGACGCCCGCCTAATTCGGAATCATGGCCAAAAGTGCGGCATGACAAGTAATGTCTACACACGCGCCGAACCCAAATAAATAAGATTAGTCGGTACATCATGAATGACTGACATTAACCTATGATTGTATTTAATGGGCAGGAAAATACCTGACATCGCACAAAGACAGCTCCCGGAAAGACTAACACATTTCCTCACAGGAACAGTTCATTAGCATTAAAACTCGTTAAACGGAGTCTTTTGCGCGATGCAGCGGCCGTACGAGTATTATCGATCCCCTGCTTTGCCTCACGGCCTACTACACAGCTTCATGTTAGCACCTGGAGACCGTGTCGTTAACGCAATATTTGTTTTTCTAAGTATTTCGTCCTATGCATTGTTGGCATTGTTTTAAGAGGCCGGCTGTCCGCAAATGAACGATGGATTCCACTGCCACAGTAAGATAGCGACATAATTTAGTCCCTTTTGTGATGTAGACAATATGCACCTCATCACTGCTTTCTTCTCTCATGCAGACTGAAGTCAAAATAGTGGTAGGCGAAAAGAAGGTTGCTAAACTACCATGGACTCCGGTGAGCCTCGGGGTTCCCATTTGTCCAGGCTCCGATTCAACCTACATGGTTGGTCACAGCATCAACTTCTTCTAAATCTATAAGCTGAATTTCAGTTTTCAACAATCACTCCCAAGGGGGGCTTTCTCTATGTCAGGATCCCGTCAAGAGTTGTCATTGAATGATGGGGGTCTTTTCTAAGATTACCTGCTCAATGGACAAGAAATCGTTCCGCTTAAATGCCGCAAAAACAGTATTTTGATAGCTGGTTGAGATGCATCACTAAACATGCACTGGCAAAGCCAATAGGTCTTGCGCTGCTGTACACTATGGCTAAAAGACATTGACACAGCCAATAGTTCTAGCATAGGCGAGACCTATTGACTTTGCTAATGCCTGTTTCATGTGAGTGCAAACCTCTTTTTTGTTTGATCACATAATGACGACCAACTGCCGCAAAGGTATGCGAGACCTAAAAACTGTGATTTCTGGAATAGGTCAAATAACATAACTGTGCATTATCAGCATTATTAGCTTGTATCCAGCTAACAAGGAATTCGGAGCCATGGCATGTGACCTTTCCTTGTATGACATCAGACTCGGCCTGCTGTGTCGCCCCCCCCCCCCCCCCCCATGGGGTCAGATTCGACCTGTTGCCTCCCATCCAATGAAGTCAGCACTAGACATCAGCCTACCAGTCTGCAACGCCAGGGTCGGCCTGCAGCTTCTCCCACTATATCAGACTCAGCTTGAGGGGGACCTACTTTTATGAAAGAATCGGCCTCCGGCTTCAGTACCTATGACGCAACACAACTGAGGCAGTTGATAACTAGATACCGTGCAGTTATCGGTACTTTGCTCTACATTTAATGCATCTATACCGAGAAACACACCAACAGAGAGAGTAGGTGCAACGAAGAACACAGTACTAGTCAAATACATAATTCGCAATAACTTGTTTGCTTTTAGTCAGCCTAACTTCCTATACGACTGCCTGAGCACCCCCGGGCTCTATGTCAAGCTGACCTTTTGCTCTCGGCTAAAAGCTTCGATCACTGTGCTCATCTCCTGCTTAGAAAGCCCTTCCTTAGGAAAGAAGCTAGGGCACGGTTCCTGCCAAAATGCCAAGCCCACAAACTGCAAAATGCTAATCCCACTGACCGAAACGTGTCCGAAGTCAGAGACAGAAAGCCACACCTTCAAACAGTGCAAGAAAGGCCAAGCACTGTGCGTCACACCTGCAGAGTGAGAGGCCACGAAAGCGGCATGATGAGGACAGATATAAAGAGACATGCAAGGGCGGCTCATCCGCTTGCCCAAAGGAGCATCTCCCTCCCCCCCCCCCACTCCCCAGCTGGGCCAGCAGCAACCGCTGCACATCCTTTGACAAGGAAAGGATAATAAACTTTGTTTATTATCCTTATCCTTTCCTTGTTATAGGGTGGGGCATTTGGGGTGAGGAGTAGTGAAGTAAGTGCACTGTGCACTCTCCTCACTGCGCATGTATGTTTGGCCAGCCATCTTGGGGTGGCCAAACACACATTTTCACAGGACTCTCTCCAACTACGAAATACAGTTGCCGGGCTGGAGAGAGCCTGCACAGGCTCCCAGTCTGCCTAGGAGCACCCTGGCTGGGCGCTCCCAGCCAATCCTGCTTTGAACAGCATCAGGTGTGGCCGCAGGGCAGGCTGGGAGCCTGTGCCTGCCTGCCGCGACGGAAAAGAGCAGCGTGTGGACCGAGGTACGTTTATTATTTTTTTATTTATTGCTTTTTATGTTTTTAATGTCCCCACACACCCCTCCCCAGCGCGTTGCCACGCTCCCTGTGGCCCCCGCGAGCCACGTTTGGAGACATGTGAAACCGCTGTGAACACTGGACTTTAAAATTAGGACGTGGATAATAACACACTGGCGCAAGCAAAACCACGTATAGCTCTGTACTTAACTGTGGTCCATTCATCCATCCGACCATCTAATGCATACCACTCATTCACTTCACGCAAGTCATAGAGCAGCAAGGATGCTCCTGTTTTCCCTCTCTGTCTCGTGACACAAAAAAGCAGAGACATGTGAAGCTAAGATGTAGCTTCCTTTTCAAAACATCACTTCCTCTGCCTCCCTACCAGCTCTGTTCCAGGTAAGCCCTTTAAGAATGTGGATGTCTTACTGTGGTCTAATATAAACAGATCATGCACACCGGATTTACACAAGGGGGAAGGAAGAACATTAGGTGGCGGGCACAATGACTAAGGGACCTCTGCAATCATATCCAAGGAAACACAAGCATTGGCAAAGCCAATATGCCTCGTCTGTGCAAGAGCTATTGGCTGAGTCTATGTGCTTTAGATATTTTGAACAGCAGCAGAGCTGCTGTGCAGCACAGGGAAAAGTTAGGGGAAAAAAATTCCACGACACAGCTGTGTTATAGCGCTTTTTTCAGTGGGGAGGGGGCTGGAGGGAGCAGGAGGTAAAGGATTAAGGGGGCAAGCAACAAGAGGGGGAGCGGGTCAGGGCATGAAGCAACCAACAACAGGGGGAGGGTCAGGGGTATGGGGCAAGCAATAGCAGGGGGTAGGGTGCGAGTGGACAAAAGAAAGCGATATGACTTAGCCAGCACTGGCCACCACCAAGTGGCTTTTATTCTGGTCGCAGGAGGTGGAGGAAGGGGCAAACAACAACCGAGGCAGCAGGTCAGAGGGATGGGACAAGCAATGACTGGGGAAGGGGTGGGTGTTCGGGTCAAGGTACGACAAAGGGTTGGGGCAAATGGGATGAGGCAAAAAACAACAGGTAGAGGGTCTTGGGAGGTTGTGGGCAAGCAATACAGCAGAATGCGGAGTGGATGGGCGGGACGGGGCAAGCCACATCAAGGGACTGCAGGAGGAGGTGGGAGGGACAGAAGCAAGCAACATAATGTGGGAAGGTGTAGGAGGGACAGAGTAAGCAACACAAACGAAATGCGGGAGGGGCGGGAGGGACAGGAACAAGCAACAACGGAATGCAAGAGTGGTTGGGAAGGACTGATCAAGCAAGAAGAGAATGCAGGAGGGAGTGGGAAGGAGGGGTCAAGCAACAACAGAATGCAGGAGAGGGATGGGTCAAGCATCAACAGAGTCCGGGAGGGGTTAGGAGACATTGGGGGAGGCAACAACAACAGAATGTGGCAGGGGTTGGAGGGATGGGGGAAACAACAACGGAATGCAGGAGGAGGTGAAGGAGACAGTCGGGTGCACGCAACAATGCAGGACAAGGGTGGGTGGAAGACAGCCTGCCAACACATGAACCAATATGGAGTGCTGTAACTTACATTTTAGGAAAAAAACTCCAAAAGCATGTGAGCAGAGGAATACACTGGTCTGTGAAATTAAGTACTTGGCTTATGATCCAGGGAACAGACAAACACTAAGAGAGGAGTGAAGCCTGCACTCTCTGACTAATAAGAAGCAAGGAAATGAAAGTGATGTTAAAGCCAACCAATGGTAAGTAATGGGCGGGATCTAAACCCCTTTTAAGCTTACACGCTAAATGTCTCACAAGCAACATAACATGTACTGTCTCAGGTAAAACCTAAACAACAACGTCCACAAGTGCAGCCAATTTTGGTACTGACAATCAAAATTAATCTCCAAAAAAAGTGAAAACATACAAAAGGGCCTGTTCCTGTATTATGCTAATAATGTAAGTTTTGCCTCTAATTACCATCTTAAATCTATTTGCACTCTCAAATGAAGATCGGGCATTGGTGGCAGAGCCTTTATATATGCAAACATTGATTATGGCAAACTGTTAATGCATAGAACAAAAAGAAATTACAATAAAGCATTCTGCTATTAGTACACTATCTATTCCTTCTATGAGGGTGCACACGTATGGGCACTACAAAAAATACACTAGGTACCAGAAGCCTATTACATCAGCTTAAATGATGACATTTAAACGAATATCAGTGTTTGGCTCAGGACCATCATACTTGCAATAACACTTTGTTCAGGACTTTCGTACAAGCACTCGGGATATTCTGAGAAGAAGCTGCAATTGTCTTCCAAGGGCACCTGGAAAAAGGCACATGAATGGACTGCGCACACTATGCACGCAATATGTGGAATTTGTTACCTGGCCTATTATGAAATTGACATCAGCTGCTTGTGTTCAGAAAGTACATTAAAATTTAAATAGTCAAAAGGGTGGCACTGTCATGGCAGTAGCCGAGTAGCCATGCTGCGTTTGTTAGCATTTTGTAAACTCTAATGTGTGACAGAATGTTTGATTGATAGCATTTACGTGGGCAAGATTTGATATATATTACAGTGGCCACCTATTTTCCATTTTATTAAAAATACCAGTAATATTTTAGTTACATTTGCATTATGGATAAGTGACTTTTGTGGAAAAGAGACATTTGACTCACTGCAGTCCGTATTCATTTGTGTACTTAAAAAATGCATACTGCTTTTAGCTACAGGCATTCTTACCTCCTTTCTCTACAAATGCAACAGCAGTGCTGGGAGAGCTGCAAAGGCCTCACCTAGGTAGATTACGCATTGTCCAAAAATCAAAATATGTGTGTTTAAGTAAATATTGCACCACAAGTTGCTGGCACTGAAGGGGATTACTTATTGAGTAAATATGCACACTGTGCAAGAGCCTAATGCCAACACTCACAATCAAGCAAGTCAATGGATGAAGTGGTTGACCCTGTGTCCCATGCTGTAAGCTTTGGTGGGCGGAAGCAAAATGTGAGTGGCACTACGGAAGACCAGTGGATGGCGGGGGTAGACTGAAAGTCCCTGTATGCAATAACAATCGGTGCATATCGATTTATCAAAAACAAAAGGCCTTATACAACAGCAGACCTAAAAATGGACATCTGACGTATTCCACAAATATAAGGCACATGTTAAAATACATCACAGGAAGGGTACAAGGAAATTAATCCCACAGCACTAGTATGAACTGAAAGTGGTTTTTCCAAACTGAGTGGGGACAAAGAGCTTAAATTAAGGTTATCTAAGTGAAACCCTAGAGCAAAGAATAAAGAATAAATCCATCATTGTTTCTGTTAGCTGAGCGTGAAATATATCTCCCTTTAAAACCCGACTCACTAATTACCATAGCTTTTAGTTCTGGTGTTTTCTTCACGGTCATGAAGGATCCATAAGGGCCCATGGCTTTTTGTGAATTCAGTTTTGTATTTTTGAAACTGATTCAATCGAATTTTGAAAGTAAGAGATTCACCATTAAAAAGTCAAGTCAAGTAGCAAAAATTGAGTTGCAAAGATTTATCCGAAAGTAATTTGTGGTACCAGCCCTTCCAAAAGCATACCTTCATTCATCTCATCATCTAGAGAACAAGCATTGGCAAAGCCAATAGGTTTCGCCAATACAAGAGCTACTGGCTGTGCCAATATGTTTTAGCCATGGTGTACAGCAGCGTGGCTGCTGTTCAGCCTCCCTAGTTAGTGGCGTGGAATGTTGTAGAGTAAAATGGCGAAGAGTAGAGTGCCATAAAGTGGAGTGGCACAGCATGTCATGTATTAGGGTGGCACAAAGTGGAGTTGTGTAGAGTGGCATACAGTGGAGGGATGTAAAGTAGAGTAGGCTGGTGTAGAGTGCACTGACGTAGAATGTTGCAGAGTATAGTAGCAGAGTGCAGTGGCACAGAATTCAGCAGCGGACAATGCAGTGTTGTAATGCAGTGACGTATATTAGAGTGTTGCATAGTAGTGCAGTGGTGCAGAGCGGAGTGGCATAGAGCACAGCGGCATAGAGTAGAGTGGTGCAGATTCGAGTATAGTGGCACAGAATGGAATGCTGCAGACAGCAGTGGCGTAGAGTGCAGTGATGCAGAGTAGAGTAGTGTAGAGTATAATGGCATAGAGAGCAGTAGTGCAGAGTAGCACTGCACAAAGTTCAATGGCGAAGAGTGCAGTGTTGCAGAGTAGAGGGTCATAAAGTGCAGTGGCGTAGAGTGCATTGGCGTATAGTGTAGTGGAATGGTGTACAGTGCAGTTGCATAGAGTGAACTGGTATAGAGGGCAGTGGCAGAGTGTAGTGGCATATAGTAGATTGTTTCAGAGTAGAGGGAAGTAGCACAGAGTGTAGTGGCATAGGGTAAGTGCAGTGGCATAGAGTACAGTGGCACTGAGTGCAGTAGTATAGAGTAAAGTGGTGTAGAGTACAGTGGCATAGAGTGCAGCGGTGCAGAGTAGATTAGAGTGGCTACAGTGGATTGCTGTAGAATGCAGGGGTGTAGAGTGGAGTGGTACAGAGTAGAGTGCATTACTGTAGAATGTACTGGCATAGAGCGCAGTAGCATAGAGTGCAGTGGTGCAGAGTAGATTAGAGTGGCGTACAGATGATTGGTGAAGAGTGCAGAGGAAAGTAGTTTATATGCATAGTGAGCAGTGGTGTAAACTGCAGTATTGCAGAGCAGCTTAGACTGGAGTTGTGCCGAGCAGAGTAGAGTGGCCTAGACTGGAGTGGTGTTTAGTAGAGTGGCATAGAGTGCTTTGGCATAGAGTAGAGTGGTGCAGAGTAAAGAGGCGTAGAGTGCAGAGATGTAGAGTGGAGTGGCACAGAGTGGTGCAGAGTGCAGCAGTGTAAAGTGAAATGGTGCAGAGAAGAATGCAGTGGCGTAGAGTGATGCAGAGTAGAGTGGAGGGGTGAATGCATTGTGTGGTAGCACACTGCCGTCACAGACAACACTTTTTCAACAGAAATGACCATTACATTTGCCAGACATGCAGTTCTACTAACAAAACTATACAGAGCACAAACTCTAATGCGTGGAAATGGCATCACGAAGCGTAATGATCTGTTTTGATCATATTAAAATGTGTTTCCACCACACTTCAGAATTTAAAAAAGCATTTGCTTCCTCTGTGCTTTTTTAATTCTGACTGTCCATTTAAATGTTGTGGTGTGCTAGGAAAAAAAAACTTTTCTATCCCCAACTTCCAGCAAGACTTTCACACAAATGCTCTCCCTGTGAAGGCAGGGATGGACGGTAACAAAAATCCTCCATTGGAATAGAGAGCCTCACATTTGATCCCTGTTCTTGAAACCACAGCATATGTGACAAGATAAGAATAAGATTTGTAGGCCTGTTTTCACAAAGGAGCACTATACGGGGAGAGGTAGTGTGAAAAGGCTAAGCTCCTTGGGAGGGATGAACTCAAACTATACAGCCTAAAACAAATAAAGCCAGCAAATAGAAAGCCAGAAAATGTGAGTTACAACCCACAAAGCCAATGGTAAGCAACAGGCACAATGCATTCCAGGGACGCTTTCTCAAGGTCACCAAGATATCTTGGTAGTTGCGCCATCTGGTAGACTTCTACCTCATAAACAGTGCACAGGAGCATCAGTGTTGGCCTTATTATATGTGTGACTAAACCAATCAAAGGCTTCTCATGACAATGGCAACTAACATCACTCAGACACTTTATCGGGCTCAGCTCATACATTACGTTTGCACATGTGCAGCCCGTTTATTTATAGCACCATCCACCTCATTGAAGCAAATAATTATTTATGGGATCTGGGGGTACCACTGCCCCTTGACAGTGGAAATGCAAACAACGCAAAGCAGGAGACAGACATATGCCCAAACACAAACACACGTATATAGAATGAGAAGTTAAACAAGCCAGAATACATTTTCTACAATAAAAAGCCCTGATACAGTGAATGAAACAAACCCAATGATAAAAAAATATATAAAAGGCATACTTGCAGGACCAACATCCTACAGTGAAAGGCAGGCCATGACAACCCCAACGAAATGTTCCTGAAAAGTTCCTAAAAATCGAATTCCCTAACTCACATGTTGTAAAGAACATGAAAAATCATAAAAAGATATGCATAATTAGAGGTAGTCCTACTGCGCAATACACACCCCACACTCCGAAAGTAAAATCATGGTAAACGAGTGAGATTTCATAGACTAGCAACATAAGGTAATGCGCTCATACAGTCTTCAAATAGACATACATTTCATTAATCCACACAACTGTGACAGAACAAATATATTTTTCCATTTTTCATTTCATAGAGAAAAGAAGTGTATGTTCTGATTCGCCAATCAGAGTAACTGAGTTCTTGCGTTCATGAACAATCTGTCGCAGGGCACGCAGAGTACATTAGAGGCCCAGATGACATAATCCTTTGCTATAGGCTAACCTACGGAGCCTGAGGAAGACATCATCCAAGCATAAAGCAATCTTCAATTGGTCCGCAAGATTTTAAGCGCAAATAAAACCATAACTTTGAGTTGGTCTTAATTTCAGTTCACAAGTGTCTGGACTCTTGTGGCAATGTATAGACTTTTTTCAATCCTTACAAGAAGGTTGTACCCTACCCTAGGAGGAAGAGGGCCTACCTTCTTCTCAATGACTGACTGAGATAAACGAACAGGAAACACTTACTTGAGGGTTGACAGGGAGGTTTTCCTGAGTGCTAACCCTACAATAAATGCTTAAATGCTTACTCAACACTCTAGAAGTCTGAAGGTGGTGATAGCTGCTTTCTAAAAGGAATAACATTCAAGACTATGATTCTGGAATCCCATGTTGGCCCAGGTTTGTTCTTGTCCATACTGATCAGGAAGAACCTTGCAATAGCTTACAGCTGGTAACACGGATTATCGGCAGGTTGGACAGTAAGGGAACCTTCTTTAGTGCTATAGACCAGCAGCCTCTTCGTGGCTTTAAGGGAAGAAGGATAAGCCACTGGCTGGAAGTGTTTCAGATACAATGCCTACTTGACAAAACGGTGTACGTAACACAGAATTCTACTTAGGTAAGCTTACTGCCACCCCTTTAAGATATTGAGTAGACAATAACAAATCGATAGCCCTTGCAGCAACTAATAACATGGTGGATGGTGTGTAGAGATTTCCCAGCAATGGGCCACCAAAACTGCTTGCCAGAGACCACCCACATCTGGTAATGAGGAGACTGAACTACAAAGATGTTGTTACTGCCAAGCACAAGGGTCCGAATGAATAGCAGATAAAGACTGTACTAAATTGGATTTATTTAGAAAAATTACAATTAAGTCATTGTACTAGGTAGATCTTTTCCTGGTTTTCAAAACAGCGTCATTCATCTACGTCTTTTTACCAACTTTTCAAAGGCATTAATGCACGTCCGTAAATGAGAAACTTTACCCTCGCTGCAAAAGAGATGGTGTAATGTAAAAAAAAAAAAGACACGGTGCAATGTAAAATATGAATATGCTCTTTATATCTCTCTCTCCTTCCCTATTTTCGAAAGTTCAGAAGACACTAGCTTAAGGCCCATAAGCTTTTAATTAACTGACAAGAAACCTCCAGATAATCCCCTCACTCCAAAAGTAGTGACTAGGCCATCTGCACCCACACAGGTGTCAGCTCACCACATCAGAAGGGCAAGCAGGCCTGAAACAAATAGAATGTATTCCTGAAAAAAACAATAAAACTGGCCTCAGAAAAATTTCCATTAGGGTGAAATAACCTTACACATTTTTGGCAATTTCAAGGTGCACAAAATTCCTGAATGTACACTATTAACAAACTGAAGTACTTTGAATAAACGTTTATAGACCCGAGGTTAATCAAAGCCTCTCTTCATCATGAGTGTAGAATCGCTAAAGCCTCTAAAAAGACAACTGGTTTGCCTTTACTACTAATCAAGTCTGCAGCTGACTGAATGGCCCATTACAACGCTTGAACAATAAAAAAGTGCAAGTCTTAATAAGAGCGTCTATATGATTTATCAAGTTGCTTTACAAGCAAATACAAGCAACTCACAAATCAGCAAAGACTACAAAAGTCTCATACCTCCAACGTTACAAACGGCTCTCTCCTTTTTTAGGCCATGACTTTTTTGCAGGCATTAAGAAACCAAAGCTGAAGGTGCCACATATTTGGAAATCTACTCAAACCCTGTGCCTTAATGGTTTTGAAAAAACAATCTAAGGTATGCTGCTTTCTCTGTGACTGATGGTGTTGGCCCAATAGTGAATCCTCATTCATCAGTTCAAAACTACCCCTGCTGGGCGAGTATTGACGGTACAAATGTGATGTTCATGCAACTTCTTTGCTGGGCTGCAGCATTCAATGCCACTCTTCCTGCTCTAGATGGAGAAAGATGTCTTGCTACCCTACAGTTTGTATGCAAGTGAGTTAGCTAATCAGAGATCATTGCGTTTGAACTGTGTCAGAGCTACCCAGATGTTAATTGTTGGTGTTGCCTATGGACCGATGGAAATGTTGCTTCGTATGTCCCATAGCCCATGTGAGAGTTAGGTTGTTGCCGCCCATGTGCAGAGTGGGAGATCTAATAACGATATCCACTTGCTGGGTTACGGTTACTAGTGTGTTGGGTCTGGTGCCGTTCTGCCACAATGCGGTGGTGCAAGACGTGTTACATCCCACATTAGGAAGAAGCCAGCCCTAGTGCTGCCCCTGTCATGGGTGGAGACTCTGTTGCTGCACCCGGTCCAGCGTCCTGCTGCTTCACATGGACAGTTAAGAGGGTGCCACTAGCCCTGGACTTCCACTAGGCGTGAGCACTCATCATGAAACCTAATTCAGTTCAGTGGCCTCGCTGGCTGATGTGGGTGCTACTAGGGTGAGGGTGTCGTGCCCATGCACTTACCAGTCACTCCCCTAAAGGAACCCCCAGCAGTACATCCTCTTCCCCTCAACTACGAGGCACTTCACGCCTCTGGGTAAAATTATATCCCTGGTCCCTCATCTTCGTCTGCTGTTCCCAGAAATCTCTTTGCCAGCCCCCACGGACTTCTTACCTACGGCCTCAGGGGCAAAAACTCTCACTTCCAAAGACCTTGCGACCGCATGAGCATGCATCATGTTCCATCCTCACGTATGCATCAGGACACAGCATCAGCCATTCTTTCCTTTTTACTTTAATGTACCATGCCACGATGGTGGATGCTAACATCGTAGACGTAAATTAAACACGTGCGCACGAAAACGTAGTAATAAAAATAAAAAATAAAAACGGCCCGGCAGCAAATGACCTATCGAACACTACAACATAGAAAAATAAATATTTTTGTAAAAAAAGGAACGCGCCTATGAGGACCAAGGCAGCAATGTAGGAGTGGATGGGGGTGAAGCAGTGACGGAGCGGGGGTAACACAGTTTGGTGGGCAATGGTTTTGAACAACACTAGATGGGAAGGCGTGAAGCAATCAATGAATGGAGGGAGGGAGGATTACTGCTTGCAGGAGAGACGAAACTGGCAACTTTTAACAGTCTTCTTGTACAGAAACAAAGATGCTGGTGGCATGTGGTTGGTAAAGGCAACATTGAGTATGGAACGTGCTCCGGAAAGGGAAATGGGCGTTTCTCTCTTTTGCGTAGAACTCTACATTTTGGGTCTCAAAAACTGACAGACTTCTCTTTCGATTGGTGATCATATTATGACTTGCTACTCGAAACAGGTTTGTCTCTTCTGGGACCTTTAAAACGCCTGGCTTAGGAATCTGCAACATAATATGAATATGCGTGCTCTGTAGTTATGACTTTCGTCCTGTTTACAGATATCCACAGCGTTAGCTGATAGGTTGGTTTGTTCTCCAACAGGAAATGCCTCAAAATAGTGTAACTGAACGCCCAACATATTTTATCTCTTAAAACGGCCCACAGAGTGCCAACACGTCTCCATGCAACGGTCCCTCACAGAAAACAGTGCTTATTGTTATTTTTCTTAACAGAAAACACGGCTTTGAACGTGTGGTGCTGGGGTGGCAATTCTGTCTCTAAAAAGAGTTAAACTTTCCTAAGCATTTTTTTATTTATACATTAAGTAGTTAACATCGGAGTCCAACAAAACAGAAGGTCTTTATTTCAACTTAGAAGATGCAAACGGCTCTTGCCTGACTATATTTATATCTGACCGTCAAAGAAGTCGCAATATCGTTTGTCACAAATTATATCAGTCGACAGAAATTCTGTTTTTATCTTATCTGTTCCAAAAAAACAGAAATTACCACGGTGGGCGCCTACTGCTGTGTGCAACAATAAAACCCTCTATTCTGTTTAACTCCACACTCATTTTTTTTTTAAAACTACATAACTGCAGTCTGTTTCTTCAAATGGAATTTAACCTGCTTACACCATAAAAAAGAAACATTTTCCTACACTGACTACTAATAATGAATACATTTTTGCAGCCATTCGTGTTTGGTGGAAGCAGTAAAAGCCTGTAAGAATAACCATATTTTCATCCCTAGACTGTTCCTCTTGAAAGTCCTGACCAGCACACTCGTCCAGGACCCACCTACCGACCCAGACACTGCCGCCATCAACCTACAACTGTGGATCCTCGACTGCGCTAACACCCTCGTACCACTCAAGAGGCCCACCGCCAACCAAGAAAAGAAAAAAGCAGCCTGGTTCACCGACGAACTCATCACCTCCAAACGCACCTGCCAGAAACTAAAGAAGAAATGGCTCCTCGAACGCACAACGGACAACCTGGCAACCCACAAGGAAGCCACCCGCAAGCACCACCAACTAATCCGACTCGCCAAACGTTCCCACTTCACAGAACGCCTAAACAACAACACACACGACAGCAAAGAACTCTTCTGCATCGTGAAAGAGCTCTCCAACCCCAGCGCCAAAGCCAACGACATCCCACCATCCCAAGAACTCTGCGACGCCCTGTCCACCTTCTTCTTCCAGAAGATCGCCGACATCCACGACAGCTTTAACACCACGCCTCCGCCTGACCCCACCCCCGATAACTCCTCCAACGCCAACTGCCTTACCACCTGGACTCACGTCGACGACGACGAAACTTGCAAGACCATGAACTCCATCCACTCAGGATCCCCTTCAGACCCTTGCCCACACCACATCTACAACAAAGCTGACTCTACCATCGCCCCCCAACTTCGAAAGGTCATCAACTTATCCTTCGAAACAGCGACTTTCCCGGACAGCTGGAAGCACGCCGAAATCCACACCCTCCTCAAGAAACCCAAGGCTGACCCCAACGACCTCAAAAACTTCCGCCCGATCTCCCTCCTCCCCTTCCCGGCGAAGGTCATCGAGAAGATCGTCAACGCTCATCTCACCCACCACCTCGAGGACAACTCCATCCTGGACCCCTCCCAGTCCGGTTTCAGACGCAACCACAGCACTGAGACTGCGCTCCTCGCCGCCACAGATGACATCAGACTACTAATGGACAACGGCGAAACATCTGCCCTCATCCTCCTGGATCTTTCCACTGCCTTCGACACGGTCTGCCACCGCACCCTACTAACACGCCTCCACGAATCCGGAATACAAGAAAAAGCCCTCAAATGGATCTCCTCATTCCTCTCCGGCAGAACCCAGAGAGTCCGACTCTCACCCTTCCGCTCCGAAGCCACCAACATCATCTGCGGCATACCCCAAGGCTCCTCACTGAGTCCAACGCTGTTCAATGTCTACATGGCCCCCCTCGCACAACTGGCCCGTCAGCACAACCTCACCATTCTCTCCTACGCCGATGACACCCAGCTCATCCTCTCCCTCACAAAAGACCCACACACCGCCAAAGCCAACCTCCACGAGGGACTGAAGTCCATCGCCGAGTGGATGAGAAACAGCCGCCTGAAATTGAACTCCGACAAGACGGAGGTCCTCATCCTCGGACGCACCCCCTCGGCCTGGGACGACTCCTGGAGGGGGTCCCAGCGCGGTTGGCCACCAACACCAGCCAACCACTTGCGCAACCTCAGTTTCGTCCTCGACTCCGCCCTCACCATGTCCAAACAGGTCAACGCAGTCTCCTCCTCCTGCTACAACACCCTCCGCATGCTCCGTAAAATCTACAAATGGATCCCAACAGAAACCAGAAAAACTGTGACTCAGGCCCTCGTCAGTAGCAGACTAGACTACGGCAACGCACTCTACACAGGCATCCCAGCAAAAGACATGCGACGACTCCAACGCATCCAAATCGCCTCCACCGACTGGTCCTCAACGTACCCCGCCGATGCCACATCTCCCACCACCTTAAGGACCTCCACTGGCTCCCCGTGGACAAGAGGATCACCTTCAAGCTCCTCACCCACGCTCACAAGGCACTCTACAACGCCGGACCAACCTACCTGAACAACAGACTCAACTTCTACGTCCTCTCCCGCCAACTCCGCTCTGCCAGCCTCTCCCTCGTTCCCCGCTTCCAACACAAGACATCCGGCGGCAGATCCTTCTCCTACCTCGCCGCCAAAACCTGGAACTCCCTCCCGACCCCCCTGCAACAGACCCAGGACCTTCTCACCTTCAGGAGACTCCTCAAGACCTGGCTCTTCGACCAATAGCAGCTACCCCCCCGCCCCTCAGCGCCTTGAAACCCTAACAGGTACGTAGCGCGCTTTATAAATTTTGTGATTGATTGATTGATAGTAGGAGGTTGATTTGTGGATCAGTTGACAGGGATTCTCTCTTCTACTGTATCAGTCCTTCATTCTTAGGTGGGAGGGGTGTTTCTGGAATACTTTGCACCTGAAAATGGCACCTAGCCAGAGCCGCTACACCCAGGGGGGGGAGGGAGGATGCAGCACTCGAGAAAAAAAAGTTACTTTGACTGTAGCTCTAAAAACCATACTCCGTGGTACTGAGCATAACCCTTAGGTACATGGTCTGATTACATGAATGCTTCGTATAGTGATTGCCAATTGCATGTTAATACAGTGCTCAATAGTATTAGGATAGTTTTATTTTCACTGATTTTCTTGGCAGGTGCACGCTTGGAAGAAAGCCATTCTTTCTGTCTGCAGCAGGACTCGTTTGCATGTGTGGGGTATCATCGTGCAAGGAGACATCTGTCAAGTTGGCAAAACCCCTTACCTATTCCTCGTTGCTTTCCCCTTTTGTCCTGAGCTGGGCTAGGCAGGAAGTCTTTAAGGACGACGTTCCATTATGTTCAAGGAGGACTACTATAATTGAAAAGGCCACCCCTTACCATCCTTTTCCATTCTCTTTGTGCCAGTTTAGCCTTGGCTACTGTCTTCCCACCTGTAGGTTTTTTGTATGAAATGGAATTTGAACTCCACATCTGTCACTTCGATGGCTACGGGATTTTGATCACTCCTTCGAACCAATACCCCTTAAAATCGCTTACTAAGAACACAAACTAAACCTTCTGGGAGGCTTTCTACTGGGGGAGCTGGTCTCTGAGGTCAACAAATCCTTCAGAGGACTCCAGAAGATTTTGGAAAATCCCTACTAGGGGTCTGCAAGACTCTAAGACCAGTCCTGATGGAATCTCCAGGACACGTAGAATTTCTCAAGGACTCCAAGAGCCAGAATTTTGGCTTGCAGTCAGGATACAGCTATTACAAGGACTATCCTACTTGTGCACCAATACTATGATTGCTGGGCTATCAATAGGTGTGCACAGGTTGAAGACTTTCACCTTGCCAGACTTGTTAGTTCAAATGATAGCAAAGTCAGGGGAATCTTTGGGAAACACTTACTCCACCATGTGTAGGACTGATTCAAACCTTGTGTTGTACGACTCAGCCATCGGAAGGATCTCTTTTGACCCTTTCCTTAAATATCAGATGGTGTCCAAACTGGACAGACTTGGGTCATGTTCTTATAACCTGCTTCTGCAGCTGTCGGGATGAGTGAGACTTTCTAGGTTGAAAATACCAGTGCAGTTCAGCACTTGGCCTGGAACTTTAGCTGGAGAAAGTGACTGTCCTATCTAGAAAGGCTGCATACAAATCAGCCTCTCAACACTGTCTGTCTTGCTTGGATGTCACCAAAAGAAAATACAGCAAGTTGGAACTTTTCAGAAAACATACTCTAAATTCATCTGAAATTCAGGGTGGCACTGCTACAGTTATCTGTACCTTTTATTTCTCTGGCAGAACCCCTGCCTGTAGGAACACACATTGCTCAATTGTATTTAAAGGCTCAATAACGGGGACACGTCTGTATTTGGCTATTAAGAGGTTGTACGCCCAAATAAAAAAATCATGACTTTTAGGGGGAGGGGGGGGGGGTTCTGGCAGTAAAGGAGCGGGCAAGCAACAAGCTTGTTTGTGTTTCTTACCCTGAACTGCACCTTCAGGCCTCAGGGCACTGGAAGATAAAATGTACTGTTCTAAATCCAGTTCTAGAATATTTGGAGACAAAGCAACTTTCCCTCAAATATTTCAGGAGGCTTATTTACTATTCTAACTCCAATCCTAGAATATTTTGTGAAAAGTTATAAATTCCCCAAGTATTTTAGAAATAGTTGAAAAGTAGTAGTTGTTAATTATGGAAAGTGCTGCTCTGAGGATGCAGCCCAGGGCAAAAAAGTAGAAATACCAAGCCACAAAGAGGAGGGGACTGGAGGTGAGTGGAAGACATGGCAAGCAACAATGTGGACGGGTGGGGATAGACCGAACAAGCAACAATGCAGGAGGGAGAGGGAGGAAGAGGGTACAAGTTAAAGGAAAAAAAAGTACCTCTGAAAACAGTAAGCAGTGGAAGGACACTGGGCAAGGGAAGCAGTACTTGGGACATGCGCCAGTGTAGGGACAAACACACGAAAAGGAAGTTAAGCCCACACTCACTGACCAAGGAGAAGCAAGTAAATGCGAGTGAGAAAGAAGCCAACCAATGGTAAGCAATGAGTGGGCTCTAAGCCCCCGGCATGTAAATAAAATGTCTTGCAAATGACAGCACATGTGCTGTCCCAGGCAAGACCTAAAATAATTTGTGTGGGAGGATTAAGGGGCAAAGTGTCAAAGAGGTAAAGGTGCCCGCCAACCTTACAGAATGGTATAAAAAACTGTTGGGGGAGGTAAAGAGAGGCAAATGTGTTTTTATGGTTCCGAGTGGGTAGAGGTAAACAGAGGTAATGGAGATTTTAGGTTTATGGGGTGGGTAGAGGTAAACAAAGGTAATGGTGATTTTAGGTTTCAGTTGGGTAAAGGTAAAGGGATGGAAGGGTGATTTTAGGGTTCATGGGTAGGTAAAGGGAGGTAAATGTGATTTTTGGTTTCGGGGTGGGTAGAGGTAAAGGCAGTGCTTGAAATGGAAAAATAGATGTGCGTGTACTCTGTGCCAGAGTACCAGCTTATTTTTGGGAAGTGTCGGTACTCTCCAATAAAACTTATTTAGTTTTTCTTGGTAAATGTAGGTACTCTCCCTCTAAAAATAAAAAAGTGCTGGTACTCAGTACCGGACAGTACCGGCCCAATGAAAGCACTGGGTTAAGGAAAGTAGTGGTGATTTTAGGGTTTTGTGGTGGGTAGAGGTAAAGGGAGGTAAAGATGATTTTAGGGTTGGGTTATCTAGAAGTAAAGGGAGGTAAGTCTGAATTTAGCGTTCAAGGGTGGGTAGAGGGAAGTATGGGTGATTTTACAGTTCGGTGGGTAGAAGTAAAGGGAGTTAAGGGTGAATTTAGGTTTCGGAGAAGCATAGACAAACTGGATTTAGGGTTCAGGTGTGGGTAGAGGTAAAGGGAGGTAAGAGTGAATTTGAGTTTGAGAGGTGGGCGTCCATTAATGCTTTCACCAACCCATCCATTCAACCACTCACCCATCCATCCTTTTTTCAATTTTTTCAACCCATCTTTTTTTTCTTCTTTACAGCGTTAATGTTGAGCTTTTATCTGCGAAGTTCCAGTCAGAAGAGGCCCATAAAGAGCTCCCCCCTCCTGCCGCAGCTGCTAAAACTGGGGGTTCACAACACCCGTATACATGTTTTATTGTTCAGATTAAAACTCCATTACAATAAAATACAATTTCAAAATACAGTATTTAAATAACTTAGCCTAAATGTAAAGAAGCAATAATTAATTAAATATCACACTTAATATAGAGTCCAGGGATCTCAGCTTTCATGGCCAACCCTAGCACTAGAGCAGTCTTGAAAATCATACAGCTAAGAAAGACCTATCCTTAGACAGTCCATATTAACCCCCAATCTTAATATTAAGCTGGAACAAACATTTCCAATGTATTATCTTAACTTTACAGCCACTTATGGCAATCAGCCAACTCCAATTCCAGAAATAGTATTTCCTACAGAAAAACACCAACAATAAGGTTGATTGATTGTGCTGTAGTTAATTTTCCTGAACAATGGTCGCAATAATTTCACCTCTATTACAAAGCAGCACAACTGTCTAAGTAGAATTCGGATAAAGAGGAAACCTACCGTCTGAACGTGGAATACTCGGCCAAGAATCTTCAAATTGAATTAATGGAGGAACAAAGTTGAAAACGCGTTTTGCTGGGCATTCCAATCTAGAAGCTAAATATATTTGTATTCATGCAATATAGCGTTTTAGCGTACTCAGCACCGGAATAATGTGGCACTATATAAATCGCTGAGGTAGTGTGGGCTCCCACTTTTTTCTTTGAAGTAATTTTAACGGATTCTTCCTCATCGCTTTTAGTCTTCGGAGTTCGTGTTTTCCCAGTTTGTCACAGAGATACACATAACGCACCCCACTCACATTGTTTAGTCATGGACGTTGTTCTCTAGTGATGATATTGGTTAATATATGTGCCTACACCTGTGAACAAAAACCTGTATTTCCTTTGCATGTCATGTACTTGTGTAGTAGCGTCCCCTCAAAGTTTGCAGCTTCCTCTCAGATCTCTAAGGAGCATCATCGATTTTTGTTGCAAGCTTGATGCCGGAGGTTAACTAATTGACCGTGGCTGCTCCGACAAACGGAAATGCAGAATGTTACTCCAACTAAGAAGAAATATAAGGCTAAACAATCCTGCTACTTATTAAATCTACCTGTGAACTTATAATAGAGAGATTCTGCTAAAATTAGTTAAGGCAAGACGAACTTCTCAGCAACCCAAGTCTTCAGGAGCTATGTAGCGGCTGCCTATCACAACTAAGAAAGTATTGCCATAGCCCATTGGTCTCGCCTTTGGAACAAAAGTGACTCTGCCAGTGCTTCTTTGGTTTGACATAGAAAAAAAAGTCTGAAAATGGCCTTGAGGACATGCGTATGGGTTATGACATAACAAAGCAGGATGCAGTGGCCATCATGGTACGGGTTTTCTTCATGAAAACAACATACTAAGATGGCTGTTAACTAATGTGTATAAACCGTGACATCACGACCCATAAACACACACCAAAGGCTACCATGGAATGTGTTTTCTTGGTGAACTCATGATGAGTCAACCATTTTGTAATTTAAGTTAAATTAAGTGTAATTTAATGGTAAGTTTACCTTACTGTTTGAAGATGTCCAACAGCCATTTTTGAAAAGAAAATTAAATTACCAAAAAGAAGGAGTGAGAGACCCGGTAGCAGAGTTCAAATGCCAGACTCCACCAACGAAAAATATAATAAAAAGAAAACTGTTGAAAAGTAAACTAGGAGCTAGATGGATGGGAATAGATCATAATGGGAGGAAGAATCAGAGTGGGGGAGAGAGCGGGCAAAGACATTCTCTCCCATGGCAGCTAGACAGATTTTTTTTTTTGAAAGGGGTTCTCTGATGTCAGTTTGGAAGGGTACAAGTTATCCAATCAAAAGGGTAGTAAACAAGAAATGTTTCAGAGACAGGAAAAAAGAATAGAAATCAAAGCTACTGAAGAAGGACTGAAACAGACACTAGAACCATCTAATTAAGAGCAAATGGCAGACTTAAAGCCCACTCTATGTATTCTATTGGAGACAATAGGGCTTTGACTATAGATAGTTACAGCTGTGTGCATAGCCTAATAGTTTAAGAGTGGAAATGCTTGAGTCAATGCACACTACGCACAGGAAATTCCTTTGGATACCATTTGATTCCAATGTTTGCAACTCATCGCTGCCATTACAGTAGGGAAGCAATCACTACAATTTTGACCACACACCAAAAGTTCAACAATGTCCCAAGTGCTACATACATTGCATCTATATGGGAACACAAGCAACCACAAATATGTCAGCCTCATAAACCTCATGGGGGGAGCAGCTTGAATCTCTACACACATCTAAAGCCAGATCAAGGTGTGGGCACGTCCATTTGAAAATGTAGCCTTCATCATTTAGGTTAAAAATCTTCCTCATAGGGCTACCAAGAGACTCACTGGGCAGAAAAATACTTTATTTAGTCATTATGCCTCTGCCTCAGGCAAGCCAAAACATCTTTAGCTATTGCATACTGGAGATAATGCAGCACGAACGTTCAACATATCAGTTTCAAGTACACTTCGAACACCCAGAATTGAGTGGTTTCATAGTTTAGCCTCTGACATCCACACCAAACCACACAAATATACACTGCCAGAAACTAGAAAGCATTTTTTGGGCATTTGCAAAACAACTTGACTTTTACAAAGAACAATATTCTTATCATCTGAAAACAAAAAACAAGCATTGGAAAAGCTAAAAGGTCTGCCTTTAGCTGCTGAGATATTGGCTTTCGAATGCTTATTTTTTTTTTTTTTTTTGTTTAAATAAATTATAAATTTAAAATTTATAATGTATAAATTATTTGTGTGGACAAATAGGCAGCCATTCATTAACTGTTTTTGTTATACTTTGTCAAATACTTTTTTAAGATAGTCGCCAGTGGTTGTGCAGGCAGGGATGCGTGAGCACAATGGATTTTTTTTTTTTAGTTTTATATAGCGCAAACTTGGCTAGAAGGCATTAAAGTGCTTTAGATGAGCACCGGTAACATTACACAAGGATATATTAATTGTTTTGGTAGACATAGGGAGAATAAGTGATTTGCCCAGAACCAAAGAATGCTGAGCAAACGCCAAAACCTGCACCTGGGTCCCCATTTCCAAACTCAGTAACTCTGACCATCACCTGACACGGAAAGCCATCTTTGAAGGAATTCCATTCCGCTTTACTATGAAACATCCTTAAGACGCCACCCGAGAATATGTATGCATTCGCACGCACCAGCAGACAGCTTCAAATAGTTGTAAATACCAATAAAAGATGGGCACCACCTGCAAGGCCCTCGAAGGATGCAGCACACTGCAAGTGGCAGTGAGGGCCCAGCAGCACTTTCTGGAGAGATGCAGGGTCCTTGCAGAATAAAATAAACACAAATATTTAAAAAAGAGGGGAACAATAATTATTCGTAAAAGGACACATTGGCCCATCAGCCCGTGTCCTGAAGAGGGCTACTTCTGTGGAAGTTGTGCACAAACGCAGTGAAGGGAGCCAAAGGCGGAAGTTGGCTGACCCATTGTCTGATGCTGTATTTTGTGGCAGGCAGAAGAAAATGTGAATGATGCTACTCCAAATGAGTGGATGAAAGGGGATGATTGAGAGATGTGTGTGTATAACTATGTGTGTGTTTTGTAAAAACGAAAGGCGTTGGCCCCATCAAGGCTTAAGGTATCCCTTAAACATGTCGTTGTGAATGGAATCTAGGGAATTGTGTGTGAAGATGTGTGCGATCTATAACATGGTCTTGGATTTTATCAGAGTTACATTTGTATAGAGCTTCATACCTTCGACGATGCACTGAAACACATTTGACGAGGGGTAGCACACTATTCCAAGCAATTGTTTTAGCTTATAGAATGTGTCCATCATGTCAACTACATGGGTGCTGTTTTGATGCTCTGCACCATGGTGTTTTTGAGTCAGTGTCTAGGTGTGAGGCTCAAGAGATAAAGGGTGAGGACAGTATTCTTAATCATAAAGCCTGTGAATGGATGGGGCAGAGTATCCTGGTGTACTCTGGCCTATGTGATACGTGGTTTCGAGTTGTATGTGCATAGTAGAAAACGTTTTTTAAAGAAAGATGTAGATGCAGTCATGCAAGCAGCCAAGGCACTGTCTGTATCGTACAGGTAGAACTACCTTTAGTGTGCACGTCTCCTGGTGGTGCATTTTTATGTTAGTTATAGTAGAGGCTTGGGGTCCTATGTGAAACAGACATTATATACCTGCCCGCAGTGTATACTAAGGCGAGTCTGGCAAGACAAGGGATAGCCTACTGTAGTACTTGTGGAATTCTCGGGATGCGTCACATGCAGAGAATTCCAAGATCTAGAATGGTGGGTTGGCTCGAGGGGGAGTGCGTGGAAGAGACGGGAGAGATCAGTGGGAGAGCTGGAGGTTGGCGAGGGAGCTTTCTTGTCTTCGTGTTCTACAGTTGTTAAATAAAACCAAATTTTGCACATTGGTTGTAGAGTAACGCGTTCTTAAGGATCTTAACACCTACTTGCCGGGGAGCGTGCAACCAGTTGTGCTACATACTTTGGAGGGGCTTCCAAGAAGCAGTGGAGAAGCAAGCCCATTTGTCTGAGGTGACAGCACTGGCTGAATTACATTCTTTGAAGGTAGGGAGGTCCACCCAAGCCGTGGTGGGCACTCTTGTGAATATGCTTTACATGATAAGCCGGAATATATGCTCTTGGCTGCCAAAACATTGAGCAGCAGAACGATCTGATAAGACCTAAAGGCGCGAACCAAGCGGACTCATTGTAATGGGCATTATTATGGTAAATTCTAGCAAACACACACCTTTCACCTGCTACTTGGAAAATAAAGATAATTGTCGTAAGCCAGAGAGCGAACTTTGCCTGACAATTCTGACTTATAAAGATATCATCAAGAATCTGGCATTTCAAATACAGCAATGGAATCAAGGCGGCATCTTCTGAACGTCCCCTGGTTTCCTAGCCCCTCCGCTGCCTGCATTCAATGGGTCATACATGTACAAGTGTCTCCGAGAAACTGACAGAAAATCTTTTGCAAAAAAAGGCTCAAACTACAATACTTTTTTTTCTCCAATTTTCCCTTGAGTCGTGGGATGTTGCGTTTGATCAGAGTTTATGCAGAAAACGCTAAAGGAAGATGATATATTTTTGCTCTTTGAATTGTAAACCACTGTGCGCTGCAGTGTCGTTAAAGGCATATGCTAAAATATTCAGAGAGCAAGCAGTGCAAATACTGTAAAGGGAACCCATTACGCTCCTTTGGGGACTAAAGTGGACAGATAAAGAGCCAAGCTTTTTCCCAGCAGGGTTTGCGCGCGCCTAAAGAGCAGCCTATCAGCAGTGAGCGTGCAGTGACGTACCCCTGCCTTTCTATGGAAGGGCTGCTAGCAGAAAGCTTGGCTAGGCTAGGCTACCAACATAGTTCGTGAGATTAATCCCACTTTACTGCCAATAAACTATGGTTACATTAGACCTCCACTAAACTCAAAGGTGGGTAAACAAAAAGCATAATACTTCACTACTGGTGCTCGAAAGCAGAATGTATTTTTATTGCATGTCTGATTGATTAAACGCAGTGTGAGATCTGTGGGCGTTGTAGCAAAATGTGAACCATGCAAAATGTAGAAAAAGTATTAAAAGGGCGCAAAAAAAGCAGGTGTCTGGAGAGTGAGGCTTGGGAACAGGGGCATCCATAAACTGTTATCCACCGCAGCCTCGCTAACCTTTAATTAATACTCAGTAGAGGTGGGAGAGCCACTGAAGGCTTCTGCCAGATGGCTAGCTCTGTGTCATCTCGAGGTCCTCTTTGACCCTTCGGCCCAACACGGGCTCACCTTTACTGATGACAATGTTCCTTTGTTACGGCATCTTTAAATACAAGAGATTATGATGCAGGCTGTGCAGTATTTGTTTTAAATAAGAATCTAGGCCACATATAGGGTGCACATGACAACTGATTTGCCTCTTAGTTTACTAATGGCACAGTCATCTAGGCCGGAAGAGGCATACATGTTTAAAAACAATCAGTTTTAATTAATGCCTATATCATATTTGTATAAGAAGATTTTTGCACAATTCTCAGGCCAAACATTTTCATGGCTCAGTTCATGTATATTCTCATGCAGCCAAACCAGACCCTTGGCCCAGCTCTCTCTGTTAATTTGTTGGTTTGCCCACCTTTAATATTTAGTAATTGCCAAACTAATGTACAGGGTGGATGGATGGAGTATGACTTAATCCAGGAACAGTTATTCCAACTATTACACTTCTTGTATATGCTCATGCTTCTCAGAAGTGCCGGCATTTCAATGCTTACTTGATACTCAGTGGAGAGACATGGATATACTTCAAACACTCAAGGAGCAGATGGATTCATATTCTAACTTCAGTCCTCGAATATTTGGGGAAAGTGTTTGTCTATGTATTTTCCCATTGTTTCGGCTGATCGAGAAAATAAAAATACTGGCTTTTTGGTGTGCATGCATCAAGCACATCCCATTCACCAGGGTTCGGGGTATCACCCCACATCAGTCAGGCTAGCTTGAATCCAACTGTGTAGTGAGCATGGGACCCATGTCTGGGCATACCCTTCCCACTTAGGGAAACAGTTTGATAGGTTCTGCATTCCCTCCATAACGTGTATTTGTTTCCAGACGATTTAGCGGCAGACACCCACATCTATGATTTTGTTTACCTTCCCTGTCTATGCCCAGTGGAAACTAGAACATTTATTATGCAGATCTGTAGAGAGTACTATTACTCATGAGGAAATATGGAGCTGAGCCGGTGTGAGACTACATAAAATCGAGGGGCTACTGGGGATACTCAGAAAGCCAGGTCTTCAGCTTCTTGTGGAATTCAAAAAGTAAGGTGGAGGCTCTTATGTGTAGCAGCAGGTTGTTCCATGTTTTAGGAACAATGTAGGAGAATACTTTACTGCCAGATCTGGTTTTCTGTATGCGGGGGGCATCAACCAGTCCTTCTTAAATGCTTGTCGTAATGGAATGCTCAACTTACCCTCTCTTTCTTCATCAAAGCAAAGCTTTCACTGGTCTCTCTCAGTTGACCTTCACCACGTTAGGTATATCTCTACTCAGACATTCAACACTGCATATGTATGCCGCACAACTGGACACCAATGTGCAAACAACCCACACTTCTATGAACATCTCATCTGTGACACACACAACTTTCAAAAGTAGACATTAACATATGTATGCCACACAACTGGACACCAATGTGCAAACAACCCACACTTCTATGAACATCTCATCTGTGACACACACAACTTTCAAAAGTAGACATTAACATATGTATGCCACACAACTGGACACCAATGTGCAAACAACCCACACTTCTATGAACATCTCATCTGTGACACACACAACTTTCAAAAGTAGACATTAAACAGAATATTGTACACACATGAAGACAGCACAGACAAGCCACATAGGTGGGTATCAGTTTGCTTACAACAACACAAATTCCCTGTCAAACACGTTATGACACCATTTGACAGAACACTACAAACACAGAGAGCACAGCAGAGACCCAACAAATGTGTTTCACCGTTCACAATACTAATCAACACATATCATATATTTCCTCCAACAGTTACGCAGATGCATATTTGGGCAGTGTTGAGCGTATGATCAGTGTTTTTTCTATCAGGCAACCAGGACACACCAGCAGACGCGGACTTAACAGACACATACATCTGCGGGGCACTTGTCAGGTGCATCAAACTAGTATAGCCCACTACTATCACTTTTCAACTCATTAATAACTCACTGTGGCTGACGCATCCAATTAAAAAACACTTATTCTTTCAACATAAAGATAGCAGGTCTCCATAAAACACTCCAAACTTTTGGCTATAAAGGAAACATCTGACCCATCTGCAAATCCGCCTCTAGACCGTCCAACGCATTGCAGTGCAATACAATACTGACCGCAGATTGTGTTCTAAATAAAAGCAAAATAACAAGAGACATTTAGCAACTCTTCTAAATGCGTGTGTATGTCAAAAATACTTTAAGCAAGGCCATTCCTTCGAGACAGACAGCTAAACTCTTTGGCTCGGTGACTATTTGGGTCTTCCACTTTTTAAATATATGAATGTTTTATTATTTTAGTTAAATCGACAATTACATACAACAATGAAGCCTATCTTACAGTATACATATAATTTAGCCCCGGAGGGAGGAATAAACAAGAACAAACAAACAAATAATCTGCTGGATTGTCAGTAAGCACATAATAGAGAGTCCAACTTAAAAGCAGAGAAGGGGTACAGAAAGGACTGAAGGAATAAGACTGAGTAAGGGCTGGTGTAAGAGGGGTACAGAGTAAGCGTGGTAGTAGAATCAACAATTGCCATTGATTTGAAACAGCAAAGTTAATAATCACAGGGGGTTAATTTTTAAGAGTTCACTTTTTCCCCATATAGGACAAGTGATTCCTTCCACTTTTTAAAAACGGTATCAGATTTATTTAAAAAAATATAGTTGTGTCAATAAACACGCAACCCCCTCACTCCCCACAGCTGGTTACACAGTCTACAGCATGAGAGTGGCACTGGGCGCACGCCCATCACTGGGTGCGTAAGTGAGTACAATCACCTTAGACCCCATTTGCAACCACCACAGTATGTTCTGTCGGCTTGTTCTGCCTGAAAGTATAACCCATATTCTTTTCCAAGACAGGCAATTGCAATGGGTTATGACTACCTGCCATGAACATTAGCAAGCGCAATAGTGTTAAAACACACGTTGCTTGGCTCACCCTTACCTTAAATACACAGTAATATCTTGAAATCATGCTGTTATGCCCTGTACAGAAAATCCTCAATGGTCAAGTGCACTTCAATCGCACAAACAAAGATGAAATACCGGCAAGCAACAAGATAATGGCAAATCAACCAAAACAGCCAGTTCAATACATATTTTTCGGAGCAGATTCATGGCAGACTTCTTTTTCTCCTGCACATTATCAACATTTTAAAGATTGAGGAAAGCTATGAAAACACACCTGACGTAAAAGTCCTTTTGATTACATGATAATGGACTGCCTCTTGAAAGAGCAAATTTCCACATGGACAAGCGGTCCCTGAGTGTATGTCTAGGTCTACAGTAAACTCCACTCTCTTTCCCTACCCATGCAAGTCCTTTGAAGTGGCCTGCAGACAGCAACAATGCTAACTAAACAAAACAAACAGAATAAATAATAAAAAGTGCACTAGCCAGTTATACCCAAGATGGACTCCAAGCTGACCCATGTCTATCCCACTACATTTTTAATTCACATTAGATGGAAGCCTTATATGTGTTTGCAGATAATAATGTCAGACTCTTAAAGAATAGTCTTTGAATGGTGACCCAGCAGTACAACATACAGGATAGTCAATAGAGGACTCACACAAATTCTCTACCCTTTGCGCCTGATCAGCAAATTTCTAGCTTGTTACTCGCACCTTCACAATGCCACATCCCATATAGCCACCATCAATTTTCCCATTTAAGATTTCAGATGCTAGACTGGTGCCCCTTTAGAAAGTGCTGTCTGTATTATAAAACAACACATTTATATTAAATTTAAATTTAAAATTTTTCATGTGCATACTTGCTCACCTAAAACTTCGTGTAATTGTATTTTTCACAATGATTTTAGAAAATTTCCCATTTTCGGCATTAATGGTGTTTTCAGAGAACGAGCAGTTTTCCTTCAGAACCACTGGTTGGCTTTTCGTGTGGTAGTTCCAGTGGAGAATGAGACCTGCCTAGTCTTCAAGGGAAGCTCTGCATTTTGTGCATTGTGTACAACGGACACGTGTTTGTGAGCACAAAGCTGTAACCATGATGTTGGTGTTATTTTTGGATTTTACAAACTGTTGCATTTTATATAAAGTTTAACCACCTGACACATTTGTGAAGTACCTATCTTCCTTAAAAAAAAAGTTTCTTCCACCTGGTGCTACAAGTTATAGTTGTTCCTTGCATGACCCAGAACTTGTGGATCAGGTGCATGTCAGACGCCTCTACGGACATGTGAAGCATCTTAAACCCAGGTTACAATATATCCTTGTGAGTGAATGATGGACATGAAGATAATATTACCTGCACCTGCCATAACATTTCTGAACAGTGTGCTTAAGCATAGGCTTAACTCTGTCTATGACCAATAATTTTCCACTGCACTGAGACCTCTGCTCACGGAGACACTCCATTGAAAAAAACACAGAACTGCAGACCTAGCACAGCCCCAGGAAGAACCAAGAAGCCAAGTGATTGTGGAGGACTGCACTACATAACAAGCACTGGCAAAACCAACAGGTCATTAGCGATGTCATGAGTGATGTAATATGTAAGGTCTTTTGGGAGCGCAAACTTCTAGTTAGTTCAGGTAACTATAACTGCTGAATTTCTACGGTTTTGTACGAGTAAATTCAGAATGTAACTATAACGTTCATGTAACCTTTGTTTTTTTCAGTGAATATATACGTTTTTTAAGTTCTAGTTTCTAACTATAACGTCCCTGTAACCTTTGTGTTTTTTTTGTGAATTTCTATGGCTGTTTAACATATAGTAATTTTATTTACTGTACGTTCATACAGGCCGTGCGTGCAGATGTTGGCCACAGGGTTTTGCCTCCGGCCCGGCCCCAAAGCCAACCCTCTAAAAGGACCCAGCCATGCACGTCCTTCACCCATGCGCAGGGGAGGTTCACGCAAGACCTGGCCTCCAGCCAAATCCTGCAGCCAACACCTACCAACCACCCAAACCCATGCTGTGATCAGCCCTTTCGCCGTAGGTGGCAGGAGTTAGCCGCAGCTTCTCTGGTTGTGAGAATAGATGTGAGAGGATGTATCTGGGGGTGAGAGTGGCTGTCACATTGTCTGTGTCGGTGTGAGTGTGCATACATCAGTGTTTTAGTGGGTTTATCAGTCTGTGCGCAGGTCTGTGAGTGGCTGCATGAGAGTGTCAGTGGGTCTGTGAGTGGGTGCGTGAGTGTCAGAGTGGGTTTATGAGTGGGAGAAATTGATTGAGAGACGGAAAGAGAGAAAGAAAGTGAGAGAGAAAAATAGTTTAAGGCTTTAATATCTCATAAACTTAGAATGAGATATTTTTGTTGGGTTTAATAAAAAATGTATTTGATATATTAAAAAAAGTATTCACCTTCACACTGAGCTATGGGGATTTTCTTAAGGGAGAGCCCTACTTATCTTTTGTTTAGTTTTTATAATAAAGCCCTTAACAGGCTATCTGGGACCGCTAGGAAGCTCTAAAGGGCTCCTCCCATGGTCCCTCATTTTTTTTTTTGAAACACTGCCCTCGTGGGCTACCTGGCACTGCAGCTGAAGCCTTAAGGCTTTCCTTGCAGTGCCAATTCTTCAGCAAGCATGGAGCTGCATTGGCAGCAGCTCCCTGCTTGCTGAAGCATTTCACCTTTGGATTTTGACACAGGGACCTCAGGACATAGCAGGAGCAGGCCCTCTGGGGTGGAGGTCCTCAGGGCAATCAGAGGCATCTCAAGGGAAACTAGCTTTGGGGGGTGGTGGTCCCCGGGGTTCCCATAGGGACCCTATTATTTTTTTAAAACATTTGCCGGGAGGGGGGTGGGGGGGTGGTCTCCGGGGCTGCAGGGGGGGGGGAGCACAGGGCACCACCGCATTAATTACAAGATCGCCCCTGGTTGGTGGTGGTCCCCAGGGCAGCGGGACAGGAGTACCACTCCCATATATTACAATAAAGCCCTGGGGGGTGGCGGTCCTCAGGGCAGCGAGGGGGCAATAGGCCCCCTACCTGCACAAAAACTGAGCCCCAGGGAGGTGGTGGTCCCGGGGCAGTGGAAGGTGGCCAGGAGGCCCCCAACCCCGCTTTAAAAAAAAAAAAAGCCCCCGAGACTTGGCCTACCCAGTGGCATTAGACTAATGAAGCCTGTGCTTTGTTTTTACATTTTTTTATTTTATGAGCAGATTCACACATCCACCATGTCTCTGCTTGTAAAAATAAAAAAAAATAAAAAGCTTTTTAGCTAAGAGGTCAGGGTGTTCGTACCCTGGTCCCTTTTGATATTTTTTTTGTAACTTTTGTTTGGTGGACTTCTGTTGGTGAAGTGTTATCAGCCAATCAGATCTCAGCACGAGATCGTTAGGGGTCGCAAATCCTTTGCATCCCTAGATATACAAATGTTTTCCCCCCCTTAATTTCTCAAAAACTAGTGAACGGAATTACACCAAAACAAAAAGGCATTCTTTCTAGACCAGGACCTACTTTCCTGTCAAATTTGGTATAATTCCATCCAGTAGTTTTTGCGGTATCGCTGTTCAAAATCCCTATGGAAATTTATGGGGAAAACGTGTTTTGGGACTCGGACCCCCTGGACGGATCACCCCAAAACTTTCCAGGCAGCAGCTGACTGAACTGACAATTTTCTTTTTTTTAATTTTGTGAAGATTCGACAAGTGGTACCAAAGTAATAGGCAAGTAAAAAAGTCCTACTATAACTCCTAGGTAATATATATATATATATATATGAACTGAAAAAACAAAGGTTACAGGGACGGTATAGTTAGGTTCTGAATTTACTCATACAAAACCTTAGAAATCCAGCAGTTATATTTAGTTAGTTCAAGAAACTATAACTCCCGCCCCGCCATGCACAGTTTTTTCTTCATTAATTTGACTGCTATTGCTTCATTGATATTTTCAATAATTTATAGAAGTTGTCATGAGTACTGTAATATCTGGGGTAATTAGCAGTGCATTGTGAAGGCACAAGCCATAGTTGCCTTAGGGCACGATCTACAGTTACTGCAATAATTAACTATAACTGCTGAATTTTTAAGGCTTTGTACTAGTAAATTCAGAACCTCAGTTTACTTCAGATTTATTGCAGATGATGTGTACTCTTGGCCTGACTTTGAATTACAGCTATAGCTGTCCAGCATCAACAATAGCATTTCTTTATTTTTGCAGATGCTGAACAGCATTTCCAAAACACAATGGCACAGCCTGTAGGTCAGTGGTGTAACAAAACGTGAGGGGCCCCCCTGCAAGATATGCTGAAGGAGCCACCCACACTCACATCAATAGGGGCTGAGGGGGCGCATGGGTAAGCCTGGGCCCCCCCAGCACCTCTGTTAAGCCTGTGCAGTAGGTCCACATTGGCAAACCCAAAAGGCAAGGCCTATTGGCTTAGCCAATGCTTGTTTCTACTGCTGTTCAGCAATAGAAAAAAGAAAAAGCTCTGGTATGATGATGTAATAATGTAGACTCACAAATGGGTGATCCATTCCAAGATGGTAAGCGCCATCTTGGAGCAGTAAATAAGAAATATTTAAAAGTGCAAGAAACTCCATTGTTTAACAAAGGAAATTGGGGGAATAATGGGACATGGATTTGAGGGGGTGGTTGCAACAAAAGGTGAAGTGCAAGAAAGGGCAAGCAATCCTATGCTGAAAGACAAAGAAGAAGGCAGTTCCCTGATGTGGAGCCCTGGAAAGTCATCCAATCAAAAGGATGGTAAAGACGTTAGTCTCAAAGTGAGGAACAAACACAAGAAGAAGAAGGAAAGCCACTAAATGCAAAGCAAGTAAATTAGGTTGAAAAGAAAGCCAACCACAGCAGCGGACTGATCTAAAGCCCACTCTTAATATTGTTACAGTGCACAACAGCCGGTGCACAACAGTTCTTCGACAACTGATAACAAACAGCTGTTTTTAGACCTAAAAAGTGTGTAGGTAATAACATAACCTGAAGAAATGGATGTGACTTCTGTTTATTAACTCTGCTGTTTCGGTAGGTCAGTTAAACCTTAGGTTCCTCATCTGACCAATGCATTTGCTCACGCACCAGTCAGTTTGCACATACTGAGGAAATGTGCGATTTCTAGATTGGAAGCTGAGAAAATAAACACAAAATAAATCCTCCTGTGTGTGTCAGCGTGTCCCACTGAGCTGGAACAAGCGCATTTCAGGAAGAGATACTAATGTGGCATTAGTAAGCGTGAGCACAGGAAACATGCAGAAACAACTGTCACTTCCAATGTCCAGATAAAGACTGGGGGTTACAAAATGTACCACAAACATTGTCTACACCTGATATAAATAATGATTTGCGCATCACGTACAAAAAAAAACAACAAGCATTTATAATGCAATGGGTTAAAGGAATCAGCGTTGTAAACTCCTAACCAGACTTTCTTAGCACAAACTGAAAATGAAAAGTAAAACAGTTTCACATAAGCAAGCCGACGCCCGTCATGAGCGCAAAGCAGACACACAAAATCAAACAGAAGTTTGCTCGCAGTGAAACGTATTTGCAAATGGGCACTTATCCATGTAACCGGAAAAAGTGCAAATATCCATGTAAAAGGGTCAATGTCATGCAAAGCGATTGACTACTGCCCAGCGAAATCACGCTGCCTATGAAATAAAGAGGAAAAAGTAGTCCAGAAACCATACCGAAAATATGAAGCCTTGTATGTTTTCAGTAGTTGGCCGGTGCGCTTGAGGCGGGC
Organism: Pleurodeles waltl; assembly: GCF_031143425.1. NCBI lineage: Eukaryota > Metazoa > Chordata > Amphibia > Caudata > Salamandridae > Pleurodeles > Pleurodeles waltl. The sequence continues at coordinate 889,053,997 of NC_090438.1, forward strand.
TAAACACCGGAAAAGGCATGACGTATGCATGTCTTTCAATAATTAAATCAAGCACATTTTAAACCGCATGCCCACGAACCAACCAAAATCATGGGTCTCACATGGGTGAGGTTAAATCCCAACAGAGAGATTACACCAGGGATAGAGCGCTTTGTGCGCTCATCCTTAAAAAGGACACAAAGTGATAACCAACAAATTCTTCCCATGCCCAGTGTGGTTTATTTGCTCCTCCTTTGAGTGCTTGCTCAGACAGGCACTACTCACCAGACAGGGGAACCAAGGACAAAAAATCCTGCATTGCGACCTGTGGGAAATTCATACCTGATTGGCTGGGAGTCTGTGTATAGTGCAGCCAGGAAGAGGACGGAGGGAGACAAATGCATCTCCCCCACAAGTAAGCAGGTTATTTTCTTTTTTTTTGTCTTCATCCCGTGCCCCATCCTTCGTCCCGTACCTCCCACCACCCCCATTGAGTGGCAGGCGCCACTAGTGTCAGCATAGCCAAGTGAAAATCCTGAACAATGACAGGCTATGTCATGTAAAATGACAAGTGCCACACAAAAAGGTCTCAAATGTGATACACCAGAACACACTTAGATATTTGCAAAAAGAACAGAAGATGGACGGAATGTAGACCAAATCAAACATACACCCTCAGTCACAGATCTGGGTTTAATCCATCAGTTTTATTGCTCACCATGCCACCCCAGTTTGGACCCAACCATATGCAAATAAGTCTTAACCCTGTTCCACATGGGAATAGTCCAGCCCGAACTGCCAGGCCAGGTCCTCCCTGGACCAGAAACAGGCCTCCTGTTACCGGTTTCGGGGTATCACCCCTCCTCAGCCAGTCTAGCTTGAATCTGGTGGCATAGTGAGCACCGGACCCACGTTTCCGGTCCAGGGAGGACCTGGCCTGGCAGTTCGGGCTGGACTGTTCCCATTGGGAACAGGGTCAAGACTGATCTGCATATGTCTGGGTCCAAACTGGGGTGGCATGGTGAGCAAAAGAACGATGGATTAAACCCAGATCTATGACTGGGGGTGAGTGTTTGAAATGTTTCAACACTCCGTCCATCATCCTTTTGTGTCACATTTTTACCATAATTCGTAAATACAAAGGTATTTAACAAAGGCTGTTACAAGCTCATCTTATAAAAAAAAACACTCAATAAGTGGGGGTAACATGCAAGACATGGTGACAGCACTGTAAATTTAGCATGTAACACTATTTACCAAGCATTTGCATAGGTAATTATTGACAGCATTGACCTCCCAGAATTTGCTCAGGGAAAAGGATGTGGGTGTGGGTGCAGTAACCCTAAAACCCTGAAGTCTAATATGTACCATAACAGGAGTTACAGCTACATCAAAATGTATCAGCCCAATAGAAATGAGAGCCAAAGACAGATATCTTTCCAAGACCCTAAATAATGACAGAATGTTTTCACTCTTTATGAGAACAATTAATGTAATTTCTTTATCAAACTTTGACAATAACAAAACTCGAGGTCCTAATACAGGTGGGCAAGCTAACAAATGACCAGAGAGGGCTGAGCTGGAGGTGAGACATAAGTCTGACTTGGCTCTAAGAACCAGTGCACGAGCTGAAACATTTGGATTGTAAATAGTGCAATTGTCATATAAGTATATGGTAAAGACTCTTTAAAATTCAAAAGAGTGCCTTTATTTAACACACGAGGGAGTAGATGACATTATATCACCACATTAAGCTCTATTTACTAAACTGCTTTAAACTTGAACTTACAAACATTCCTGCCACCTGCCCCAATGATAATGCCATTAGTGAACTAAGAGGAAAGTCATTTGTAAATTATAGCATAAATGTGGTCTACATTCTTATTATAGACAAACCAACATTATAGTCTGTTAAATCAAACACCAGCGCACATCCTGAACGCACCTTTTTGAAGCTGCTCCCATAAGGGATAGTGAAAAAAGCATTGGCACAGCCAATAGGTCTATGAGACCTATTCGTTTTGGCAATGATTTTTAGCCAGGCTGTCCACCAGTACGGACAATGGAGGATGGACGACTGGGAATGGGGAAGCAAATGGACAATGTAGGGTAAGTGGGAGGGGATAGAGTAGGAAATGGACAGTGAAAGATGGGTAGGTGGGGATTGGGAAGCACACTGACAATGAATGGTGGGAAAGCAAGTATGGCAATGGAAAGTGAGCAAGCAGGGAGGACGCAAGTTCAGCAACTGAGGGAGGAGGGTTGAAACACATGGGTGAGAAAGAGGAACACGAAGTACTCAAGATAAATACCTGGCAAACACATGCACTTTATACAGTTCTTTACCAAAAGGAAAAAGTAGCACCTAAAAACAGAGCAGTGGAAGAACACAAGTAATGGGTCCATGCTCCATGGGAGAGACAAACACTAGAAGAGGAAGGAAAGCCCATGAAAGGAGACAACAAAGAAGCAAGCAAAAAGAGTGACAATAAAGGCGACCTATGGTAAGCAATGGGTGGGTTCTAAGATCACTGTAAGCTAACAATATGTCTTGCAACAGACAGTGCATGCACTATCTTAGCCGAAACCTAAAAAGAAGGCTCTGTGAAAAAAAAATATATTTGCCTAGCATTACACAATCTGCAAACAGGAAAGCCGGGATTGATCACAGTTTTTCTTGTTTCACATTATACAGATCACCACTAGATGGCTGTCTTTTTCTGTATTCATATTTTACATTTAAGGTTAATGCTATGTCTCCAATTTTTAGAGCATGAGGTTTACCAGTTACCAGCAACTTGGACTACAGGAACATCCTTTATATTAGGACCACCAAGCAACTCACTAGAAGACTACAAACCATCCAGGACTTGGAAGCCAGGCTCATCCTCACCCTCCCACACAGATCGCATATCACACCACATCTCAAGGAGCTCCACTGGCCCCAAATATACAAAACTCTCATTTAAAATTCCTCACCCAAACATTCAAGGCACTACACAATTTGGGTCCCACCTACTTGAACAGATGCATTTCCTCCACCAACCATCCAGGCTCCTCTGCTCTGTAGGACTCCTAATTGCACACATCCCACGCACACACAGAACCAGTTCAGGGGAATGGTTGTGCTCTTACATCACTTCTAAAGAAAGAAATAATCTCATACTTCACATCTGTTTCTCTTCCTCTCTTCTTGAATTCTGCAGGAGGGTAAAGGCCTGGTTTATCAATTAACCAACCTACCATAGCAGCGCTAGGCACAAACAATTGTTCGGCGTCAGGATACACTTGCGGGAGATAATGCACTTTAATAACATAACTAGCTCAATGCTACGGTGAGTAAATAAAATAGCAAAGCAATATCTGCTGTCATGAGTGCTAGCAAAAGCATTCCCATTCACGATGCACCATCCACACCTCAAGCTCTTTATTTAGGGATGCTGGAGGATACCACGTGAATAAGAGCACCAGACGAAGCCATGGTCTTTGCAATTGTATAGTCGGAAAGGGCCACTTTGTATCATAAGGTACACCAAGAGAAAGGCCAGAATAACGCAATTTTGAAGGCAGTGCAAGTTTTAACGTTACCCACTGAAAAGCATGTCTCAAAGTTGTTCAACAAACACAGATGAGATGGGCTTATGGTTTGAACCTTAATGAACAACAGCAAGCAAGAGTCGGAAATACTCCATTATTTCCATGATGTAATGTTTCTGTAGGAGTCACGTTTTGTTTTGTCACTTGTTTCTCTGGTTACTAATGGAAATTTAGAGACTGTTGAGGGAATACAGACTTGAAAATGATTGGTAATGGTCGCCCAAGGTCATTGAAAGTGACATAGTTGGCGTTTTCGTGTAATAAAAAAATTAGGCTACCGAAGACACTCAATCCAGAGTTCTGTGTCAGATATTACTTAAAAGGGAATTAATGCAATTAAAAACAGCAAAATCGACGGTGTTGTCATCAGTCCAACTCTTTAAGTGTTTCTCGCAAGTTGGTTACTGCATTGTAAATATTTTGACTGTGTGTGCAAAGACACAGTTGTGGGCCGGGCAGTATGCCCCTACCAAAAGGACACGTGAAAGTTAATAACATTCTGAAAATACCTAATCAAACTTGTTTCCTTCCGGGATTCAGTAGCGGGCATGTCTTACGACATCCCATAAACAAAGGATGAGTAACGAACAGGCAAGAGCTTTCCGAAGATTTCCTGTGTATAGAAAAAATGTGCTAATTCAGTGTGTGGGATGCTAGGCCGGGATAGACGATTAAATCATGCACTGTAACAAAAGGCCTCCAGACATCCTCCCTTCCACCACAAAACACCCATTCCCTCCCAATTAACGCTGCAATTGTAAAATGTAGGCTTGTGAAATAAGTGCTCCCTCTGGTCTCTTCTCTGTTGAGGAAGTTGGGGGGTTGGGGGGGCGAAGGGGGTTCTAATTGTGAAACTGTAATTTCTGCCAGTCAATACCAAGAAATGCTTGTCAAGGGTCTTTGGCAGCTTTATCTTACCCAGAGGGTGTCTCCAGCCACAGCAGAACCAATCATGTCCCTCTTGCCCCGGAACCCTAGCCTCAGCAAAATTAGCACTGGACAATTGATTTTGGAGTCAAGAGCTGCAACATAAACATCTGATACTTCAATCAAAGGAGGGCAAAATGAGAGTGTAAACTTTTATCTAAAATACGCGTAAGAAGCATTTGAGATGGACACCATACTTATCAAAAACATTTACAGATGCTTTGGCATCAGTCCTAACTTTTGGACAAATCTACACAGTTTCCAGGCTTAACTCTCTAACCAACTGCCGAGAGTAGACAGCTTTGTGCCGTGACTGGGCTGCAAGTGCTAAAGTCAGGCCACTTTGGACCTGGGGTATTACAGATACAGTTTTCCGTTTTCACATATTTGTCACAGATGGGTAGGATAAAAAAACAATCTATTTCCCAGTATTAATTTTTAAATATAAGTAAAACTGGAAGCTATGTCCCTTTTCATTGATTCTCAACTCAGTCATGACTACTAGGCCAGTTGCTCAGACTGACATGTGAGGGAGTTTAGGAGAAGGTTGGGGAATGGAGCTTAAACTGCTTCAGATATACACATTTCTGTGTACTACAATACTTATGTATTTATGAGAGTGTACTGATGTATCACATATGGGTGCTCACACTACAAAACATCATCAGCCTTCACGTATTGGTGTGCATTTATCAATTAAATATATGTGGAGATGTACTAGTTGCGGCTTTGTTTTTTATACAAATCCAAAAACAAATATGAGCAAGCCCAGATAAACTGAGCAACAACTAAATAAGGATAAACACTGACTGTAATGTCCAAAAAATAAATTCTATAAAACCGTGAGCACTAATTATAACTAAGTTCTGATCACCTGATTAGTGCTGCAACTTGTCTGTGTTAGTATGACCCTTTATAGATCCCCAATGCCTTCTCCTAGGTGTGGGTTGGTGGGCCTTGGTTCTTCTGTTCGAACACAACAGCTAATGGAACAGGCCCAGTCTATCTGGCAAATAAATTCAAGGGGTACACATGTGTGCCGTGCGCCTCTGACTCACAACTGCTGGTTCTCCCGTGGGTCACTAGATGCTGTACAGAAAGCAAGATTTTCTCCAGCTGCACTGCGAAACTGTCGAATGAACATCCTGTTCCTCTGTGGAAAATCCGATCTAAATTTCAATTCAGGAAATTTCTAAAAACTTGACTCTTCGCTGTCTAGTAGTTTGCATTATTCCTTTTTTGATAAGAAGTGATATCTATTAGTCTGCGTTATGCCATTTTTTCATAAGTGATATTATTAGTTTGCATTATGCTTTTTTTCATAAGAAGTATCTCTGTGGTGACAACACCTTTTTATCCCCACAGGGTCTACTTGTAGCCATGTTGTAGGAAGTTGGCTCTGTATGTGCTATTTCAAAGTAAGGAATAGCATGCACAGAGTCCAAGGGTTCCCCTTAGAGGTAAAATTGTGGTAAAAATAGATAATACTAATGCTCTATTTTGTGGTAGTGTGGTCGAGCAGTAGGCTTATCCAAGGAGTAGTGTTAAGCATTTGTTGTACATACACATAGACAATAAATGAGGTACACACACTCAGAGACAAATCCAGCCAATAGGTTTTTGTATAGAAAAATATCTTTTCTTAGTTTATTTTAAGAACCACAGGTTCAAATTCTACATGTAATATCTCATTCGAAAGGTATTGCAGGTAAGTACTTTAGGAACTTTAAATCATCAAAATTGCATGTATACTTTTCAAGTTATTGACAAATAGCTGTTTTAAAAGTGGACACAGTGCAATTTTTACAGTTCCTAGGGGAGGTAAGTTTTTGTTAGTTTTACCAGGTAAGTAAGACACTTACAGGGTTCAGTTCTTGGTCCAAGGTAGCCCACCGTTGGGGGTTCAGAGCAACCCCAAAGTCACCACACCAGCAGCTCAGGGCCGGTCAGGTGCAGAGTTCAAAGTGGTGCCCAAAACACATAGGCTAGAATGGAGAGAAGGGGGTGCCCCGGTTCCGGTCTGCTTGCAGGTAAGTACCCGCGTCTTCGGAGGGCAGACCAGGGGGGTTTTGTAGGGCACCGGGGGGGACACAAGCCCACACAGAAATTTCACCCTCAGCAGCGCAGGGGCGGCCGGGTGCAGTGTAGAAACAGGCGTCGGGTTCGCAATGTTAGTCTATGAGAGATCTCGGGATCTCTTCAGCGCTGTAGGCAGGCAAGGGGGGGATTCCTCGGGGAAACCTCCACTTGGGCAAGGGAGAGGGACTCCTGGGGGTCACTCCTCCAGTGAAAGTCCGGTCCTTCAGGTCCTGGGGGCTGCGGGTGCAGGGTCTCTCCCAGGCGTCGGGACTTTGGATTCAAAGAGTCGCGGTCAGGGGAAGCCTCGGGATTCCCTCTGCAGGCGGTGCTGTGGGGGCTCAGGGGGGACAGGTTTTGGTACTCACAGTATCAGAGTAGTCCTGGGGTCCCTCCTGAGGTGTTGGATCTCCACCAGCCGAGTCGGGGTCGCCGGGTGCAGTGTTGCAAGTCTCACGCTTCTTGCGGGGAGCTTGCAGGGTTCTTTAAAGCTGCTGGAAACAAAGTTGCAGCTTTTCTTGGAGCAGGTCCGCTGTCCTCGGGAGTTTCTTGTCTTTTCGAAGCAGGGGCAGTCCTCAGAGGATGTCGAGGTCGCTGGTCCCTTTGGAAGGCGTCGCTGGAGCAGGATCTTTGGAAGGCAGGAGACAGGCCGGTGAGTTTCTGGAGCCAAGGCAGTTGTCGTCTTCTGGTCTTCCTCTGCAGGGGTTTTTCAGCTAGGCAGTCCTTCTTCTTGTAGTTTCAGGAATCTAATTTTCTAGGGTTCAGGGTAGCCCTTAAATACTAAATTTAAGGGCGTGTTTAGGTCTGGGGGGTTAGTAGCCAATGGCTACTAGCCCTGAGGGTGGGTACACCCTTTTTGTGCCTCCTCCCAAGGGGAGGGGGTCACATTCCTAACCCTATTGGGGGAATCCTCCATCTGCAAGATGGAGGATTTCTAAAAGTCAGAGTCACCTCAGCTCAGGACACCTTAGGGGCTGTCCTGACTGGCCAGTGACTCCTCCTTGTTGCTTTCTTTGTTCCCTCCAGCCTTGCCGCCAAAAGTGGGGGCCGTGGCCGGAGGGGGCGGGCAACTCCACTAAGCTGGAGTGCCCTGCTGGGCTGTGACAAAGGGGTGAGCCTTTGAGGCTCACCACCAGGTGTCACAGCTCCTGCCTGGGGGAGGTGTTAGCATCTCCACCCAGTGCAGGCTTTGTTACTGGCCTCAGAGTGACAAAGGCACTCTCCCCATGGGGCCAGCAACATGTCTCTGGTGTGGCAGGCTGCTGGAACTAGTCAGCCTACACAGACAGTCGGTTAAGTTTCAGGGGGCACCTCTAAGGTGCCCTCTGGGGTGTATTTTGCAATAAAATGTACACTGGCATCAGTGTGCATTTATTGTGCTGAGAAGTTTGATACCAAACTTCCCAGTTTTCAGTGTAGCTATTATGGTGCTGTGGAGTTCGTGTTTGACAAACTCCCAGACCATATACTCTTATGGCTACCCTGCACTTACAATGTCTAAGGTTTTGTTTAGACACTGTAGGGGTACCATGCTCATGCACTGGTACCCTCACCTATGGTATAGTGCACCCTGCCTTAGGGCTGTAAGGCCTGCTAGAGGGGTGTCTTACCTATACTGCATAGGCAGTGAGAGGCTGGCATGGCACCCTGAGGGGAGTGCCATGTCGACTTACTCGTTTTGTCCTCACTAGCACACACAAGCTGGCAAGCAGTGTGCCTGTGCTGAGTGAGAGGTCTCCAGGGTGGCATAAGACATGCTGCAGCCCTTAGAGACCTTCCTTGGCATCAGGGCCCTTGGTACTAGAAGTACCAGTTACAAGGGACTTATCTGGATGCCAGGGTCTGCCAATTGTGGATACAAAAGTACAGGTTAGGGAAAGAACACTGGTGCTGGGGCCTGGTTAGCAGGCCTCAGCACACTTTCAATTGTAAACATAGCATCAGCAAAGGCAAAAAGTCAGGGGGCAACCATGCCAAGGAGGCATTTCCTTACACAACCCCCCCCCCAAACGAAAGAGGATGAGACTAACCTTTCCCAAGAGAGTCTTCATTTTCTAAGTGGAAGAACCTGGAAAGGCCATCTGCATTGGCATGGGCAGTCCCAGGCCTGTGTTCCACTATAAAGTCCATTCCCTGTAGGGAGATGGACCACCTCAACAGTTTAGGATTTTCACCTTTCATTTGCATCAGCCATTTGAGAGGTCTGTGGTCAGTTTGAACTAGGAAGTGAGTCCCAAAGAGGTATGGTCTCAGCTTCTTCAGGGACCAAACCACAGCAAAGGCCTCCCTCTCAATGGCACTCCAACGCTGCTCCCTGGGGAGTAACCTCCTGCTAATGAAAGCAACAGGCTGGTCAAGGCCATCATCATTTGTTTGGGACAAAACTGCCCCTATCCCATGTTCAGAGGCATCAGTCTGCACAATGAACTGCTTAGAATAATCTGGAGCTTTTAGAACTGGTGCTGAGCACATTGCTTGTTTCAGGGTGTCAAAGGCCTGTTGGCATTCCACAGTCCAGTTCACTTTCTTGGGCATTTTCTTGGAGGTGAGTTCAGTGAGGGCTGTCACAATGGATCCATATCCCTTCACAAACCTCCTGTAATACCCAGTCAAGCCAAGGAATGCCCTGACTTGAGTCTGGGTTTTTGGAGCTACCCAGTCCAGAATAGTCTGGATCTTGGGCTGGAGTGGCTGAACTTGGCCTCCACCTACAAGGTGGCCCAAGTAAACCACAGTTCCCTGCCCTATCTGGCATTTGGATGCCTTGATAGAGAGGCCTGCAGATTGCAGAGCCTTCAAAACCTTCTTCAGGTGGACCAGGTGATCCTGCCAGGTGGAGCTAAAGACAGCAATATCATCAAGATAAGCTGTGCTAAAGGACTCCAAACCAGCAAGGACTTGATTCACCAACCTTTGGAAGGTGGCAGGGGCATTCTTTAAACCAAAGGGCATAACAGTAAACTGATAATGCCCATCAGGTGTGGAGAATGCTGTTTTCTCTTTTGCTCCAGGTGCCATTTTTATTTGCCAGTACCCTGCTGTCAAGTCAAAGGTACTTAAGAATTTGGCAGCACCTAATTTGTCTATGAGCTCATCAGCTCTAGGAATTGGATGAGCATCTGTCTTGGTGACAGAATTGAGCCCCCTGTAGTCCACACAAAACCTCATCTCTTTCTTTCCATCTTTGGTGTGAGGTTTGGGGACTAAGACCACTGGGCTAGCCCAGGGGCTGTCAGAGCGCTCAATTACTCCCAATTCCAGCATCTTGTGGACTTCCACCTTGATGCTTTCCTTAACATGGTCAGACTGTCTAAAGATTTTGTTTTTGACAGGTATGCTGTCTCCTGTGTCCACATCATGAGTACACAGGTGTGTCTGACCAGGGGTTAAGGAGAAGAGTTCAGGAAACTGTTGTAGGACTCTCCTACAATCAGCTTGCTGTTGGCCAGAGAGGGTGTCTGAGTAGATCACTCCATCTACTGTGCCATCTTTTGGGTCTGATGACAGAAGATCAGGGAGAGGTTCACTCTCTGCCTCCTGATCCTCATCTGTTACCATCAACAGATTCACATCAGCCCTGTCATGGAAGAGCTTAAGGCGGTTCACATGGATCACCCTCTTGGGGCTCCTGCTTGTGCCCAGGTCCACCAAGTAGGTGACCTGACTCTTCCTTTCTAGCACTGGGTAAGGGCCACTCCATTTGTCCTGGAGTGCCCTGGGAGCCACAGGCTCCAGAACCCAGACTTTTCTGCCCTGGTTGGAACTCAACCAGTGCAGCCTTTTGGTCATACCAAAACTTCTGGAGCTGTTGGCTGGCCTCAAGGTTTTTGGTTGCCTTTTCCATGTACTCTGCCATTCTAGAGCGAAGGCCAAGTACATAGTCCACTATGTCCTGTTTAGGCTCATGGAGAGGTCTCTCCCAGCCTTCTTTAACAAGGGCAAGTGGTCCCCTTACAGGATGACCAAACAGAAGTTCAAAGGGTGAGAATCCTACTCCCTTCTGTGGCACCTCTCTGTAAGCGAAAAGCAGACATGGCAAGAGGACATCCCATCTCCTTTTGAGTTTTTCTGGGAGCCCCATGATCATGCCTTTTAATGTCTTGTTGAATCTCTCAACCAAGCCATTAGTTTGTGGATGGTATGGTGTAGTGAATTTATAAGTCACTCCACACTCATTCCACATGTGCTTTAGGTATGCTGACATGAAGTTGGTACCTCTGTCAGACACCACCTCCTTAGGGAAACCCACTCTAGTAAAGATACCAATGAGGGCCTTGGCTACTGCAGGGGCAGTAGTCGACCTAAGGGGAATAGCTTCAGGATACCTGGTAGCATGATCCACTACTACCAGTATATACATATTTCCTGAGGCTGTGGGAGGTTCTAGTGGACCAACTATGTCCACACCCACTCTTTCAAAGGGAACCCCCACCACTGGAAGTGGAATGAGGGGGGCCTTTGGATGCCCACCTGTCTTACCACTGGCTTGACAGGTGGGGCAGGAGAGGCAAAACTCCTTAACCATGTTGGACATATTGGGCCAGTAGAAGTGGTTGACTAACCTCTCCCACGTCTTGGTTTGTCCCAAATGTCCAGCAAGGGGAATGTCATGGGCCAATGTTAGGATGAACTTCCTGAACAGCTGAGGCACTACCACTCTCCTAGTGGCACCAGGTTTGGGGTCTCTGGCCTCAGTGTACAGGAGTCCATCTTCCCAATAGACCCTATGTGTTCCATTTTTCTTGCCTTTGGACTCTTCAGCAGCTTGCTGCCTAAGGCCTTCAAGAGAGGGACAGGTTTCTTGTCCCTTACACAGCTCCTCCCTTGAGGGTCCCCCTGGGCCTAAGAGCTCAACCTGATAAGGTTCAAGCTCCAAAGGCTCAGTTCCCTCAGAGGGCAGAACTTCTTCCTGAGAAGAGAGGTTCCCTTTCTTTTGCTGTGTTGCAGTTGGTTTCCCAACTGACTTTCCTGTTCTCTTGGTAGGCTGGGCCATTTTTCCAGACTCCAGCTCTTCTTTTTCACCCTGTGCCTTGCATTGTGCTCTTGTTTTCACACACACCAGTTCAGGGATACCCAGCATTGCTGCATGGGTTTTTAGTTCTACCTCAGCCCATGCCGAGGACTCCAGGTCATTTCCAAGCAGACAGTCCACTGGGATATTTGAGGAGACCACCACCTGTTTCAGGCCATTGACCCCTCCCCATTCTAAAGTAACCATTGCCATGGGATGTACTTTTCTCTGATTGTCAGCGTTGGTGACTGTGTAAGTTTTTCCAGTCAGGTATTGGCCAGGGGAAACCAGTTTCTCTGTCACCATGGTGACACTGGCACCTGTATCCCTCAGGCCCTCTATTCTAGTCCCATTAATTAAGAGTTGCTGTCTGTATTTTTGCATGTTAGGCGGCAAGACAGCTAGTGTGGCTAAATCCACCCCACCCTCAGAAACTAGAGTAGCTTCAGTGTGGACCCTGATTTGCTCTGGGCACACTGTTGATCCCACTTGGAGACTAGCCATACCAGTGTTACCTGGATGGGAGTTTGGAGTGGAACCTTTCTTGGGACAGGCCTTGTCTCCAGTTTGGTGTCCATGCTGTTTACAGCTATGACACCAGGCCTTTTTGGGATCAAAGTTTTTACCCTTGTACCCATTGTTTTGTGAAGAGGCTCTGGGCCCACTCTCCTGTGCAGGTTTTTGGGGGCCTGTAGAAGACTCTTTACTATTTTTAGTTTTGGTTGTCTCATCACCCTTCCCCTGGGGAGTCTTTGTGACCCCTTTCTTTTGGTCACCCCCTGTTGAAGTCTTGGACACCCTTGTCTTGACCCAATGGTCCGCCTTCTTTCCCAATTCTTGGGGAGAAATTGGTCCTAGGTCTACCAGATGCTGATGCAGTTTATCATTGAAACAATTACTTAACAGGTGTTCTTTCACAAATAAATTGTACAGCCCATCATAATTACTTACACCACTGCCTTGAATCCAACCATCTAGTGTTTTCACTGAGTAGTCTACAAAGTCAACCCAGGTCTGGCTCGAGGATTTTTGAGCCCCCCTGAATCTAATCCTATACTCCTCAGTGGAGAATCCAAAGCCCTCAATCAGGGTACCCTTCATGAGGTCATAAGATTCTGCATCTTGTCCAGAGAGTGTGAGGAGTCTATCCCTACACTTTCCTGTGAACATTTCCCAAAGGAGAGCACCCCAGTGAGATCTGTTCACTTTTCTGGTTACACAAGCCCTTTCAAAAGCTGTGAACCATTTGGTGATGTCATCACCATCTTCATATTTAGTTACAATCCCTTTAGGGATTTTCAACATGTCAGGAGAATCTCTGACCCTATTTATGTTGCTGCCACCATTGATGGGTCCTAGGCCCATCTCTTGTCTTTCCCTCTCTATGGCTAGGATCTGTCTTTCCAAAGCCAATCTTTTGGCCATCCTGGCTAACTGGATGTCCTCTTCACTGGGGCTATCCTCAGTGATTTCAGAGGTGTTGGTCTCTCCTGTGAGGGAACCAGCATCTCTGACTATTATTTTTGGAGTCAGGGTTTGAGGGACCCTGTTCTCCCTAGATAGGATTGGTAGGGGGGAATTTTCCTCCAAGTCACTATCCTCTTCCTCTGAGTTGCCACCCTCAGAGGGGTTGGCCTTTTCAAACTCTGCCAAAAGCTCCTGGAGCTGTATTTTGGTAGGTTTGGGGCCCATTGTTATTTTCTTTAGTTTACAGAGTGACCTTAGCTCCCTCATCTTAAGATGGAGGTAAGGTGTGGTGTCGAGTTCCACCACAGTCATATCTGTGCTAGACATTTTGCTTCTAAAAGTTGGAATACTTTTTAAGAATCTACAACTGGTTCTAGAATCTAATTCAAACTTTTACAAACTTTTAAACTCTAAAAGAAATGCTAAACAGGATCTAACACAAGGCCCTAGCAGGTCTTTTAAGAATTTAGAAAACTTTTCAAATTGCAAAAATCAATTTCTAATGACAATTTTGGAATTTGTCGTGTGATCAGGTATTGGCTGAGTAGTCCAGCAAATGCAAAGTCTTGTACCCCACCGCTGATCCACCAATGTAGGAAGTTGGCTCTGTATGTGCTATTTCAAAGTAAGGAATAGCATGCACAGAGTCCAAGGGTTCCCCTTAGAGGTAAAATAGTGGTAAAAATAGATAATACTAATGCTCTATTTTGTGGTAGTGTGGTCGAGCAGTAGGCTTATCCAAGGAGTAGTGTTAAGCATTTGTTGTACATACACATAGACAATAAATGAGGTACACACACTCAGAGACAAATCCAGCCAATAGGTTTTTGTATAGAAAAATATCTTTTCTTAGTTTATTTTAAGAACCACAGGTTCAAATTCTACATGTAATATCTCATTCGAAAGGTATTGCAGGTAAGTACTTTAGGAACTTTAAATCATCAAAATTTCATGTATACTTTTCAAGTTATTGACAAATAGCTGTTTTAAAAGTGGACACTTAGTGCAATTTTTACAGTTCCTAGGGGAGGTAAGTTTTTGTTAGTTTTACCAGGTAAGTAAGACACTTACAGGGTTCAGTTCTTGGTCCAAGGTAGCCCACCGTTGGGGGTTCAGAGCAACCCCAAAGTCACCACACCAGCAGCTCAGGGCCGGTCAGGTGCAGAGTTCAAAGTGGTGCCCAAAACACATAGGCTAGAATGGAGAGAAGGGGGTGCCCCGGTTCCGGTCTGCTTGCAGGTAAGTACCTGCGTCTTCGGAGGGCAGACCAGGGGGGTTTTGTAGGGCACCGGGGGGGACACAAGCCCACACAGAAATTTCACCCTCAGCAGCGCGGGGGCGGCCGGGTGCAGTGTAGAAACAGGCGTCGGGTTCGCAATGTTAGTCTATGAGAGATCTCGGGATCTCTTCAGCGCTGTAGGCAGGCAAGGGGGGGATTCCTCGGGGAAACCTCCACTTGGGCAAGGGAGAGGGACTCCTGGGGGTCACTCCTCCAGTGAAAGTCCGGTCCTTCAGGTCCTGGGGGCTGCGGGTGCAGGGTCTCTCCCAGGCGTCGGGACTTTGGATTCAAAGAGTCGCGGTCAGGGGAAGCCTCGGGATTCCCTCTGCAGGCGGCGCTGTGGGGGCTCAGGGGGGACAGGTTTTGGTACTCACAGTATCAGAGTAGTCCTGGGGTCCCTCCTGAGGTGTTGGATCTCCACCAGCCGAGTCGGGGTCGCCGGGTGCAGTGTTGCAAGTCTCACGCTTCTTGCGGGGAGCTTGCAGGGTTCTTTAAAGCTGCTGGAAACAAAGTTGCAGCTTTTCTTGGAGCAGGTCCGCTGTCCTCGGGAGTTTCTTGTCTTTTCGAAGCAGGGGCAGTCCTCAGAGGATGTCGAGGTCGCTGGTCCCTTTGGAAGGCGTCGCTGGAGCAGGATCTTTGGAAGGCAGGAGACAGGCCGGTGAGTTTCTGGAGCCAAGGCAGTTGTCGTCTTCTGGTCTTCCTCTGCAGGGGTTTTTCAGCTAGGCAGTCCTTCTTCTTGTAGTTTCAGGAATCTAATTTTCTAGGGTTCAGGGTAGCCCTTAAATACTAAATTTAAGGGCGTGTTTAGGTCTGGGGGGTTAGTAGCCAATGGCTACTAGCCCTGAGGGTGGGTACACCCTTTTTGTGCCTCCTCCCAAGGGGAGGGGGTCACATTCCTAACCCTATTGGGGGAATCCTCCATCTGCAAGATGGAGGATTTCTAAAAGTCAGAGTCACCTCAGCTCAGGACACCTTAGGGGCTGTCCTGACTGGCCAGTGACTCCTCCTTGTTGCTTTCTTTGTTCCCTCCAGCCTTGCCGCCAAAAGTGGGGGCCGTGGCCGGAGGGGGCGGGCAACTCCACTAAGCTGGAGTGCCCTGCTGGGCTGTGACAAAGGGGTGAGCCTTTGAGGCTCACCGCCAGGTGTCACAGCTCCTGCCTGGGGGAGGTGTTAGCATCTCCACCCAGTGCAGGCTTTGTTACTGGCCTCAGAGTGACAAAGGCACTCTCCCCATGGGGCCAGCAACATGTCTCTGGTGTGGCAGGCTGCTGGAACTAGTCAGCCTACACAGACAGTCGGTTAAGTTTCAGGGGGCACCTCTAAGGTGCCCTCTGGGGAGTATTTTGCAATAAAATGTACACTGGCATCAGTGTGCATTTATTGTGCTGAGAAGTTTGATACCAAACTTCCCAGTTTTCAGTGTAGCCATTATGGTGCTGTGGAGTTCGTGTTTGACAAACTCCCAGACCATATACTCTTATGGCTACCCTGCACTTACAATGTCTAAGGTTTTGTTTAGACACTGTAGGGGTACCATGCTCATGCATGGTACCCTCACCTATGGTATAGTGCACCCTGCCTTAGGGCTGTAAGGCCTGCTAGAGGGGTGTCTTACCTATACTGCATAGGCAGTGAGAGGCTGGCATGGCACCCTGAGGGGAGTGCCATGTCGACTTACTCGTTTTGTCCTCACTAGCACACACAAGCTGGCAAGCAGTGTGCCTGTGCTGAGTGAGAGGTCTCCAGGGTGGCATAAGACATGCTGCAGCCCTTAGAGACCTTCCTTGGCATCAGGGCCCTTGGTACTAGAAGTACCAGTTACAAGGGACTTATCTGGATGCCAGGGTCTGCCAATTGTGGATACAAAAGTACAGGTTAGGGAAAGAACACTGGTGCTGGGGCCTGGTTAGCAGGCCTCAGCACACTTTCAATTGTAAACATAGCATCAGCAAAGGCAAAAAGTCAGGGGGCAACCATGCCAAGGAGGCATTTCCTTACACATGTCCCTTGTTTTAGCATCAGGTCACCACTGAGGGTATGTACTGCTACATAACATGACATGCTGCATGGGGCGAAGAGAGTCCCATTGATGAGAACTCCACATCAGTTAGCTGCCATTCATAACCTCTTCTAGGTTCCACACCTCAAATACCTTTTTGGTACTTTTCTCAGGGGCTGGGGGTATTTAAACTTCTTCTAGGGATGTGCAGGCTGGCCTCTATTAGGTCTTTCTTACCCTGTCCTCCCCTGTCTCAGACATCTGTTGGAAAGGAGGCCAAATGACGCTATCTTGCATCTTCCCTGCACACCATTACTGTGGGTACAGGCCCTCTGCCGTGTGAGCTCTCTGGCATCCAGTGCCACACATGTGGGTGATGCAGTCACTATTTCCAACAATAGCAAGGTGGGGAGCTCAGCAATTAGAAGAACAGACTAAGATTCAGGTGTTTCAGACAAGAGATTGCTAACATGGGCAAATAGCTGTGTTTTCGAGTGTAAAAACATTTAAAAATTAACAAAAAAAGTAGGTTCACATTCATAGAAGTATTTACTTACATTTTTTCAAGCGAGTAAATCTACAGGGGCAGGAAGTGGGCCTTCCATCATTAGCATGGTCTCACAGTCCAAGAATACAGGCAAACATACACAGAGGGAATATGAAAATGTTATCGGGACTGATTGCTACCCTGCAAACGTATGGAGCTTTCCTTCCATCAGGTGCAAGAGCAAACTCCCTTCCAGGGTGTGAATGCGAAGTAAATACCCCCAAAACTGGGGCGGTTTTCGGCAAAGGGCTTTTACCATAGGTGAAAAAATGTCCTTGTATAGGGGGACAAAAATATTAAACCTAACTGCACACCTGCGAGGCATTTTCACATACTTCTGGAAAATTGCATTTCTCGCAGCTTTGCAGGGATCCTCTGAAACCATTCTGAATTCTACAACTTTGAAAATCTGCTCCTAATTAGCTGTTAAGATAAAATGTTGGTTCTAAATTTGAAATCAATTTTAAGAATCAGACACGCAGTGTCTATGGCACTAAGGGAAATGGCGCAGTAGCGACAGTGCTGCTGGGGCTAATTTAAAGCAAAGATTCGGATTCCCCCATCACAAAACCTTTCAAATTATACATAAGCCTATTTGAAAAGTGTCGGCAGACATGTGCAGCCATGTGAAGCACACCCCAATGAAGATAACCGTGATTTCAAAAAAGAAAGTCCAAGAACGCAAGTCCATCTTTCAGGTATGTTGCCAATTAATACAACATAGCCCCCATTTTGTGACAATCATAGCAAAATACATTTTGGGGGGAGACATTTACTTCCTCATAATAATAAAAAAAAGAAAAAGTCACACCATCTTTGCAGTTTCCAGCTCTAATTATTAAGACAACTCTTCATGAGAATAAGCCCCAGATTTACTCACAACGCGTCCAAAGTTTTCTTATCGTTCACGGTATTACATCAGTTTCAATGGTGGCAAGTAGAACAAGCACTGGCAAATGCCATTAGTTCTGTCGTTAAAGTAATGTATGGTAATGTGAAACCTTTCAAGTAAATAGCACGGAATAGATATGTATTTGTGTGGAAGCAAGGAACTATAGAATAATTTTGGTGTAGGATAGAAGATCAGGAGGCAGGTCCACTGTCAAACCAGACCTAACACTTAATGTATATTAATGGCTGCCCTCCTCACATCAGTGCTGCTGCCAGGGAGAAACAACATGAAGTATCTAGTTATCGAAGACACTTTAATAGCACAGCAGTGTCATGTATGTGCCTTTGAAAGTTCCAGCTCAGGGAGCTGGATAAAGAAACAAAATGGTCACCTCTGTGTGGAGGCAATCACTTTTTCCTGGATGCACACAACTTCAACCCGATTCCAACATGTACACCTGGCTCCCAACATGTGTGCAAAGTCAAAGCCTTTCTCCTGGTCATTCTGACATATTTGTCTGGCGACAGCTTCAAGCCAGACCATAAAAACTCACTTAAAACCGAGGGCTAAGGGCTCTGTTAGTGAGCACAAAATTTAACACTGGCAAAACCACATGTGCTTTATGGACACTGAAAGAAAGACCACAGCGCTCTTAATTGTGTTGAATGTTGTACTGCAAAAGCAAAGAAACACAAATGATGGACGGAATGCAGAACCAATCAAAGATTTACCCCAGTCACAGATCTAAGTTTATTCCATCAATTATTTTGCTCACCATGCCACCCCAGTTTGGATCCAGCCATATGCAATTCAGTCTTGACCCTGTTCCCCATCGGAACAGTTCAGCCTGAACTGCCAGGCTAGGTCCTCACTGAACCGGACACAAGCATCCTGGGACCGGTTTCTGGGTATCACCCTTCACCAGCCAGGCTAGCTTGAATGCTGTGGCACAGTGAGCACAGGACCCACGTCTGGGCATACCCGGCACACTTATGGCAGCAAAAGCAAAGAAACACAAATGATGAACGGAATGCAGAACCAATCAAACATTCACCCCCAGTCACAGATCTGAGTTTAATCTATCAATTCTTTTGCGCACCATGCCACCCCAGTTTGGATCCAGCCATATGCAAATCAGTCTTGACCCTGTTACCCGTGGGAACAGTCCAGCCCGAACTGCCTTGCCAGGTCCTCGCTGGACCAGAAACAAGCATCTTGGGACAGGTTTCTGGGTATCACCCTTCATCAGCCAGGCTAGCTTGAATCCAGTGGCACAGTGAGCCCGGGACCCACGTCTGGGCATACCCGGCGCACTTATGGCAGCAAAAGTAAAGAAACACAAATGATGAAGGGTGATACCCTGAAATCGGTCCTAGGATGCTTGTTTCCAGTCCAGGGAGGACTGGCTTGGCAGTACAGGCTTGACTGTTCCCATTGGGAAGAGGGTCAAGACTGATTTGCATATAGCTGGGTCCAAACTGGAACGGCATGGGTGGCAAAAAAACGATGGATTTAGGCCCAGATCTCTGTACTGGGGGTGAATGTTTGGCATTGTTCAGCATTCCGTCCATCACTTGTCCTTTTTGCATTTGTTGCCCCAAGTGGGAAGGGTATGCCCAGACGTAGGTCCAGTGCTCCCCATGCCACTGGAATCAAGCTAGCCTGGCTGATGAAGGGTGATACCCTGAAACCGGTCCTATGATGCTTGTTTCCAGTCCAGGGAGGACCTGGCATGGCAGTTCGGGCTGGACTGTTCCCATTGGGAACAGGGTCAAGACTAATTTGCATATAGCTGGGTCCAAACTGGAACGGCATGAGTAGCAAAAAAACAATAGATTTAGGCCTATATCTCTGTTCTGGGGGTAAATGTTTGACATTGTTCAGTATTCTGTCCATCACTTATTCTTTTTGTATTTGTTGAATGTTGTACTGCCAGATGCACTTTCTTCATATTGATCTACGTCAAAGAGGTTGTTACCTGTAGATGCAGCAGGCAGTAATCTGCTGTGAGGGCTGGTTAGAAAGCTTCAGTCAACCTGGTGTGCTGATGGGCAACTTTCCAAACACTAACTGAGCCCCTAAGTCTTTTGCTTACAGCTGGTTCTTTTGCAATCTGCTGAAGAGAAACTTCATAAAAATATCTGCACTATTTTATTAGCACCTTTTCTGAATTACACTAAAGCATCGTGTAAAATGGTGGAAACAAAGAGAATCTGAATGTAAGCACTGCAATCATTCCATAAAGGACGTTTAATTCATTATTTTTGCTTTCTTTCTTTATGTCCAATATCCACAATGCCAAGGTTCTGGGCATTTGAGTAAGGTGTCTACCACCATATTTAGGAACTTTATTCTGTTCAATTGCAAAATAAGTTGTTACTCAACATATTGGGCCTGATTACTACCTTGGCAGAGGGGATTACGGATATCCCTCCCGCCATAATACAAGTTCCACTGTATCCTGTGGAACTTGCAAAACGGCAAACGGGATATCTGTCACATTTGAGAAGGAGTAATCCCCTCCGCTAAGGTTGTAATCTGGCCCATAATGTCTTTTCTGCGGGTACATTTTCAGAACATAATCCCTAATTTAATTTAGTACGCTGAAAGCAACCTGATTAATTAGAACTGGTGGCTATAACCAAAGGCATTAACAATTGCACATTTAACAATACACAAAAAGGTCTGGTGAGTGTAGGGGACACCGTCTGTGAATTAAACAGATGTTAAAACACCACATTATTTAAAGTAACAATTATTGGGAACTTGTCGGGATACCTTTAGTTTATGTTGTTGGCGAACATGTTCAAGCTTGGCATTCTCAGTCATGAGGCCTACCGTTGACTTTAGTATTCCAGTAACCGCTTTCAAATCTGTAAACAAAATTCACACTGCTGGGAAGGTGGCCAAATGTGTTTAGAAAGGGACAGCATGATAATGTGCCAGCCTGATGAAAGGATGTGGCAGCTGTGCACAATAATGATCCATCTGGAATCACTGCAGTAGCTGAAACCATGAGGATATGGCTCTGGGATTGCTCTAATTGTATCAGTGTCAATTAATGTACAATATATATGAAGGGAGATCAAGACACCTGTGAATCTGAGGCAAAAACAGAATTAAGTGAAACTATGAACCTCTCCCCTATGCTACAAACGTTTGAAAAAAAACATTCAGGTTAGGAAGTCATAGCATCAATTAGGCACTATCATTTTAAAAGAAAATGCCAAATATGTAATTTAATTTACTTTCGGCATTTGATGAACTGTTTATCATATTACCTCATATCAGGAGCATCTCTACAACATATGCTTCACAGGGTGCTATTGTGCCGCAGTGCCCATCACTCAATACTAAACCGTGCTAAATCAGATTCCTGCTTGCATCCAAATCAGAATCCTAAATCGAACACACACATGGCGCACTCCCACCAGGTGTCTGCTAACAATATTCTCAAAGAATACAAGTTGGGGCAGAAGTTGGTGCTGATGTCGTGAGCAAACAGAGCACACTGACATGTTGCACACAGCAGAACGCGGGCATTTTGCACATTAACCCCACTGCGTCTGCCTAAACTTAGAAGTGGGCAGTAATCAGTCTCCACCTAATTACTAAACTCTGCTTTATCACAAATTGTAGGTGCACAGTTACTGCACCAAATCTGAACGGATTTAGTATGGACACTGGAATGACCCAACCAGTACTAAAAGACAGCATTGTTTAAAAAAATGGTAATTTGTGATAGGGCAAATCTTTCCCTCACAACTGCTTGTGAATTGAAATTAAGCATCCTTAGGTAACAACTGGCTTATTGCCAAGGAGCCTGCCATGAGTTTTACGATTTTAGATTTGTTTTTCCCTTCAGAAGAATGGACAGATACGTTAAGCCAGGACTAGCTGAAGATAAAACTTTTGACATAAAACTAGAGGTGTGCGAAATTCGCTAATGTGCTTTGGTGTAATTATGTAAAATTTCAGAAGAATCATGCAACACTGGGCACAACTACGGCAAACCAAAAGTTTCAATTGGCAGCATATATTAACCTGAAATGCCTCCTCACATTTATTTTAAATGCAATGAGAGATTTCACATTAAAAAATTAGTGCAGAAAATACAAGCACAGCAGTAGCTCATGTTATGGTCATTCGCACTGTTTCTGTGCGCTCACACTAGATGCGTAATGAAGCAATGTGACGTAAAGCACATTTCTCTGAACTCTGTGTAACAAGCGTAGCACAAAATAATGCAAGAGTATGCCTGCATTATAGAAATTTCGCCTGGGCCTAGATAAAACAATTACGAGTACCCTGCTTATAGACTGGAAGCACATTAGCGGCTTATGCACTTCCATGTGATACAGTGGCTTCCAACATATTTTTAAGTCACGTGTAGTACTACATTCAGAAACAGAAATTGCCGTTAGAAAAAGGGAGATCCTTGCTCGACATTAGTTTAATATTTGGTAAGCAGTCAGCCACGTCCCGTCCTTCAGGGCGGAGGGGCCACGCACACTCACCTTTTGTCCCTCATGAAGAGTGCCTGTCAGGCTGAGCAAAGAGCAGCCTGACAGACATCTTCATTTTCAACTCACGCAGCCAGGAGCGAGACATGCACGATTTGCGCAGACTCCTGTCTGCCTGAGCTGAACTTTGCTGGGCTGAAGAGGTCACAGCTCTTGTGGGCATAACTTCCTCAGCTCAGCAAAGGTGCCTCGAGGCCCTCCCCCTCGGTGACAGGGGAAGCGTCACCCTTTGACTTCGACCTGGGCGCTTCAGGTTTGAGCCCTGAAGCGCCCACGGCGAGCGTCAATTAGTAACACCTTGTCACAGAGTGGGGTGAGGTCAGCAGTCTCACTGACCCCATCCCACTCTGTGACGAAGTTGGGACTGTTGCCTTCCCTCAGGTCAGCCAATGAGGGAAGGCAGCAGTCCCAACCCTCCTGGCACCTCCAAGCTGAAGGTAAGTGTGTGTGTGTTTTTTAAATGAATGTTTGGTGAGTGCATGTATGTTTGAATGGATGTGCGTGCATGCGTGAATGAATGAGTGTGAGTGTGCTTCCTGCCCACTCCCCTCCCTCCTAAAATTACCAGCCGCCACTGTAAGCAATACTAGAACTTTATGTTCTTCTAGGCACTGTGGTGAAGGATTGTCCCTTCAATTCAAATCTACGGCCGGAGGCTACATTTTAAAAATTAGAGATGGGACTAGAAAAGTCCTTACAGAGGGGTGCAGTAGTGAACATGAATTACTTTGCTCCATGATTGTGCTCTCCCTAGCTCTCAAAACTGCAGCCTTCTCTGCAATTTCCTTCTTGTTCCTCTTCACTGGTAGAAAGGGGAGGGGGGTATTTGTTTTGCTGCAGGACTGAGTACACTCGAATTTACTCTATAAATTATTTTTTATCACTTTCTTATTATGTGGTAAATAAAATAAAAAAAATAATGAACTACTAAGTGTCAGAATTAAGACACAACAGTATTCAGTCTGCGACGTACTGATTTCGCAAATGCTAGCCTGATAGTCCCCCACTCTGCAAAACTCACATCATTATCACAAGCCACACCCACCCGGGCCCTACACCAAATGAAATGTTCCAATTGGGCTATAGTCAGGTATTACCACTTTGTAACCTACTATATGAAAATCTGAGGACCAGATTCCCAAAACGTTTTGAGGTTGTAAATTAAACACTCCAAAAGGGTATAATTAGGGACAGAACTCCCATTTCTCCATACAAAGAATCAGTACTTTCGAAATTTCTTAAACCAAGCCACCAGAAAAAGAGAATTTTTGATTTTCATTAATATAGGGTGAGCTATGGCTGAGAACATGAGTTTTCCCGAAAGGTGGTTGCTGAGAATGTGAATACCACTAACAGAATTGTAGTGCTCAGTATATTCACAAACATTTCTAATGGCTTTACACAGCCACTTTAGAACCTAAAGTTAGAGGTAAAAAATAAAAGACGGACTCGGTCATTTTGGTGCAAAAGTGCAGCAAGAATCAAAATAATTTCAGAGTGTGTAAAGAAAGCCATTTGGAAATGGAAAAATCTATTCCAAGGGGTAAAAAACAGCAAAATAGTGCAATTTTTTTTTCCCCCAAGCCTAAACCTTTTTTCGCTTGTGGATAATGGTTATGAGAAACAAGCATGAGCCTGGGTATTTAAGACTTTCATAGATTTACAATCGTATTTTTGGGGATTTTTCTTAATCTACAAAAATCTGTAAATCTATTCAGTTTATAGGTGTAAAGCTATGATGCACAACAGATTATCATATTATTAAAGAGCTGGGTTTATAGGGTTACAAGACCAATAACATCCGAATTAGTGATTAGATTAGGAAAAAAAAAGGCTACAAGCGTATATAAACTTCACATACTAACCAAAGTCAAAGGCAGCTCATACTTTCAGATGTGCCTCTTTTTTGGTCTTGCCTTCAGACAACTTGTAGCTTTCTGTAAGCAAAACATCTTGTGGACCATTCCAAAAATGTGCACTTACGGCCCACCCATTGTTTACCATTAGTTAGCTTTATTGTTACTTTATTGTCATTCTCATGTGCTTGTTTGTCATTCAATGGCTCCCTCTTCTTGTGTTTTCTACTCACCTGGAGTGCAGCCTCTTTACCATTCTTTTGATTGGCTGACTTGTATGCTTCCACTCCTAATATTTTGGGAGATATTTTTTCTGTTTCATTAAGCACTCCACGAGAGTGCACGTCTTCCTGTTCTCTCTCATGTGCTGCATCTTTGCCTAAATACCCACCCTCCTCCTTTTTGTTGATCTCCCTAGTTTCTCACTCCCTCGTGTGCTGCTTTTCCTGATCTACACTATAAACACGCCCCCCCGCCCAGTTTAAAAAAAAAACATTTTTGGAGGGCCCAGATGCTCTCATTTACTGCTGTGCTTCTCCTCCTTCATAAATGTGCTTTTGCGTAAGTAAACCTTTTAAAATGTACTCCTTCCCTCAAGTGGTAACTCCATCTCAGAACTGTAAATAAAAAATATTCAATAGGCATTCACCTGCATGGTAATACATGCTTGTGCATACATCATCACGTATGAACACACCTACCGAATAACATGACTACATGACATCATTTCTAGCACGAGCTCATGCACGCTTGCATCAACACATATATTTTCTTTACTTTTTGTTTACTTTGCCAAAGCTGTGCAGCATTAGCAAAAAGTATTTTGCTTAATAAATTTCAACATTTTGTCATTGCTGCACAAGCAACAACAAAAAAGCACTGGAAAAGATAACCGGTCAAAAAGTTGAGACCTATTGGCTTTTACAAATGATTGTTTTGGGGACTTCACTGTATTCAACACACCAGTAAGATAACAACTGCTATCCCAATTCATAGTCACTGTCAAACAATATACTGTTCTCACATTAAACAGACAATGTCTAAACAAGGGCTGGCAAAGGCAAAATATCTGGCTTCTTTCATAGTGCATATACGAGAATGGCACATATGCATGCACACAGACCGACACGCTTACAGCCACTTTATCTAAGTTCAGTTGACACACAGCCATTCAAGTAGACAAACCAACAAACATACAGGCATCAATGCACACAGATCAACAGCCATACATGAAAATGTGATTCAGGCGGCTTATTGTTATGAGCATGAGCATAGCATAAGGAGCTTCGGGGTGGGGGGTAGGCTCATGTACTACAGTGGAGAACAGGGTGATGAACGTGAGGAAAGTACAGAAGTAGATACAGCAGGTGAGCAAACATTGGCTAATAAGCCTCAAGAAGTACAGGGTTTTGGGTATGAGATTAGCCCTGGCTGGTACACATCAGGGAAGCCCTCAGGATGTTCAGATTAGTAAGTACAAGGTTTTGTGCAAGGGGTGGTTCGAAGCAGGGACCAAATTATGCAGTGTAATCGGGGCAGAACGTGATCATACAATGTGCAACACATTGGCACTGCTTCATGTCAGAAAAGTCTCAAGTTACCCCCACTTCAGATGTAAACACTTCATCTCTTTATATTATTTTTGTCTTTACTTTCAGGAACAGCATTATTTTGACATTCATAAATGTAGGAAACAATTTTGGAAAACAAAGAAGTAAAATTCTGCTTTTTTTAAATGGATTTCCAGACTTTCAAAAGGAAGAAAGTAATAGGCAGACACATTCCATATTTAAAACTGTTTACTTCATACCGACACCCATGAACAGACAACAAAGAGAGAAACACACAGACACACGTAACTTGCATACAGACCCATATGCACATCTCATAGACACAATAGATGACAGAGGCACCTCTGTCATGCAAACTCTCCCAGATAGGATTGGATTTCACAGAGATGTGAACGTGGTATGCACCCTGTAACGAAGAAGGTCCAGTCTATGTGGCCCAGGGAGACCCCATCTGGCTTTTGTCAATGACTGCATTCCACGGTACTGATCTCAGTCCAAGACAGACTTCTTTCATCATGTTTTTCTTTTCAGGTGTCTTCTAATGACGAGGTAACTTGGCCCTACTCTTAAAGTTGGGTTAAGTGTGTTCCGGAATCAAATGGCCAGATGTACTAACATTAGGAATATTGATTTCCTAATTGCAGTTCTCTCTTAAGCGCAATCAGGAAAATCGGTATTCCTAACATATGGAACTCTTAAGTTTCATTAATGATTCCTAGTGGGTCACAAAAAGAAATACTTAATGCATATTAATAAGGTAGCTCACAATTTGCGACCCATTAGGAATCACAGCCGTTACAGGGATGGAGGCCTGTTGCAGTCAGCAGGCCAACATGGCTGATTGCTTTTTAATAAAGCATTTTGTTTATAATGCACCACATTTTCCTTAAAGAAAAACAGGATGCATTTTAAAAGAAAAGGTTTTTATTTTTTAAGAGTAGGCAGTGGTCTGCAGGACGACTGCCTGCATTCAAAAATGTTTGTTTTTTAATTCTCAAATGGGAAGGGATCCCAAGGGGACCCCTTCCCATTTACGAATGGATTACCACCAAATCTGAGCTGGTGGTAATGTGCAAGTGTTGTGTGACTAATTCAATCACAAAACATTCAAATATCCCATCGTGGTTCTGTATTTGGAAAGAAATCCCCAAACAAGCCTCTTCCAATACCAAATTCGTATGTATTTGCAATACCAAACTGCGGTTTGGTAACGTTACTGAATCACAAATTGGGATTAATACATCATAATGCATTTCTCCAGTCGCAAATGGCCCAGTTCTGCAAAGCGGACCGTTTGTGACCAGAAAAATGCTTGATACATCTGGCCCTAAATCGCTAAGATGCTAGGGCCCTACCTTTGTGATATTGCCATTTGAACATGAGTAGCAGCTTGTATACATGCTGTGTTTGGCACATTGTAGAAACAAAGTGGCAAACATAGGTAGATATCCTGGCCCTTTTTCAGTCATCAAATAATGCCTTATCAACTTTCTATAGTAGCAGATGAGTCATCAGCTCAGAACATAATTTGTTGGCACTAAAATCTGGGTTAGAAGTAAAGCTAATAACATTGAATACTGAGAAAAGTGGACAATAATACACCATATTATTCAGTGGGTTCATGGAAAATGATGGTGCCCCACTGCAAAATGTGACAAGGGGCCCCCAAGTCTCCTATATCTCACAAATACTCATTGGCTTTGGCTGAATTGGGTCCCCTTGATTGGTTGGGGAATCCCTGAGTCGCAGAGGCTCCAGGGGCCGCTGTTACGTCCCATTATGTATGTGATGATATTAATCATGTTGTCATGCAACAATTTCTTCTCTGCCCTCATTAGTTGTGCAAAAGTGCCTTTATGTGGTCTAAAGAATATTATCCTTAAAAAAGATACCTAGACATAACATGATTTAGTCCCTAAAATCCAGCTAGTTAACTAGACATTGTAACTTGTTTGAATAACACATTTCCTTGCAATGAGCAAATCTCTTTCAAAGATTAAAAAAGAAAAAAATCAATAAAATCTCACATAGCTAACAGTTATAACTCACGATCAGTGGAAACAAATGACCAACTTGATAGCTGCCAACAGATTACTAAATGTGCTGCTACACGAAAACATCCTCTAAGAAAATGAAGAGCTTTTTGCTAATGCAAGAGAAAATTAATTTCAGAGTCGACTGGACACCATAAAAACAACTGAAATTGTTCTTAAGTGTAATTTCCTTTTGAATAGGAGAGTGCCTTCTGGAAACACAGCAAACTTCCAAAACTGCAGCTTCAGCATAATGCTTCCATGACGAGGTTATACACAGAATACTCGTGAGTGCGACTCCCTTCAAATGAGTGTAGCCCGTGGTGGACTCTTTTAGATTGGGGTACTGAAGCAATTTGAAAAAAACTAAGTTTCCACAAATCTCCGATAACCAGAAATGACAAATGAATACTTTTCGGTTACAGGTCGGAGGGCAATTAAATAGCAGATCTAAGCACTCAGAGATCAAATAGACTTTTCTCTTCTGCATGGGCGGTCCGCTGTTCACAGTTCTGTTCATTAATAAGTAAGGTAACCCTCAAGTATAAAAAGACACATTTCGTGGTTGCACAGCTGACAGACCATTTGTCGCGTCTCTGAGTCGCCACTGAAATGCAAGACACGATAATTGAATATTGGGCGTCGATAACCAATACAGAAGCAGTGAGAACAACTAGAGTCACAAAACATGCACAACATCAGAACATACAATGGCAAACAGTCCAAACAGCTTATAACACTCACAGAAAATTCATTTAAATGATCTGTGGGTGACTTGAATAAGAAGCGCTGCCAAATGCCCTACTCCTAGGTCTGGCTGCATTCCTGGGTCTCCGCGTTAAAGCCAGACCTACTTGCTTTGCCGATGCTTGTTTTGTGTCCAGCAGTTAGACTGCACACCCTTATGCTCGCAACTTCTGACTAAAACGTTTTAAAAATATCTGCTCCAATGAAAACACAAATTAAAACAAGGTTGTTTTTGGCATATAATGTGTGCGTGAGATAGATACTGTGAGTTAAGATGAACAATAGCCCTTCAATCACAGCAGTGCCATCACTCCATAGGAGGAGGCAGAATGGTACACAAACAGCCGGCAGCATGAGGTGAGGAAGAAATACTCCACTAGAATTGGTAAGAGTGGGTCATACAGACAGTTGTACTGTTAAAACAGGCCTAAAAAAAACAAAAAAACAAGCATATTCTGGTTTATATCAGCTGGAGCAGCAAGGTCAACAATTCTTTAAACAATTCTTTAATCCAGGCTAAAAGGAGATATTTTGGGACAAGCTATTTCATGCACATACACATACACATACACATGAATCAGTGTCAGACAGTGGGCGCTCATGTTCCGTACTGCATAAACATATTATCGGCATAAGAAACACTGCATCGGCCCAGTTATCTGTCACTGGCAGAATACACAACGCAGACGGTAAAACACCACCTGAGAGCGGTATTCAGAGCGTCAGCTGTGTTATAACAAGAAAGTATGCAGGTGCTCTCTGGGTAATACAGATCAGCACCTCCTGCCACTATGCTGAGAACCTCTCCATGATCTTGCACCAAGATTATGTTTGAGCATCAAACTGGGTTGTGTTGTGTCAGAAATGAGGCAATGACAGGCAAAAGGCCAAGGACCCCTGCACTCGCAAGTACTCAACACATGGCCAATGCTTGTTTATTTAATGGCAAGAGGAAACAACTACCTAGGAGCAACACAGCCTACAGTCCTCCGTGCCTTGGGAAAGTCTGAATCCAGCAGACCCTTGAATATCAAGGGAACCCAAGAACGGTAAAAGACATGAAAGCAAACCCAAGAAGTTACTGTCTGGACAATACGACACACTGCAAACAACCTTTCTGTCCAACTCCAACAACTGCAAACAACCTTTCTGTCCAACTCCAACAACTGCAAACATACTTTCTGTCCAACTCCAACAAACACAGCAAACAACCTTTTGGCCCAACTCCAACAAACATTGCAAACAACCTTTCGGCTCAACTCCAACAAACAATGCAAACAACCTTTCTGTCCAGCTCCAAAAAACATGGCAAACAACCTTTCGGCCCAACTCCAACAAACATTGCAAACAACCTTTCAGTCCAACTCCAACAAACACTACAAACATCCCTTCTGTCCAACTCCAACAATCACTGCAAACAACCTTTCTGTCCAACTCCCACAATGTTTCTGAACAACGAAATCAGATGAGGCTTAAGCAGGAGTTGGAGGGAGGGTGTGTGTGGGGGGTAAGAAAAAGGGGACACAGAACCATCTTGAAAGCAGGAGGATGTTGTGGGAGGTACACATGACATACGATCAAACAACTTTGTTTGAACACGGAGGGGGCACTTCCAATGGGGTTTCGAATGTTTGTATTATAGGAAAGCTGAAGAAAAAACATTGATATTTAAATCAGCTAAATAGCCCATAGTTCACAAGTGAAAGTCTGTTTTAAAAAAAGGTGGTGAAAAACATTTGCTGGTAGGGACACCCACCTACTACACAGTGTTCATTTAGAATTTGATGCCCAGTAAAATATTGCTCCAAATTACGAGGCCTGGCTAATATCGATTTGCAGTGCACTGGACATGCCAATCAGGCATTTAAAAAGTGCTTCGGCGAGCCGCTTGTGTGAAAGACATCTTATTGCCAAGGATTAGGTCGTTTGTTTCAGGAAAAGCTGTTCACAAAGATCTGACTTGTCTCCTCTGGAAACCCTGCTCTTTTCATAAAAGCGCTTCCATGAGCCACACTTCTTTGTAATACTCGGTCCTCTGGGTGACCCAGGTAACCAGAGAGACGGGTACCATGATGCCTCTATATTGTATGTTACCTACACATACAACAATCCTGCCAACTGGCTATTGCTCATCTATTCTGTGTCGCCTGTGAAAATGTATTCTAAATAACTCCCAAATATGTTTAACTAAAGATTCATATTCAACCCAGAGAAGACTTTCAAGCACAAATGTGCAAAGAAGTGCTGATTAAAAGTGGACAATGCACCTGCTGTGTAATTGTACTACAAATTCTGCTGTGAATTGAATACAATCCGATTTCTCATTTACTCCGTCACTTGCACACTAAACAAATAAACAAATCCTTTTATGAACATATATTTCAATTTGTAAAATGTGGTATTTAAACATGATATAGTGGTCTACAATATTACATTTTTAATGGTTGTACTTTTAGTTTTATTTTGCAGCTCACAATTCATTTGATCCAATGGAGCCATGACATCCGGCAGTATTAATATATTTGTAGGAAAACACTGCTGATCAATATGACAACCGCCAACAGACTGGGGGAATCAACTGTGCATTAAATGTATTTAATATGGGGCGCTTCAGTTGTTTGTGGATCAGAGGTGTGCAACCCCCAAGAAAGGCACTGCTGCTTTGGCAGTCTCCGCAGGGCTTTATCAGATTTTTTTGTTTGCTTTGACACCAGGTAGTTTTGTGATTAATCACCAGGCTTGCTTTTAAT
The DNA here is from genome assembly GCF_031143425.1 of Pleurodeles waltl. Taxonomy (NCBI): domain Eukaryota; kingdom Metazoa; phylum Chordata; class Amphibia; order Caudata; family Salamandridae; genus Pleurodeles; species Pleurodeles waltl. Next base: position 889,085,251 of record NC_090438.1, read on the forward strand.
GGTCACACATCAAGAAAGGCTAGGACGAAACGTTCTGCCACAGCACCACTCCGCCTTCGCAGCAGCTCATTTATCTGAGCAATGCACCTCCTTCTCTGTGCTTACTGCACCAGATCGGAATTCTCCACACAATATTGCTAAAAAACAAGGAGGCCAGAGTGTTGGGAGTGGCACTACAGGCGTACTCTTGTACAAACTCGGACACGTCTATATGAACAGGCCCAAAGCGTCCAAATCCTCTTACAAAAGGGATACAAAGGTACATCCCTTCCTACTGTACCAACTGCATATGAATATTCCCTAATTCCATTTTATTCCAATTTGAGATGCTTTGGGACAAGTTCACATAGGCATGTACAGGAGCAGTCTTAAATACTCTTGTGGTGAGCATGCTGCATCCACTCTTTGCTTTCAGTATCCTCCACTGCATGGCCATTACCCAGCACCAATGCCAGTAAACCTGGACATCTACAGAATTAAGCAGCCCCACACTCACACCCCCACATGCCATGGTGGCCCACTGTCCACTATTAAGAAGCTGGATCTCACTTGCTCAGATGTGCAGATTGGGACACCACGTTCAACTTCTTAGTTCTGAATGTACACAAAACATATGTACCATTGAGCAACAAAACCCAATGTTTGGCATTTCATATCAACCACGGACAAAAGGTTTGGTAGAGTTTTGAAGACATCCAGACTTTAGCTTAACTTATAATGGGTGGGGACCTTTGGCTCACCTACTAGCCACACCCGGTGCCTCTGTAGTTGGCCCATCACATATGGGATGCTGCTATTCCTCAAGATAAAGGTGTCATGCACAGAGCCAGGATAATTGGCATTCACATGGGAGATGTACTGGTCCGCCAAACACACCATCTGAACATTCATAGAGTGATAGCTTTTTCTATTCCTGAAAACGTGTTCATTTCTCCGGGGGGGGGGGGGGGGGGGGCAAATGCCACATGTGTACCATCAATGGCACCAATGATGTTGGGGATATGACCCAGGGCATAAAAGTCACCTTTCAATGTGGCCAAATCCTCCACCTGGGGGAACACGATGTAGCTGCGCATGTGTTTCAGCAGGGCAGACAACACTCTGGCCAACACGTTGCAGAACATTGGCTGAGACATCCCTGATACCATGGCCACTGTTGTTTGGAATGAACCACTTGCCAGGAAATGGAGCACTGACAGGACCTGCATTAGAGGAGGGATACCTGTGGGCTGGCGGATAGCTGATATCAGGTCTGATCCAATTGGGCACACAGTTCTTGTATTGTGGCCCGATCAAGTCTGTATGTAATGATAATGTGTCTGTCCTCCATAATCGCAAGGTCCACCCGGGGTCTGTACATGGGGGATGCCGCCATCTCATATTCAGCCTCAGCGGTTGAAGCCTATGGAAGAGAACGGTGAGCAGAGGGTCATATTCCCACATCTATTGCACTAATGATGATTTGTTTACTTTAGAGAAACAAAACTTGAACCCGACTGTCCGTTGCCTTGCCAATGTCTGCTGTGACGCAGTTAGGTGCCATGCCCTGTGCCCCCCTGAAATGGTGGATGCCTGACTTGTGAGGATGGACGAGTGGAAATTAAGTCATTGCACTGGTGTTGTGCGCCGTCGCGGTAGGCAGTTAATGACCGCGGTGCAACTTCGCATTGGTTATCATATGGCCCTATGGGTTCCAGGAGCCAATGGCGATGTACACCGGCGGTGACGATACGCACCGCCGCAGACATGACCGCCATTTTCTATCTATCCACTCACTTGCTACCTGACCTCCAACAGGAGAGGAGCTACACTGCAAGTGCTGCTGTGACCTGTGTTTGGAAGCGACAATGGCTCATGTGTCTGGGGAAAGGGCCCCTGCCTTCACTGCGGAGGAGTTGGAGAAACTGGTGGATGGGGTCCTACCCTAGTACACGTTTACTCTACGGTCCTCCAGACAAACAGGTGAGTACACTGTGAGCATGATGCGTGGGCCATGAATTTATGGAGTGCTGTGTATGTAAGCCACATGTGGGGGGGGGGGGGAAAGGCGTCCTGGCCAGAGTACAGCATGTAAGGTGACAATGTATGTGCGTCAGGGGATGGGAGGGATCTGGTGGGCCATGAGTCTGACGGTCAGACGGTTGACTCATTCCCTTATCTGCTGTCTGTTCCCTGCCGGTCAGTGCCCACCAGAAGAAGGGTATTTGGCGTGCCACCACCAAGGGGGTGTGGACCCTGGGGGTCTTTGACAGGTGGAGCACCAGCTGGGGCTGGCCTCCCAATGAGGAAGGGGTGCCTGTCGCACCATGACGCCCCTGATGTTCCACATCCTGGCGGTGGCCTATCCAGAGTTGGATGAGCACTTGAAGGCATCACAGCAGCCACAAGGGTGTGAGTGCAGAATCTGACTTTGCACGCGTTAAGAGGTACCTGGGTGGGGGATGTGCGCTATGGGTGCCCCTAGGCCAGGGCGAAAATGGCAGGGTAGGTCCCTTGTTGGGCAGGCTCTGAAGCACTCCTACCCCAATAGTGTTAGTGGGAATCTACTGCTGGGCAGGGTCCTGTGGGTTTCTGGTGTGCAGCTAATGGCGTTAGGCATTGTACCCCATGGGCTGGTGACTATCTTAGTAACTGGTTGGGCATGGCCTGGTGCATAGGGCAGCTCCCTGTGTGTTGTGTCTGCCAACGGTAGTGGTGTTGCTGGCATTGACCAAGTGTATCCTCTGTCTCTCCCCCACCCCCTTTTTGTTTTGTCATCCTCTCCTTGTGTGCATTAGCATCATCTGGAGGAGGAGCAGAGGCACAGGCGACGGAGGGAGCTGCATCCCACATGGGCCTGGAGGCCGAATCCACCAAGGGTGAGGGCACCAATGGGACAGAAGGCGAGGGGAGCACCACGACAGGGACAGGAGGGTACACCACAGACAGCGACTCCTCCTCCGATGGAAGCTCCCTGGTGGTGGCGGACACCTCTGTGCCCACCCCAACAACAGGTACAGCTGCCACTCCCCTACCAGCACCGCCCTCCCAGAAGCCCCTCAGCGTGTTTCCCATGCCCGCTCACCCAGGAGGGTGGGTATCTCCTTCGCCCCAGGCACCTCAGGCCCTGTCCCAGTCAGCCCTGCTGCCCTCAGTGAGGAGGCTATTGACCTCCTGAGATCCCTCTCTGTTGGGCAGTCAACCATACTGAATGCCATCCAGGGTGGAGCAGGGCATTTGCAACAAACAAATGCATACCTGGAGGGCATTCACTCTGGCGTGGTGGCCCAACAGAGAGCATTTCAGGTTCTGGCCTCCACACTGCTGGCAGCCATTGTCCCTGTGTCTAAACTCCCCCCTCCAACTTCCTCTACCCAGTCCCAATCCCCTCAACCCCAGCCCATTCCAAACACACCTTCAGACCAGTATTCCCCAAATCAACACCCCAAAGTGGTTCAGGCAAATACAAGCACCACACATCATCCCACAGGCACTCAGACAAGCACCATACCCATGCAGACACACCAACATCCACTGCCTCCACTGTGTCCCCCTCCTCCTCCTCGTCCTCGTCCACCTCCCTCCCAGTATCGTCTCCACTCACACCTGCATGCACTACATCCTCATTCACTACCTCCATCACCAGCACGCCCATCACTACTCACCCCTCACTGGCAGTCACCACCCCCACATCCATTCACACATTGTGTCCTCTCCCAGTGTGTCTGAGACCCCTCCTCCCAAAGTACACAAACGCAAGCACCCACCCACCCAACAGCCATCCACCTCACAACAGCATCCAGCCCATGCACCTTCACCCAAACTCAGCAGACAGACACCTCCTACCACCAATCCTTCCTCCTCCACTCCCAACTCCTCTCCCTCTTCCCACCCCAGTGTGTCTAAAAAGCTTGTCCTGGCAAACATTGACCTGTTCCCTCTCCCCCCCCGTCCTTCCCCTCGGCCCAGGGTGTCCAGAACCCAGGCCAGCACCTCAGCCACCAAGTCGGCATCCGCTGTGGTACCTCCAACTCCCAGAGGCTCAAAGGGGGCACTCATCAGGCCAGCCAGTGTGCCACCACCCCCTGCAAAGGACCAAACCATCCCACCACCTGCCAAGGTGAACAATGGGACGACATGCAGCAAGGGCAAGGAGCACGAACCACCCAGCAACGCCTCTTCCAAAACTCCAGCTGCCAGAGCCAAGGTCACAACAGCATCTGCCAAGGTGAGGAAGGGGCAGAAAACCCAAGGCACTTCAGCCGTCAGAAGCTGCAGGTGAAGGCCTGGTGCCCACCAGCAGAACCGCCAGCCCCGCCACTTGGACCGCGGGCAGCACCGCCAGCAGCCCCACCGCAGGCACCCCCGCAAGCCCCGCCACCTGCACCGCCGCTGCCACCGCTAGTGTCAGCAGCAGCAGCCCCAGTGAGCAGCCGTCCAAGGCTGCAGGAGAAGGGCTGTGGCCTACCTCCACCACTGACAGCACCGGCACCTGCAACACGGGCAGCACCGCCAGCAGCTCCGCCGCAAGCACCACCACCTGCACCGCTGACAGTAGGACCACTACCAGCACCAGCAGCCCCAGTGGGCGGCCGTCCAAGGCTGCAGGAGACGGGCTGGAGCCTCCCACCACCACTGCCAGCACCCCCACCAGAACCAGCAACACCGACAGTTTGAAGCTTTAGGCGCCGCAGCATGGAGTCTAGCCCTGCCTCCATGGACTATAATGCAACCTGGTCCCTGGAAATCTCGTGCCTCAGACACCCAGGTGAGGGGAATGTGAACTGCCACAACCCAAGTGCTGCATCACTCGGCACAAGCCCCCCTCCAGAACCAGTGGAGAAAGGCATCCACTCACCCAATCCTTGGCAGGATGAAGCAGACTGGGCACAAGGCCCCCTCCAGAACCAGTGGAAGAAGGCACCCACTTGAGAGACTGTGGATTTGCCCTCCCCAGGACCAAGCAGTGAGCAGACCACCCACTTGAGAGACTGTGGCTTTACACTCCCCAGGAACAAGCAGTGGGCAGACCACCCACTTGAGAGACTGTGGCTTTGCCCTCCCCCAGACCAAGCAGTTGGCAGACCACCCACTTGAGAGACTGTGGCTTTGCACTCCCCAGGACCAAGCAGTGGGCAGACCACCCACTTGAGAGACTGTGGCTTTGCACTCCCCAGGACCAAGCAGTGGGCAAACCATCCACCTGAGAGACTGTGGCTTTTCACTCCGCAGGACCAAGCAGTGGGCAAACCACCCACTTGAGAGACTGTGGTTTTGCACTCCCCAGGACCAAGCAGTGGGCAAACCACCTACTTGAGAAACTGTGGCCTTGCACTCCCCAGGACATCGCTGTGGGCATGGAGCCCCCTCGAGGAGCAGTAGCGTTATTCCATCTTCCGGTTGAGATGCCACCCCCTTCCCCATCCCACCGAGGTGCCTGTGTGTTTTCGACCTGCTGCCCCTCCAGTGTTCTCTCCGTATTGAGGCAGGAGTGAAGTGTGGGCTTGGCCCATGATTTTTGGCCCAGTGGCCCATGGACATTTGGAAGGGACAATGTA